>NC_051161.1:25046598-25346598 GCF_013339745.2 Dermacentor silvarum
CCGCCGCGTCTCCGTTTTCACCGAGACGTCTTGAAACCGATCGCCGATCAAAAACTCGTCGTTCCCCTTCCCCTCGTCGGCGTTCGATTTCACCCCTGCGTCGTCGAGATCCCACTGAAGCGGGAAACTGACTGGTGCAGTTTCCCGACGACGAGGTTTATTGTCCCGACGACGAGATGCGACGAGGTTTATTGTCGTCGATAACCTTGCAAAGAACGCTACGTAAAGGTAGGCACTGCAAGGGCTTTTCGTAGCACGGGGCTCACTCGCGATCACGGCACGATACTTCGTCTTCCTCTTCAGTCGGCACATACACAGGGGCGGCCTCTGCTTCATTACAATATATATATATATATATATATATATATATATATATATATATATATATATTACGCCTGCCATGCACACTGCACTCCATGAGTTGACATTTATCTCCACCTTTGTTGTTCGTAACTTTAAGCTCCGCTGGTTAGTGACGATGTAACGGCGCACAGAGTTAAACCTGAACGGCAGGCAAAGGCGGACGATACAGGTGCGGATTTCCATATAAAGCTTATTACGCGATGAGTAATTCTTCGCCAAATAATAAAAAAATATCACAGTTTCGCCCTAAGGGCGAAGCAATGAATGCGATAGCAACACAGCAATGTCAGACGAAGTAAGGTGAGCCGCTTTGGTAGCAACAACACGCAGAACTGTTGTCGACGCCATCGGCGTTTTGCCCGCGTTAGCTCAAAATGCGTGCGGCGTTGGTGACTGTTGCTGGAGCCTCTGATATAAATAGGCACTTGGTGCCACAGCTAAACGTCGCCTCCCTTCCCTCCCCCTCCCCCATGGCCTCTCGCGCGTCTGAAGAAGGCGCGTTTGCTCTACATATATAGTGATTGTAAAGGAGAAAAGAGACGCCTACTTCTGCAGCCCTTAAAGCGAGCACGGCGCAGAACGCGCGTTTGTTCTCCGCCGTGCGTTCACTCCCCGTGAAAGACGGGCCCCTCGCGCCCTTTCACTCGCACATACAGCGTTCGGCGCGCGGCGACGATTTCATCTCCAAATGACGTCATACGGAACCTCACGGCGACGGCGACGGCGACGCCGACGGCAGAAATCTGCTTTTGAGTGTCCATATAATTGCTATCGCAATAAAAGCTTAACCTTGCACTCGGCCGCGCAACGCTTGAAACAGCGAAGCAGGGCGATCGTAGCCCAGCACTTTCCGAAAGTGCACGCAAACTTTTCATCTTATTACTCATGATGATGATAATTTCTTTTCGCGCGTCTCGGACGGCCGTCACTGCGCGTTGCATAGCGCAGCTTGCAACACCGACACCACGTTCCACGAGACCCGCTCCGTGAAAGGAAAGATTGGCGCTATCTTCTGCAGCCCTTGAGGGTGCATGGCTCAGCGTTTCTCTCTCGCACTCATAGCGCGCAAAACCTCTTCACCTCGCAGAGCACGAGCGTACGAACGCGCCAGCTGTGGACGAAGACGACGACGCTCGAACGCAATCATATGGTTTGCATAAATGCATGCTATGCATGCTCTGCAGGCGTGGCTGTATAGCCTAGTGGTTACGACGCTCGCTTTGGGACCGGGGGTACGCGGGCTCCAATCCTGCCTCGGCAAGAAATTTTATTTTATTTTCTTTCTTGGTACTTTCTTGCTACGCACCACAAATTACGGCTGGCTTCTTGCTACGCACCAAAAATTGCGGCTGGTTTAAACGACTTCGCTGTTAATAGGGTACGTACACTTAGATGTAAGCATTTGTCTTGCGACCGAGATCCTGCTATTTCGCCGTTGTGTCCAGGAGTCCAAACACAACACCTGTACCACAGCAGTGTGCTTGATAACAAATGAATTTCTGAACTGGAACACAAGTCGCTGCCTGTGGCTTCTTCAGTGTAAGAACCCGTCCCGAAATTTTACTGATTCTTCACAGAAAACAATTCTTAGAGGCACTGCGGGGTTCAGAGAGGGCTCCGCGAGTGAATGTCAGACGCAGCTTGACTCATTGCTTCCTGAATAACGGTTTGAGCGACTGCAAGCTGTCGGGAAACTCCCTAGCAACTCTCAAGAGTCACACATCCAACTGATGGGGGAACAGTCTGGGATTGCCGGTAACCGAGCAGCATGTCCCACCCCACAGAAAAAAATTCACAGGCCTGCGCGGAACACGCAGCACAGTCACAGCGTAAGCTGGTGGAGCGGCTCATGAGTATACCTCCAATTTCGGCACCACCACAACATGGTCTTCGCGGCAAAGTCTCTTCGGCTCGTTTGAGGATAACGATCTGAACTGTCCGCCCGGCGTCGATGGCGAGCTGCGGATTGTAATGCTCTCTGCACAGCAGTCTGCTGAGACCGATGATGCCTGGTAGTAGCCGCGCACGTAGCTCTACGATTCACTTCTTCAGCAGTGGTTCGTACCGTGCGAGGAGACGCCTTAACGTATACCGAAGAGGTATAAAAAATACGCGGCGCACATCTCACATCCCTTAACCTGTGGCACGGTACGTTGTTGTTGTTGATGATGATGATGATGATGATGATCGTTGATTGAAATTTTCACAACGGGCTGGTGACAAATGGTCACCTAGCCTGCTTCAGTTAACCAGGTCCCCAGTTACATGCAGCATGCAACTGTTATATGCAACTTACATGTCGGGCACGCTGCGTTTGCAGGCGTGTCCAACATGTGCGTGCCCGCCTTCTGATTACGGTTGTGCAGGCGCTTTAACTAGATGGCGCCACCATACTGGCGGAGGCTCGGGATCACGTTGATTGCGCGCTAGGGCGCGTTTATAGGGGATTTTTTTGCTGCCTCATAGCAAGCGCTTGCGCGGCTCAGTGGTAGAGTATCGACTCCCGTGCAGTGGGCCCGGGTTCGATCCAGGTGGGAACCGAGTATTTTTTCTCATTTCTGGCGATAGCGGTTACGGACACCGGACACCAGCGGTGGAAGCGGCGGCGGACACCATCGCCAACCGAAACGGCTATTGGAATGAGCCCATAACAGCTTATGCTGTAAAATACGTCAAACTGATAGCGTATGACAGCTTTTGTTTTCAGTTCCCCGTCCCTAGAACAATGTATCGTGCTCTGGGCAGCGTCACTTGTATACAGGACTTCCTACCGCGGCGGCACTACTTTTATTGACTCAGGCGGCCCCCGTTCGAGCAGCCCCCGCCTGATTACCAATCCCAAGTCGACGACTTGCAGCACTTCCGAAGCACTTTCCGCAAAGTGTTGTTGTTGTTCGTCCGACCGCTGAAGGCATTTACGCACGGATAAATACGTCGATGAATATCCGTCATTTTAACGTCCTCAGCATCACCATAATCATCATCACCAGCCGCAGCAGCCTGTTTCATGTTTTCTCCTAGAGTCCTTTTTTCATTACCCCGAGACATCCAATTATTTCTGCATTGCGTCAGCGGATCCCATCCTAGGAGTCACCTGCTCTACGCATTGCATGACCTGCTTAAGGATGTGTAAGAGAAAGTAAATGTGCAGGCCAAGCCTTCAATTTTTTTAAAAAATTGGCGATTGGTAGACACACCCACCAATCGCGAATTTCTTTTACGCGCTGATGGCTTTGCCTGCACATTTAGGCAACAATATTGTCTAGGTGCTGTGTTAAAGGGCTGTTTCAGCGTGCCAGCCAAACGTTGTGCTCTCCTATAACATTCACGTGCACACAGCTCACGTGCTTGCACACATGTCTCTTCTTGGTTCCAGGCTGCTGCCGGAGTCTCCGCGGTGGCTTTTATCGCGGGACCGCTTCAGCGAAGCCACCCGCGTGCTGACACGCGTCGCGAAGACAAACGGCGTTTGCCCGCCAAAAAGCCTGGCCAACGACTTGGAGGTAATTGGCTAATCGAGCGTGCCTCAGCAGCTCTCTCTCTCTCTCCTTCTCGTCAGGACGTGCATTCGCTTTTTTGTTCTGTCGCGTTCCTTTTCCTTCACACTTGGCTCTGTTATCGGAACGTTCCTCGCTGACGGCATTATTGATCGAAAACCTGATAGTGCCCCCCTGGTTGGCGCTGCGGTAGACTCGTGTCCATCAAACAAGAAAGAGAACGGGAAACAGTTGTGCAGGCGAGAAAATTGCGGGGAGAAGTAATGCGACTGACCTGCTTACGCTGCAGAGATAAAACAGTTATCCTTTCGGTCATCGTGAAAGGGGAAGCTGTAATTGTACACATGGACAGGGAAAGTTGCCCCCACTGTGGCTATCGGTAGGGCTCAAGAAACAACGGTCACCTTCCAAAATCTAGGAAAGCCCCTCATGTAATCAATAAATAAAAAAAGTCGCGTATAAATGGTTGGTTTTTTCGGAGTACTAAACTGAAGCGAAAGTGTAGTAATGCCTTCAACAAATTGAAGATAAAGAACTACTTTCAAAAATATGTTCTCGAAGAAGAAATCGGTTCTCAAGTATTATACGCGATTTCTCTCTTTCCCTTACTCTTTTTCACGAGAAAACGTGGCAAGCAAGTTGCCCTCGTTCGTATCAAAGCAACAGACATATTCTTGAGAGTGATCTTCTCGACACCGAATACCTAATGGCGTTATCATTTTCTCTTGCCAGCGGGTCCAGAGGAAACTCGTAGAGGAAGAAAAAGTGGCCAAGTCGTCTACTGCTGACCTCATGCGGATGCCGAAAGTCCGTAGTAACTTTCTCATCATCACGCTCAGCTGGTATGTAAACTTTGCCGAAAGTAATGTTAAGTTTAATGGCCATTTCGCTGGACTCCTGGACTAAGGGGACCACTCACTGCACAGCGGAGGAGCTACCTACGCTCGTGTGATCTTTTGCATAAAGTTTATTCTCTCTCTCCTAATGCTAGCTTGTTTTAGGCTAACAGACAGCGAATGCACGTACGTATTCTGATATTCGTGTCTTGCTGTACTACACGTGGCGTGTGGAACATTATGATTTGAGAAAGCATCGAATATGGGAGCGAATGGGGGAAGAACTGTTGGCAAGAATCTCCTAGCATCAGACGTCCTTATAATAAGAAAAACAAGACTTTTCGGCAACACCGAAGCACATGCCATGCCCCACATAACGAAATACTTACGCAGTGAAAAGCTCTAGTCTTTTGGCATTTCTCTTCGGAATGTGGATGTCGCGAGCATACGAATGTTTTCAAAAGGTACGTCCGGAAAGTTTTGTAAGTTCACTTTTAGAGTGCAGCTCTTAGGCGCCTGTGCCTGCGTTTAGCGTCGGCGTCCCTCGGCGTAACCGAGCGAACGAGCACAGCGAAGGAAGAAAGCGTGAACGCGGAGCGCAGCAGGGGATGAAAGACGGCGACAGCGAAGGAAGCGCGAGGAGTAAAGCGGAGGAAGCCACCTTGAAGCATCACCAGATGACGCTCACGTCTGCGCATCGCGGCAGCGGCGGCACCGGCCATGCGGGGGAATGAAAGAAGAGAACCAGAAAGCTCGCCTTGGCGCATAGCGTTCGTCGCAAGCGTTTCCTGTTAAAGATTACGGTTGTGTATATAAGCTTCGCGGCAACTGCGTGGTTGGTCTATATATAGCGCCGCGCGTCGCGGCTCTGACAGTCGGTGCGGGGATTGGTGCGATGCTGCAATATATCGCGTAATGAAAACACGTATAGAGCTGCACTCAAATTTCGCATCAGTGAGTATCGTAATCGACAGCGATTTTTTTTTTCAATGTTCAACTTCAACCAGCTACTCTTCTTTCGCCACCACATGCTAATATATGACCAGTAGGAAATCATTTCAAGCTGTCAAGGCAGGCGAGCTCGTGTTCACAGTTTTACAATTTTGTGCAAACTTATAAATGACATAATTATCTCCCATCTACACAAAGCTGTACTACACTACAGTTAAACAGTGTTAACTATCCTCAGCGTTCCATTGCCACGTATCCGTTTCTGATGCGAAGGGGGAAACGGTAAGTATGCTCACTTTCAATTCCGATAGATAAGAGGATTTCTTTTATTCCGTGGTTATGCAGGCCCCTAATGAAATCCACAAGAAGAGCAGTGCGTAAAGAACAGGGCCGTTTTACTGCAATGAACAAGTGGCTGTGACGATAGGGTGGGAGCTCTGAAGTATTTAAATGCACCGGCTGCCTACCGAGCCAAACGCCGCTGATTCGTCCAAGCTCTGGAGTAGATGCCCATTTCGACAGGGACATTGAGCCATTATAAGATTTAATATATTTGACGCCTGCATAACTTAGTCAAGACTGAGACCACTGACATATTCAGGGGCAGTAGGAGAAAGAGCAAAGCCACAGGCTACCTCTGCCTCGCTTGACATGCTGAGACTCGCGCTGTCTACGTTGAAACAAGAAAATAAATCGATCATCTGATTAACCACGCAGAAGACAGCCATCTCAGCTCTCAACCACTGAGTCAGTGATGCTTTCGCCCCGTCATCAAGGGTCGCCAACGCGGGGGCATACTACGGCATGAGCATCAACGTGACCAACATGAGCGGCAACGAGTTCGTAAACTTCTTCCTTCTGGCCCTCGTCGAGTTCCCAGCCTGCGTGATCGCCTGGTGGGCCATGGAGAAACTGGGACGTCGCTGGATGAACGTCTTCTTCCAGTTCATGGTCAGCGCATCGTGCATCGCCTTCTG
The DNA here is from genome assembly GCF_013339745.2 of Dermacentor silvarum. Classification (NCBI taxonomy): domain Eukaryota; kingdom Metazoa; phylum Arthropoda; class Arachnida; order Ixodida; family Ixodidae; genus Dermacentor; species Dermacentor silvarum. The sequence continues at coordinate 25,053,223 of NC_051161.1, forward strand.
CCTCGTGCCCAAAGGTGAGCGCTCGTGCGTGTTCCCGGTGAGGCCTCTAACAGCGACAGCATATACTTATTGCGGCGATATTTTGTGGCGTCTGTGACGGGTATCGTTGTCGCGATCCTTCTACAAAACGTCGCCGGAACAGCAACTCTCCTCTATCTTTTTATTCGGCATTCAAAAGTGCGTCCCCAACGTGAGAATCAACGGGTCGTCTTCGTCACAGTTGTCGTCGTCATGCGGTCATCGTCATCGTCATGATTATGGCTGTCGTCATGCCGTTGCCTTCGTCGTTGGACCACACCTGTTTTGTGTTGCACTAATCCTCTCAAAGACTGGTATTTTGGGCAAAAGCAAAACATTTAAATTGCACTTGTAGGCCCTTTAAAGCGACGCTTATTTATTATTATTATTTCTCCTACTTTCTCAAGTTTTGCGTTTCGTCGTCGTGTTTCTTGCCGAGTTGGAGGGCGACGTGGGCGTATTTGCACGTGAATAACGCCAGGGGAGAGAGAGAGTTTCAGCCAAACCGAAAAAATAAAATATATATGTTTTGATTACAACGCGAGGTGACGCCGCAAAGAAACGGGAAACGATGCATAAAAATTCCAATTTCGCCATAATGGCAAAGCAATGCATGCGATAGCAACATGTTAGAATATTACACAAGGTAAGGCTCGTGGCTTTAGTGGCATTGTGAATTGCAGTAAACATAAGCTGACTAAGTAAACACGCCTGGGGGTGCGTGCGCACACACGTAAACAGAGAAAACTCGATGACCGCGAGCAGCCTCGTTCAGAACCCTGACATGATGATGGAGCGCCTGCCGTGTGCAGCGCGTGCTTGTCGCAAGGCGTTTCCGTCGTTGCCGCTTTCTCCACCATAGCAAGCATATGCTACAGCATATGCTTGACATGCTACATAGCATATGCTACATAAGCATATGCTACATAGCATATGCTACATGGCATATGCTACAGCTTCATCATCATCATCATCATCATCAGCCTATATTTATGTCCACTGCAGAACGAAGGCCTCTGCCTGCGATCTCCAATTACCCCTTTCTTGCGCTAGCTGATTCCAACTTGCGCCTGCAAATTTCCTAACTTCATCCCCCCACCTAGTTATCTGCCGTCCTCGACTGTGCTCCCCTTCTCTTGGTATCCATTCTGTAACTCTAATGGTCCATCGGTTATCCATCGTACGCATTACATGGCCTGCCCAGCTCCATTTTTTTTCTCTTAATGTGAACTAGAATATCGGCTATCCCGGTTTGCTCTCTGATCTCTGAGAAAGTGTAAGAGTGGGGTTGAAGATTAATGTGCAGAAGCCAAAGATAATCACCAGTCAGCCTCTAGAGTCGGTAAAGGAGCACGTTTATCTAGGTTAATTACTCACAGGGGACTGAAGTACTAAATCGCCAGACAACACAAGAAGAGACACGGACGACCGCTCGCTTGTGTTGTCTGTTTGGCACTTTAGTACTTCAGTAACATGCACCAATTAGCCCAACAAAAAGTTCTCCTTGAATAACTCACAGGGGACCCTGATCATGAGAATGAAACTTACAGAAGAATAAAATTGGGGTGGACTGCATACGGCAGGCTTGGCCAATCCTGACTGGGAGCTTACCACTGTCGTTGAAAATTAAAGTGTACAATCATTGCATTCTACCGGTGCTAACATATGGGGCAGAAACTTGGAGGTTAATGAAGAATCTCGAGAACAAGTTAAGGGCCGCACAAAGAGCGATGGAACGAAAAATGTTAGGCCTAACATTATGAGACAGGAAGAGGGCGGTGTGAAACTGCAGCTTATGCAACCGTAACCTTTACTGCGAAACGCTTGCGGAGGACGCTATGCGTGAAGGCGAGCTTTCTGGTTCTTTTCTTTTTCTCCCGCACAGCCGGCCCCGCCGCTGCAGCGGATGCGCGGAGGCGAGCGCCGTCTGGTGGGGCTCCAAGGAACCCAGCGGTGCACGCGGCGCGCGCCTCCCGCTGTGATTGGTTGAGTTTTTGGCAGCGGAGACGAAGAAATCCCGGGATCCTAGTCATATACAGCTTCGCTGTAAAGAAATCAGTCTTCATTCCGTCGTCTTCATGCTAAGAACGTCGTCGTAGCTCGCGTCTTGCTGCTGTCGTCACAGACGCTTGCGTCCCACACACGATTGTTCACCTTACACAAACCATTTGGTCATCCTGCTAAGGCTTTGCAGAACCCAAAACAACAGTGGATAGTTAGTTACCTGCAAAATGCTTCGCATGATTAACATAAATTCCCACAGAGCACTTCATTAACCACTTGACTAAAGCTTCGCTTCACACAGACTCCAATATATCCATTGGATCTGAATAATTTTACGCGAGGTTAAAACGTCAAACATTAGTTTCACATCATTTCGTGCGCCTCGGTGAGATTTTATGGGCTCGTTGCGAAAACCTGAAACGGGTGTGCGACATGAAAAAAGGCGCCTTTATACCAGTACATTTTTCGCACTGCACAAACTTTGAATTAGCAAGCTAACCATCTCACATCTTATGGCAGCCCACAATGTGAGTCAGTATCACGGAGATGCCAACTGCCATCTTTGCACGTGAATGAATGCAGCTGTGTCTGTTTCTTGGAGTATTCAACCTCGTAGGAAACTAAAGTGCGCATAGCACTGTTCCCCGAGACAGAGAAGGTAACACGCCGACATGTTTTGTTCGGATGACTGCACATGACGTCGAAACCAGCTTTATCTAGCTTAAGCGTTCCTTTCGGAGTTAATGTAGCTCAGATTCGGTATGTCGCGAGATCTAGACAATAGGCTATCGAAGCTATAGGGTTAAGGCTTTAATATATAATTATGTTAATATATAATTATGTCTGTGATGCTATGAACCCTTGTAATGTGGGCAGCGAGCTCGTCAAGCTGCCAAACGGCAGCTTTTATACGCCGCTCCACTGTCTGTTTGTGAAATAGAATAAATAACATTTATTTACTGATTGATTGATTGGTTGGTTGATTGACTCATTGATTTGATTTGATTGATTGATTTTCCTTCTTGAATCTCGACGACGTTGCCTTCCTAACTGCTGTACACAACAGTTACTGTGCAAATTAAAAATGAGCTTGCGCTTCGCCTTACCTCCTTTTGCAGCGTAAGCCATCAAAGATGCTTCAGAAGGTTTTCGTGGTAGCTACCTAAAAAAAGGAATATTTCTTTAGGAATTCTTGCTAGTGGCTAATGGTATACCTCAAGCCAATACATGGATATTATAAAAGTTATGCGCAAGAAACGCTGCATGTCGAAGAAGCGAATCCTAGAATATGCTGAGACTTTCGGAACAACGTGTAAAATGACAGCTTGATTCCCTCGCGGAAAACTGTCTTGACCGGTAAAACTTATCGAGCGAAAAGCGGTCTCGCTTACCTAGGCAATTTATACTTTCGACGTTTGAAGTGTCAAGCATGTACCAGTTTGCACCTGTAAATTGACTTCAAAGCGTGCGCTTTTGTAGTGCAGTGGGTTTCAAACTTGTTTCTTCCGCCTTCTTGCATGCAGAGGCGCTAGTCACCGGCATCGTCCTCGTGATGTTGGCCAAGTTCTCTTGCACGGCGTCCGCCATGGTCATGTACCAGCAGGCGTCCGAAGTGATGCCCACTCCTGTGCGCTCGTTTGCCCTCGGCGCATCCTCGTCGGTCGCTTCGACGATCACCATCTGTATGCCCTACATCATCTACCTTGTAAGTTCTGACAAAATGCTCGGGTATTTCCTTTATGATGCTGAAGCAATGCAAACACATAAATTATATTTCAACAAAATATTTAGGCCCTAAAAATGCTCCTTCCTTCCTTCCTTCCTACCTTCCTTCCTTCCTTCCTTCCTCTATTTTTTTTTCTTTCTTTTACAGTGCATACCATCGTCATCAATAACATCTAATTCGCATTGAAATAACTAGTAGGCATGCTAATCCGATGTGATCTATCTATCTATCTATCTATCTATCTATCTATCTATCTATCTATCTATCTATCTCACTCAGCACGACAGAAATGAACCCTTGAGGTAATGAAACAGCCGACTCCTCACAAAAGGTATGCTGCGGCTTGTGCATACATGGTATATCTATAGAGTGCTGAACATTGACACGTCGTACAGAGACGCGCAATGTGTAAGTATTTCATCCCGCTCTCTCTCTCTCTCTCATAGGGAAAGTACGGAGCCTGGATCCCGTTTGCAGTAATAGCCATGCTCGCAACACTGGGAGGAGCATTTTCGGTGTGGCTACCTGAAACCCGAGGTTATCCTCTGTACCAGAACATGGAAGACGCGCAGAAGTTTGCAGAAAAACAAAAGTTCTTCTCTTTCAATAGGTATGCGTTGTCCGTCCTCTCAAAAAAAGTGCATGAGAGACGAGCGAGTGATACACAAAGACGGCGGAGACGCCAGCCGCAAAAGTTCGTTCCGACGACGGAGTTGACATGTATTTACTTATCGTTAATTCTATCATAGCTTCTCGAAAGGAGATCAAATTCGTAGCTATCATTGATCCCACCCGGCAGGATTCTCTCAGGTTTTCGATTTCGTCACATATATTTCTGACGGTATATTCGCTGGCATTCAGCACAGCCAAGGTTTACCTCGAATCCTAAACATATATGTATAAATTTTATATACACGTGATATATAGGAAAAATCCCAACATTGTCCTCTGATTTCTTTTCTTCTCTGCAGGAGGCGCAATGACCAACACCCTACTACTCTAGATAACCAAACAAATGAGAAGGAGATGAACTTGATCTCGAACGGCTGTGCTCTTTGAAAAGGTGTTAAGAATTGCGCCCACAATGTGAGCGCCGATAAGTTTTTTTTTTTTTTTTCCCAAGTTACCTAAGCCTTGGACTGGAGCCGTCAACATCTTCTCCCTGCGCCGATCTATCCTCGAGTGGCCAGCAGCTGCTGAATAGTGATGTGTGGCTCCTTTACAGTTTACCAGGCATCCGTCCGGTTATCCGGATAATGTGCAAACCGTCGGGCGCCAAGATAACAAGAAAACGCAATTTCGTTACAACATTTGCCACTTAATCTTACACTGGCGTGGTTAGTCCTTGGGAAGCGAGTTGTTGGACTGCAGCATGTACGTATGTCGGCATGTCACGTAGCCGTGCTACTCCGGTACATGACGTGGCTAGCACGCCGCTATTTTTTAGGTAATCACACGTACGATGTCCTCTGTATACTACAACATTGTGCCAACTTGGGTCAATTGGTACATACTTAAGTTCTCTATACTAGTAATTTTTGTTCTAGTTCATGTTTGATAGCGGTCCAGTGGTTTACAAGGCAAGAATTGAAACGAACACAAGTAACTAAAATAGTATTCGAGTGAGCTAGTCAATTCGCACCTGAAGGAATTGTAATAATAGTTGGACGTGTGAACAGAAGGTAAAACGACGGCCCGGCTAAGGTGGTGCTGATTATCCACTAGAGTTGATAGTCAAAGGCCCTTTGACCTGGTTCTACTTTTTGTTCCTCAACCGCAGGCTCAACCGCAAAAATTTACACTAACTAACGACCACGAATTACCATTCAAACATATCGAAGTCATGCGACTGCACAGTCAGAAAGTTGAGCGCAACCCCGATAATATCAGTGTGTCCAGGATTTTAAGGGGTCACTAAAATAAAATACAGCTTAGACTGATAAAGTATTCTTACAAAAGTATATTCTCGTCAATCTTGCGCAAAAAGGTTCGTTAGTAGAGGAGGAAATGAAGACCAAACTTCTCCTTGTTGAATTTCGCTCCGAAACCCCAACGCTCGTACGTCAGCGTAACGTCACAGATTTCGAAGTGATTTCATGTACTTGGGATTGTTGCGGGGTGGTGAAAGCTCTCGAAACTTCTCAAGTTGAGTCTTTCGCTCCTTTAGGATAGTATATTGTCCACCTTTGTTGACAGAGAAATAACTAGGCCCGGAGCACGCAGACGCCGTTAAAATTCATGACGTCACGTCGAGATGGTGCGGAAACTTCAAGACAGTGGCACCACCAGTTCTTGGTCCTTGCGTCTTTTCTGGATTATCTAGCCTGCTCTCAACGGCAGGCGTAGCTTTCTTTTGGTAGTGTTGAGCTGTAAATACAGCTCAACCTACATTTTATCTCTTTAGTGTCCCTTAAACACCACGGTGCCACCAGTGCTCCAGAACAGCACCATACAAGTGCTGCTCTGCCAAAGAAGTGGGTGTGGATGTTTGTCTATTGCAATTATCATCACACGTGGCCGTGGCTTCTCGCTCTTCCGGCTTATTATTTCCCCGAGCTTTCTGTACGATCGCGTGTGACCTGTGATTAAAAAAAAGGTTGTCTTTCTCACTGCTGTTCTCCACTGAATGTAACTAGAAAAATAAAATAAAATAACTCGATTCCGTCGTTATTAAAAGTACACTAAAATAACAACTTAGACTGATAAATTAGTGTTTCGAGACAATATTTTCATTATTTTACAGTAATGGGTTGTTTATCGGGAGAGGAAATAAATGTCAAGGTTCCATTTGCTGAATTTTGTGCCGAAACCCCAATGCTGGCAAGTCAGTGTGACGTCATGGATTTGAAAGTATTCTTCAGTGTTTACACAAAGTGCGCCAAAAGGCGGGACACAGAAAGGGAACAGGACGAGCGAAGGCCTACAACTGATTTATTCAAAAAAAAATATCGTCGGCCCTTCCACTCCGGGAAGATGGATGATAAGTGAAGCTTATCACAACAAATGGAGGGTATACGTACCCGTTCACAATGCTGAAAGCAGGCAGTTTTCCGTTGATTAAAGATTCCTTACACGTACCGCGAACTCTAAATTCACCAAGGTCTTCTCGACTAGTAGCGTAATGTTCATTCAACACTTCCAAGGCATTGTATCGCTGTTCGTCGGATCGAATCACACCGATAAGGGACAAGTTGTCGAACCACGAGCGCTTGCGTTCGATGCCTCGAGTTTGCTCGGCCGCGTGGTTAGCAGCTTTCGCCCGCCATTGCCTCTTGCGATTCTTCAAGATGTAATTGCTTCAAGATTAAATCTGTCCGTCACGTAAGACAATGAATGGCTCATACCCCTTAAGCAATGGCTCATACCCCTTAAGCAATGGCTCATACCCCTTAAGCAATGGCTCATACCCCCGTAAACGTGGCCTCCCCATTACGATGACAGAAGAGAAGTGAAATTCTGCGCCGGAATGATGAGTGGCAACGGACCCATGTGTGGAAGAAGACAACGGCGACGAACGTGGGAGCAATGGCACGAGCGCGTTCGCGCGGTTGCACTCAGGCGCGTCAACATGCCAGCTGCGGAAGAAGACGACGACGCTCGAGTCATTGCTGATGATGACAGTTTCTGCGAACCGACATAGACGTTCAGGCTAGCCATAAACAAACTTCGCTTGCAAAAAAAAAACGAAAAAATCACTTATATCCACGTTCGTCTGTTAGATTTCTTACCTTGTACCCCACCTTGGGCCGAAGTAAACGTTCTTGCAACTTTCTAAATTCAGTCTCTGGCTCTTTCAAAATACAATGCAGTACAAATAAAATATTAACCGGGCTGAGCAAACTCTGTCAAAATTTTATGACGTCACGGAGATCTGGTGCGAGGACTTCGAAGCAGCGTCGGCCAGCTGTGTAATTTTTTTTTAACGTTTGTTAATTTAAAAAATATATTGTAGGGTTTTAGTTGCCAGAACCGCAATATGATTATGAGGCATGCCTCAGCGTCGGACTGCGGGTTACTTTTGACAACCTGAGACTTGACGTGTTTCTGATCACCCAGAGTGTTGTTGGTGTTCTTCGTTTCCTTGATGGTGAATGGCGTCTTTTTCCAGTTGTTTGATTTGTTGTCAGTTATGTTCTGCTGTTTTCGCTACATGTTGTTTCTCTTACCTCCCTCACGCAATACTCAAGTTGGTGCCTGTTAGGTATGTGTATTAATTAATTAATTAATTAATGTTGGAAATGGCATGTCAGGATTCACTTAAGTGACGCCACAGTGAACATATTATTTTGTGTGGGAGCTATGCTACTGCGATATGACTGATGCCGGTCGCGGCAGCCGCCCGCATTTCAGTGGGAATAAATGCAAAAAAAAAAAATGTGCTCGTGTACCGTGCATTGGGTGCACGCTAAAGAACCCCAGGTGGTCAGAATAATCCAGAGTTCCCCCACTACGACCTGCCTCATAATAAGACCGTGATTTCAACATGAAAACTCCCCAAACCCTTTTTTTTTTCTTTTGAGAAATAAAATGTTTTCAAACAGCTTATTGAAACAGTCTGTCCATCGCCTGTAGGTAATAAAGCTGTGTTCTAACATGATTGAGTGAAACTGTCACCGGAATGCTCGTTTGAAGGAATCTGTTTTCATTCACACGCTCTCCATTGCGAGGAAATAAATGTCTGATCATTATTATCATGAAAGTAAGTTTACGATGTATCAAAAATACAGGCTAGTTACGGAGAATATGGTTGTAGAGAACCGCAGGCCCATCTGTCACTGTTTTCATATTAATGCAACTCAAATTCTTTGGGCACTTTACCCACTTTGCGGTATGTCCGTATCAACCTCTTCCACACCATGACCCAAGTTGTCTACTAGATTGGGCCACTGGGTAAGTGCTGGCTGCTGTCTTGTCGAGCAGACAACATGGGCCACTGAGTATGTGGCCTAACAAACAATTTTCTGCTGACTGCTATCTGGCCTAGTGGACAACTTGGGTCACTTGGGTCACGTGTGGTCTTGATATGTGGTCATTCTTGGCCAGTTCCCCAGAATGGACGTGCAAAGCTAACACAAGGGTTATGTAGCCTTAAATATAAAATACTGGCTCTCCCGTAATCGAGAGTAGGTAGGTAGGTACGACTTCATTCGAGAATGCAAGCATAAAATGGCTACCGGCAAAGCAGATTGGTGCCGCGACGGAGGCCTGAAAGCTTACTGAACCGGAATGAACCTGTTTTGAAATGAACCTCGCTGCAAGCCTCGTCTCGGCCAAACAACCATCCGCGGCGCTCCGGAGGCTGCCGGCCTGGTCACGCATCGTGGCGCCATCTCTCGAAGGAGGCGGCGCAAAACCCGCGCCGCGGAACTCCCGGACCGTTGGCGCTGAGACAGGCAACCCTGTCTCAGCGCCAAAAGATGACATTCAAGTGATGGTGCCATGTATCTGCCTTTTGAATGGCACTATTCTAAATGACAAATAAAGCTTTAGCGTACTAGAAGTTACAGCTTCAGTGATATTGTGGAAAAATATTAGGAACAACTTGGAAGCAATATTTTTGTAACTTGTTTGGGCAGTAACTAGTGTATGTAATGCGGTCCTGTACAAAGGGTCGGGGACGAGAGACCGCATTTTAACCTTTGACTGGTTGCCCGGATGTTCTCGTTTGAGCGGCCGGATAACGGCTCGGGATTTTGGCTCAAGGTCACTTGAAGGTCTCCGAAAACGGGAGCTAAAAGCATTTCATGCTTAATAAAGCAACAGAGCACCATATTCACAAGACACCTCCACGTCGAGCGCGGCCATTTGATGGAGAGCCATTGCAACGAAGTTGCATCCAGGGTACAAGGCTATAGGGATACTACGGAGTTTCAACTGTGGTGCCGTGAATACCTAAAGATGTACTGTGTCGTGGTATCGGTTCGCATTGTGGTTAGCGGCGAGATCGCCGCTCCGTGCGTCTGCGGTGGCAATACAGTGTGCCGCTGCATTGTTTTAATGCTAATCGCGTTAGCGTCGCCTTCACATCACTTCACATCACCTCACTTCGTTTCCTTAAAGACCCCTCTAGGGGGTATCACATAAGGGGTGGGTTTACAATATAGCCACATGACGTCACTTAGGTAGAAAATCGGTTACATCATGCAAGAAAGTTGATGGACTAGTGATTGCTGCGATTTGGTGGGAAATACCGCTCCATTCTGATGTTGCGCGCGAAAAAAAAATGAAGAAAACGTAACGGCGCGGTCACGTGGGCCTGACACTTAAAGCTTATAGCCGACGCGATGGAATATGGGTGCAGTGGGTGCGATCTAAGGTGGATGGCCGAGAGAACGAGAAGTGTAAAAAAAAAATGCGGGACAAGGACAGCGTGGCAATGCGACGGCGAAGATAAAGATTCAATAAGCAGGATTCTGCTTTTAATGAGGATACACTGACGTGATACGGATTAGTGGAATGGATGAATCTAGCAGCGCGGTTTTTGAACCGCTTCCAGGGCAGTGGTGATGTAAGACTTGCGTACTCGAGCTTAGGTCTGACGAGCGATTTATAGGCTACAAGTTTTACATGCATGGGGGCATGGTGGAGGTTGCGTTCCAAGAATCCAACTGTTTTATTGGCGGATGATAGGATGTTAGTAATATGCGTACGCCACGAGATGGTCCCTGCATAAGGCTACACCCAAGTATTTGAATGCGATAACGGTTCTACGCTAACACCAGAAATTGTGTACGGGAAATGAAGGGGGCTAGAACGGCGCGAGAAGGTTACAGATTTACATTTATTACCATTCAGCGTCCTTAGCCATTGGTTGCATCAGTTTAGGGCGTGGTTGAGATCAGTCTGTAAAGCTTCTTAGTCGAGGGCATTATTGATAGTGTGATAAATGACCCAATGTGTTCTACCGGTGTCTGTTTACTAGGCCTCGTCTGCACCTTTTAAACGAGTGCGTTCGTCCTGTTCAAAGTTTCCTCAATAAACATTGTTTCCATACATATCCCCATATATGCAGCAGACGATGTTGACTTTAACATAGGCGCCTGCTACTTCTTCTGTCACGGCGTGTAAGCTAAACATTGGCGAAAGAGCAAGCGCAACAAAGATATCTCCACATGCAGAAGTAACCCTCAAATCAGACGCACCTGCACAGATACACCGTCAACCGCAGTAACATGCTATGCTTATGGCCAGGCAAACATCTCCAGCACCCAATAAAGAATATAAACCGGGTGTTTCTATGAAGATTACGTAATATTAAAAAATAGCCGTTTTGAAATAAAAGGACACTTTCTTCAGATACATACCGTAAGTGGTGGCAGCCACTGGGTAACGGGTGATACGGGGTAATTCGTTGCTAATTAACAAAAATCCATTAATTAACTTCCAAACTATTAGTTTCAGTGGGCTCATCGCAATTTGGAAATTGAAGCGAGCTCTCCACGCGCAAGCTATATCAACTTTTGGATCTGGAAAAAATGCGATTACCCTCGGGGTTAGGTTAGGTTAGGTTAGGTTAGGTAACTGTGGCGCGTTAAATTTCGGCCATCAGAGGGCGTGAAACCGAAACTGGGAGGCTGCAGCAAGAGCAAAGCCGCGTCCCTCGATACGGCGTTCTGCTTAAGTCAGGCAGGCGATGGCCTGCGCATAGGCGCACCCTTTTGTGGAAGCTTATCTGTGCGCGGGTGCACGGAGTAATCGAAAAAAAAAACATGGCACGGAAACGGATGGAAATATATGTATATGTTCATGCAGACAAGTCTACAACCCTACAAAAGCCTGTAAAGGAAGATTTGTTAAACTTTCGCGGGAGATATTCTGTATACAAAAGCTGTTCTTGGACTCACGGAAGTCATAACGTGTTTACAAATTGCGTCCCGCGCAAGAAATTAACACTGGCATCGAACGATAGAGAAAGCCGCAGAATAATATATCATACAAGACGCATGTTGTTCCAAAATGTCCTCCTACGACGCTAGCGATCGTCCAGTTAGAAGACAGAAGGTCTAGAAGAAAAGGACTGCGCGGTCAGAATATGGCGTCAGGTATCCCGGCACTATACCATTACGAACCATAGATAGATGCTTCAAATGAGGAATGATCTCATCCTCCCATACGCCACCTTCTCCTCCCAGATTTAAACGTACTGACAGGCAGTTTCCCTGCGCATATGACGTCATGGCTCGATGCGTAAAGGTTTATATCACGTATTAAATAAACGAGGCCCTTAGTAAGTACGCAGCTCGACTCTGTGGCGCGGTGCAACCACTCCCTGCGCCATGGTAGGCAGAGTGGTAGTTCGATTCGTGCTGGTTGATTGCAGGCATTTTATATTCCATACACGTGCGACGTCATCATATGCTAAGCAATTCCACACATGATATCAATATCTGTTCCACCTTGATAACACGCCTTCTAGAATGTGTAAGGTATCGTTTAAGTCAGGTCATATCCCGACCTTTATTTTGTACAGGCCACTTTGCCACTTTAACGATTCTGTTCACACAGGACAGTGGATCTCAAGAAGCGCAGTTGCACTTTCACGGTCTTCGGATGCGATGTTAAGTCCCGTCGATGTCGTAAAATTATTTTACGGGGAACTTGTTAGCCTCTAGTTGGTCCGGATTTTCGTGTCCGCGTGCGCGGCTCTCGCTCCCACAAAATGTGGGCCGATCCCGGAGGCAGTGCAAGGAAGCGGGCAGCGCACAGTGTGCTGCTTCTCCAAGAGGCATCGCATCGCACGACGCCATCAGGTGACATCATCACTTGACGAAGACGTCATTGCGTGACGTCTCGTTTAACGTGATTGCGTCATCAAATTACGTCATCAGGCGATATCGTCACGTGATGATGCCGTTATTCTCGTATATTAGAATTACAATCCAAAGCTATAATGTCTGCAGCTTGTGGGTAAGTCATACTTTACAAATTCTCTGACGCAATTTGCTTTGAAAATTTGAATTGGTTCAATAAGGGCCTTGCCCTGGGCAGGAATAAGCATGTATGCTGCACTTCCGCCCATGTGCGTGGGCGCGTGACATACAACGTCACTTCTGCTGGCGGTGCTTGTTTAACGTTGTCTAACGTCGGTCGTGCTTGTCAAACGTCGGCAACAGCTTGGCTGTAGATCTACTTTCACAGGGTGGAATGGAGGCGAATTTTTCTTCCGACAAGAAGCCGGTCGCCCAACTGGTTGAGCCCACCGGAAACCTATTGTCTCGACACAATGTACTGCGGGCACTGGCCCAGAAAAGAACGCCCTTCTTGCTACTTTCTTTTCCTTTTTTTTTCTTGTTTTTTCTCCCTCTCTTCATTTACAATCCCTATTTCTCCCACCCCAGAGCAGGGTAGCAAACTGTAAACTCGCATATAGTTAGGCTTCCTGCATTTCCTGTCTCTTTCTCGAATGATCCCGTAGACAATTCAGTTGTCCCGCAAAAAGGACGTCCCAAATAAAAACAGCTCTCAGACCCGTGACGACAGCATGGCGCCTGACGCCAGCATGCCGCCACGCGACGCGGCGCCACTGAGTGACCGCGTGTGTTCGGCCTAGAGCGCGGCGACAACGACGTTACGCACGAGAACCCAGTGACCGTCCGTGTCAAGCAAGCGTGCCGCTAGAAAGCCCACGCTTACGAACAAGATCAGAGGTCGACGTCAGAGGGGTGGCGAACGCGCAATTTCCTTATTCGAACGGCGCGCAAGTGGGGGTCGAGGCAATCGGCCGAGTCTTGCGGACTGTTGCCCAGGCGTATATGCGTTCCCAAGACGGCATCGCGACGGCCGTTTCTTTGTTTCTATCGTACATTGGAGTCACGTCCGGTTATGCAATCATGGAGCAGTATTGGAAGACCCGGCTGAACGTCGGATACGCCTGATCCGGCGAACACTGTGGATGCGACTCTTCGTGACCGGACTCGTGAGTTTTTTCGTCTCTGGTTCTATTTCACAGTGAACAGATTTGTTCATGCGACGCCACCCTGTTTTCTTTATATAAAATGCGAAAGTAGCTGAACCGCACAGCAGCGCAACGCAGGTTGGCTCTGTAGTAAGTACCTTCTGTAGTAAAAAGCAATCAGTACATAAGATCAGGTAGTTTACGTCCGTGTTAAACGTCAAGATCGCCTAATAAGGCCACAATCATTACACTGCATGCTTAATGGGTATGCGATGTATGTGTCAATTAGTCAACGTCTATAGTTACGGTTTACGCGCAAGCGTCGACAATGACAGGAAGCCCACCTCCGTTAATTGTCAGTTCGCATCGAACAAGCTTCTTCTAGTAACACGAAAGTCATTAGGGAGTTTTAAAAGTACGCGACCAGTTTTAGAGGATGCTACCGGTTTGGCGAAAAAAAACAGACGCAAGTGGAGTTTGGGGGATCTTGAGTAAACTAAGCCGCTTGAAGGGGCTATTTCTAAAACTCTTTACTCCATTCTATGCTAGGCCATGTGGTCTTTACAAGCCCGCCATCCCGGCAACCGTTGGAGCGCGCAATGAAAGCGATGATTCTCAGTGGCACGTCATATAGCAGCGGGTACATATAGCATGGAGGTATCTAAACTAATAGTTCATTAACAGAGTTCTGCACAACGCTTCATATCGGCCACTTTTTCTTTCCCGTGAAGTGGCTGCTTCACTGCCGGCTATGTACGTGTTTCCGCTGAAGCAAAGAACACACTCATCCGCAATCACTTGGGAGGGAGAGGGCGCAACCAGAACTGCGGCTGTTGACTGCTGCCCCCAACTCCGTGCTGTAAACATTCCCGAACTGCATTCCCATATTTAAGCTCTGCTACCGCGCAATACCGCAGATGGTCGAGCTTGTGCAGTTATGCGACGTGATGAAAACAGCGTAAATGAATCGAGGAAATAAACGGGAATCGGACAAAGACAAGATACGTTGTCAACAGGACGAGGAAACAGCGGCGACCGATATAATGTAATAATAGTTGCGTTTGTTGGTGCTCAGGCATAAATTTTCCGCGTATTCAGAGTTGTTTTCTTTGTATCACTATTCTCGCTGGAATCGCTTAGGCAAGCGGTAGAGCCCCATCATTAGAACGACTGTCAACTACCGATGTGTCACAACAACATTTCAAGAAAACTCACAAGCCGGCGTACCTATTAGAGGAGCGTAGGTGAAGTGTCAAAGAATAAGTTGCTAACTACTACACTTCACCTGACGGCGCCTCGTCGTGTGGTTCGGCAGAGAGCACATTCATTGGTATATAAGATAAAGAAACGACCTCTTTATTTCGCCAATCATTGTCATGCCCTGGCAAGTTATCTAGAAATTCCTGAACCCGCAGGAGTGGTGCACTGACTCTGGCGTCCTGCATGCTTATGTGGCATTCGACTCCCGGCCGCAGCGACCACATTTCGATGATACCATGCAAAAACGCTCACGGCAGTTCGGGTCTCCGGATTCTGGCCACCCGATTTTAATGCTAAAGCATTATATGCCATTACGCGAAAATCCGCCGTCGGCGGCGTGACCGAGCGATGGTACCAATAATGCCCGACCACGCAAAGAGTAAGAACACGTCAAAAACGCTCGGATTGACCTCAAGTTTCTCAGGGAGGTTGCTGTAAGCAAAGTAAATTAATGGCTTTGAAAATAAATTTTGTACATTTCAGTCTGGGTGGGAATCGAACCGGGCCTGCGGGTTGTGAGACGAGCCCGCATCCCCGACACCACGGCTACTCCACGGTTCTGCCTGACAAAAGGTGTACCTAGTGCGTGCGTCACTGCACACGTCACGTCGCAGCCTTCTGGCTGGCTAAAGGTGCGGCCTAGTGCGTGCGTCATCGGGCACGTGACGGCGCAGCCAATGGGGACAAGGTGGCGTCCCGTCATGAGCGTATAAAATGAGGGCGTTCATGCATGGTGTTCCGAGGTCTACAGACGGTAAAATGCTTACGCATTCCCACACGTAAGCAGTCCTAACAATCTCTGCCGAATGTTTCTTCAACAATGTGACCCGCAGTTAAGGACTACTAGCGCACGTTCAAGGAAACCAGGTGGTCAGTGCAGGTTTAAAGAAAACCAGCTGGCCAAAATACGGAGACCCCGAATGCGGCGTGTCTCATAGCCCTGTGATGCTGCTTTGGGAAGTTTAACCCCATGAATTAATCGGATTGCTTCGCCAGTCGCTCGCGAGGCCACATGTTTTAGAAGCGTCGCCGAAGAAGAGAGAGATAAAAGAAAGGCAGGGATGTTAACCAGTCAAGAGTGCGATTAGCTACCCTATACTCTGGGGTAAGTGAGAAGGAGAATACAAATAAGAGAGAGAGAAATAGCTTTCACCTCTTTCTGAGCCGATGACCGGTGGGGACTGTGTTCTAATATTGTCGCCCAAAGGCCAACAAATCAATCAAGGGTAAAAAAAAAAATACGTAACATTTTAGGATAAAAATACGAAGCCACAGTGACGTCACTAGTGGTGTGCTTCGAGCGCGAAATTCAAGGGATCGCAGAGCCTTCTTCCCTCATTTTAACGCGACAGCGTTAAGGGCCCCGTTTCGCAGAAAATCCGGCGTCGGCAACCGGCGTCGGCGTGCGATGCGGGTGGCGGATAAAATCATGCCCAACCACCCCGACCGCGCAGGCCCTCGACGTGGTGCAAGGTTTTGGTGAACGAAAATTTAATTTCTCACAGTGAAATCCGCCAGGAAAATGGTAAAGTCGTATTCGGCGTCGGATACACCGTCGTATTGTTTACCAATCGGCCTCGGATTGTAATTTGAATGTACGAGAAAACCTAATTCTGCTACGAGGAAACTCAAACACAAACCCCTTTTCCAGTATTTCTACCAGGCCTACAGCCGTGCGTTGCGACGCGAACGGGTACCGATAACGCTATCGCGTTCTACTCTTAAAGGCGAAGCTTAAGCGTCCTCCAAAATTTTTTAATCATTATTTGACACCAATGAAGTGCAAGGGGAGTTCCGGAAGAGAATTCAGCCATATAAAGTTTTACTTCGTTCCTTATAAAGCGTAATATTTATTTATTTATTTATTTATTTATTTATTTATTTATTTATTTATTTATTTATTTATTTATTTATTTATTTATTTATTTATTTATTTATTTATTTATTTATTTATTTATTTATTTATTTATTTATTTATTTATTTATTTATTCATTTATTGGGTGGCGCTGGCTAACACTCTCAGGGTTGGTTCTAGTTGTGAAAACATAAATGCCCCAGAAAGTGGATGGGAAAACGGCTCCGCGGTAGCTCAATTGCAAGAGCATCGCACGCGTAATGTGAAGACGTGGGATCGTTCCCCACCTGCGGACAGTTGTTTATTCATCCATTTTCATTTTCATTATTTATCATTTCTTTATATGAATTAGTAAGTACTAGTAATTTCCCCTATGTTATCCTTGGTGTCATTGTTTGTTGGCTTCTTATGCAATGATTATGTATATATATATATATATATATATATATATATATATATATATATCATTACTGAATTTATTCGACCATGGTACTTTGAATGCGGCACTGTACACATTCTACGTGCCTATCGTACGCGTCGAATATAAAGCTCACGATTTTCGATTTCAGTGTTCTAAGCTTTAATGTTTGAGATTTTCAGTGTATTATCTTAACTCTTTCCCTACCATGGGAAAAATAGGCGTTTTCTCTTTCTCTCTCCATCCCTCTCTGTTATTTTCTTCGCACAACACCTGACTTCTTTCAGAGAACCATACGATGACGTAAAGACTTAGTGGCTTTCAATGACAATTATTCGCATCTGAATCTACTTGCATTCTCTCCCGGTAATAGGCGTTTTATTGTCAGGGACAATGCTACCGCAAACAACCTCGAAATGACACTACTTCCATCTTGTTTTTGCTAGATGACGCGTTACGTGCCCTAACAGCCACCAACGGACAGTTGCAGAATTCACTTAAATGTTCGTACAGCGAATGGCCACGTGCTGACCATCGCCTTCAAAGACGTACTGTACTCAAGCTGCGAACATTTCAGCACTCCATAAGTGCGCGGTTCAATAGATCAGTAACCCACTCAAGCGTTTCTTTAGTATTCAGGGGCAAGTGATCACGTGGCCCCCACGGAGAAGAGCTTGAATATCTCGTGAGAGATGCGATGTCCTGGTGTCCAAATACAGACACGTGACGTGCAAACTTACAGACGAGCATGAATCAGTGATAGAATGCTTTCGAGGAAATCTCCCTCTCTCATTGAACCTCTTGGTTGATTGATAACCACAGCCGGCGCTCTTCGATGAACGGGTATGTTTAGAGACCGGAGGGATCATATCTCGGTGTAGCCAGCGCCTTCTGCTGTTGACTGTACCGCGTTGGCCGGCGTCTCCGCTACGATTTCCTGCCATAAGGGACTCCAAAGAGAAGCAGAAAAAAAAAAAAGCGGCTTCAAGTGGTTCGCTCCTTCTGGGCTAATCTGTGCGAGAGAGCTGCAATCGGCCAGATACGAGTGCGCGACGGTGCGCGTCAATATACGGTTGATAACGGACAGCGCGCTCAGGAGAGCCTAACTCAGTTTACGATGAGAATCGCCAAGACAGTGCGGTACCCTTTTCGTGTCCGCGAATGAATGTTACCGAGACACAACTGATACTTGGCGGTGGCAAGTATAGACTCTTTTATACATATATATATATAGTGTGTCCTGTTCGTGACACCGAGTTATGACGTATCATGTTTGACGCGCCGAGCCGAGTGCTTGTATGTGCAACGTGCCGCGAAGGCTCGATTCGAGCTGTCACTATAAGCATCGAAGCATTGAAGAGAACATCGGCCATTCTGAACCATCGAAACCGCTTTTTACGTAGGTAGCTCAAGGTGCACTGACCTTGTTCCCTGTATACTTCCCGCTCGCTCGCCCGCACGCCCTCTCTTGTTCCCTCTTCGCAAAACCAGAGCATTTCGCAAGTGCCTGTAGCACGTCCGCCTTCGCAGTACGTAAACTCCAACGCTCATTTACCCCAGCCTGTTCGACTCCTCTGCTGCCGGGTAAGGCGCGCGCTGTTCTGCCCTTGCCAGCTCGCTGCGAATAATCAACGTGTTACCTACATGTCATCCTCTTGTACATGCGTCTTATTTTCCACGTTTAAGTGCATTTTGCGCTCAATTGGACCTGTTTCTTTTCAGTCCTTCCTAGCAACTGCGAATGGTACTGCCACAACACTGCGACCACGCACAAGCCGCTGTCTTCTGCAGACCTTTTTCGTCCGGGTCGGCGCCCGAGCTCCACCGCCTGTGTCACTGCTGTTGCCGTTGGGCGTGAGACTGCGCAAAGACGGATTTCCTGGCTGAAAATTGCGTTCCCCGCCGGCATCCTGGGATCGCCTCGTGTCTTACGCTGCGCGTAGTGTCGGTTAAGCTCGAGCCATGGAATTCGAAGACGTGATCGACAAGCTAGGAGGCTACGGCCGGTTCCAGCGCCTACTCGTCTGGGCGTACCTGGCGCCGGCCTCCCTCCTGATGCCGGGTTACTTCATGAACCAAATCTTCATGCTATCCGTGCCCAAACACTCTTGCGTGCTACCCGACCTGGCGCTCGCATTCAACCTGACAGACACCCCCGAGCCGGGTATCCTGCGCAAGTTCCTCGTGACGGACGACGACTGCAGCACGTACGCGTTGGACTCCATCAACGAGAGCCTGGCGCGCGGTCTCCTGTCGGCGGCGAGCGCCAGTGACGCGGGCGCTAACGTCACCCGCTTGCTGGAGCATAACGGCGTCGAGAAGATGGCCTGCACGGAATTCGTCTACGACGACACCAACTACGAGAGCACAGCGTCCACGCAGGTGGGACACTTCCCATTTCGCCTTTGGTGTTCGCAAGCTGCGCGCCTTGTACACAAGGGGGCGCCGCGGAACATAGTTTCGAGATGCAGACACAGCACACATTTTGTAGGCGCCGTGTAAAAGAAGCGTACTATGGAACTAAACTGAACAGCGGAGAATGAAATCAAAACAGAGAAGTTTCATCAGAATCGAAAAGGCAACGCGATACTGTTAGAAGCCAAACCAAGGCGTCTGAAAACGCGGTGTTGTAAGAAAAGATCTGCGACTATTCATGCGTAGTACGTGGAAATGGCGCAGAAACCATTGGGAATGCTTCATTAGCATATTGCAGTACATGCCTCTAAGTAACAAATGGCGTAGTTAGCCTTTCCCGCGGCCTTGGGCATTAAAGCTAACTTATGGGAGATGAATTAAACTGTGGTACAGAATAATAAAAGAATGACGGAACGGTGGGGAAGGCACTGAATGAAATTACACTAGATTTGGAGCAATAACAATTTTTCCTTTAGTTTTTTTTTTTTAAGATTCCATGATTTGTTAACACAAGCAGCATATCTTAAAAGTACATAGTATACCCTACTAGAAGCTGAAAATGAAGCGTTTAGTAGCACCAGTTGTCATTGGGGTGCTGATAAAGTGCATCAATCAAGCCATAAAAAGTGGCCAAAAAAATATCGCATTACATTTTCACGTTTCTTAACAACCATCGGTAGGCGGCTATCAAGTTGGTCACAAATATTCACAAACAACTACTGTCGCCGAGAGAAATAGAGAACATCTTTAATTCATCCACATATAGCAACGCGCTAAAGCTGCCAACTGAAATAATGCGGCAACTTTCCGAGATACCCTTACGACAAGGTACAGGCTTTCACTGATTGGTGCTACGTAACGTAAATGTTAGACAAAAGTCTAGTTCATACATACGCCAAATTCTTTTACTTCATTCTCGTGTCGCTATCCTGGTTGGTGCCATTATTTCTTGAATGCAATCGCCGACGCACTACGACGCCGGCGCAAAAGTGCAGGAAAAGTCACTAAGCTCTTGAGAAAGAGAGACAGAGAGAGAGAGAGAGAGGAAAAGAAAATACAGGGAGGTTAACAAGGTTGCACCTCATTCGCTACCCTACAGTGTGGAAGGGGGAGGCGGGAAGAAAAAGTAAAGGGAGACGGCCTTGACTTTAAGTGTTCTATATAAAAAAAATGTCATTGTACTATAAACGTCTTAAGCAGGCTGGGCTCAAGACCACTTTCGGAAGCGAAGTTCCTTGGGCAATAGCTTGGTGTTTCGCTGGCGTAGGAAGCAACGAGAGCGTCGCTCCAGTTCCTGAAGTCGACGGGTTTTTGCGACCCTTTATAGAGTAGCTGCATATCTTCGCGTGGACGCGCGACTAGTGTTCTTTCTCTCTCTTTATTTCTATCAATATGCCTCTCGTTTGCAGGGTAGCAAACCGTACGGATAGTCTGGCGCTCCGTTCCTTTTCTTTCTCATCTCTCTATCAGCGTCTTCCATTAGTTTATTGGGACCAGCTTTCTCTTTCTTTTTTTTTTCTTTTACATTTCAGTACAATGTCCAACTCTTTATCTTTCAGTGGGACTTGGTATGCGATCGAGCCCATCTTCCTAGCCTTGTCTTCACGCTTGGAAGCGTCGGCAGCGCAGTCGGAACCGTCCTCTTAGGCACGCTGTCTGACAGGTGAGCTCACGAAATGAGAAAGAGGTATTGATTGATTGATTGATTGATTGATTGATTGATTGATTGATTGATTGATTGATTGATTGACATGTTGTGATTTTATTTGTATGCCACTTCCGTCGTTTATTTTACTATCTGGTCTTCATGCGTTAATGTGAAAGCTGTCAGCCAATGAAAAAGGAGCACTGATGCAAGAATTCCATTACAAAAAGAAAGAAAGTCAAATTAACGGATAGCCGAGTGCTTCCTTTGTTGCGGAATTACGAAGTTGTAACCATGATGTCTTCGTTGCCTTTTGCGACTTTTTTTTCTTTTATCTAATTTGCTTTTTATTTAACTATATATAGGTGGGGGAGGGGAAACCACGAAGAGGTCGCCAATTTTTACTAACCACTTGAGAGTCTACATAAGAAATCTGACAGAACAGTCAATAGATTATGATTTATTTCAAGAAGTGAGACGACGTTAATTCAAACGGTTTCAGTCGTTCCCCAATAAGAGCGTTTCTCCTGTTCACTTGTCTGACTAAAGGAGATGCTGGCCACCCGGCGATGGTAACGGCTACATCTCGCGAGAATAAAAATGTAAATGTATCACAAGTCAAAAAGAGAGAGTACGTATCACCAAATTTGATGACTGTCGTGCGTGCAGGGTGCATACAATTTCATTAACTCCACAGGTGCTAAGAACACAAAATGTACCGGAGACAGAGAGAGAGAGAGAGAAAAAAGGCACTCACGTGTTTATTTTCACTGCGAGGATAAAAGCTCAACGAGAGTGGCGAAATTTTAAGTGATATAAAAACAGAGCTTCCTGGGAAACATAGAGGCAATGAAATGGGGTACAACAAGATTGGTGATGATGACGACAGAGGGAAGAGGCAAAACATACACCGGGCAAGTCTACTTGTGGCCTAGAGTGCACACTCACTCTTCTAAAGCTAGGCTTAGTTTGCGGGCGCTGGCTGCTGCTATCGTGCCCATAAAACAACTTGCACAACAACTTCGGCCACTGGATATGTGCGGCTGCGCGTGTATCACAGGTCACATACGTGTCCGAATAGACACCTTGGGCCACTGGGTATCTGAAAGTGTGCAGGCGGGCATCTGGC
Source organism: Dermacentor silvarum (assembly GCF_013339745.2). Lineage (NCBI taxonomy): Eukaryota > Metazoa > Arthropoda > Arachnida > Ixodida > Ixodidae > Dermacentor > Dermacentor silvarum. Next base: position 25,075,589 of record NC_051161.1, read on the forward strand.
CGCTGACATGGCATGTGAACCAATCTTTGCCAGTCCCCCGCAATGTTTACGTGCCACATGGTAGGTGCCCGATCGTATATGCTGAACAAGAGGCAAGAAGTGCGGAATTCGGCATCAAAAGCTGCCTAGTGCGGAGATAGAAGTGAAACGAACATAATGGGACGAGAGCGAGCACTCGGGGAGAAGCGTTCAGCGCGAGCGGCGACGACGTTATCGCCCTTAGACTTTATACTGAACATCACGGCGACGGCGATGGCAGAAATGCGCCTGGAGTGGAATTGCTATCGCAGTAATAAACAAATACAGAAGGAAAAGTCAATTTACCACATCTCAGTAAAAGTTAAAGGAAGCTTCGCTATAACCGATCCCCACATATGCGCAGGATCCGCCGATGGTCAAAAATAATTAAATAAAAGGCTAAATGGCCTCACAACTAGATTCACATACTGTCCAAGGGCCACTGAGAACGGTTGGCTTTTGCGACAGGAAGGTGTAACGGTCGCAATCTGCCGATCTACCGCGTTATGAAGGCAATCACATCTCAATCACGCCCTAAAATAAAAGTTCAAGCTCCTTCTTAAACTCTAGAGATCATCGGCCAGAGATCGAGATGAGCTGAAGTGAGCGAAGAAACTTGGCTGCAGTTGGCCACGCGGTCGAGGTAACTTTCACAGCAAGCGAACCTGGTCAAACGATTGAGCGCAATGAAGTTGAAAACTATCAAGTGCAGAACTAGTCGCACAGAAAACTGGCAGACCGTTCGACCGCCGTACGTAGCTGGTACGCGCCGCACTCAGACAGCCATCGCGTGGCCACAGTTTGCCGCCTTTACCCCCACACAGACTCGCAAACAGAAGCGGCTGAAATGAGGCGAGCATTTCCAACCATATCGCCCATCGTTCTCTTCATTTTTTCCCTCCTTTTTTTTCTTTCTGTCATTTCTTATTTTTTCAAGTTTATTTCTGCCGACTCCTTTAAAGGGACTCGGGAACTTTGCCAGGCAAGACCCCAATAGGATCTCAAAAGTGCGCCCGGACGAAATTATTCAAATACCCTCCCCGCACATCTCAAACGACGGAGCCTTGGGCTCCCAAAATGCATGCAAATACCAATCGATGGCGGAACCAGGACATTCCTTAATAATCCTCCCGGCAGTCTAAGAGACCCGAACATGGGAGCTCATGCAAATCAAATCCTTATGCAAAGTTAGTCCTGGCCCACGTGTCTTTATCTTCTCTTGTTTTTTCGCACGGCTAGCTTGCTGGACTTACTTGGGCTGCATTCAAAAGGTCGCGATGTATATATATATATATATATCGCGACCTTTTGAAGGCAGCACAAGTATATATATTTTGTTCCTCTTTTCAGTCGGCTTCTTAACAATGCGGCTCGTTACGCGTAAAAGAAACCGACCACGTAATCTCCTCAAAGGAACGGGTATGTAACATATACGCGTAACTATCGCATGGGGCAAGCAAGGTGTCGCAATGTACCCCAAAAACGCCGGGTCTGCCACCTGCCGTAATCTTATTCAACATAATTCAAAACTCTAAGGATTCTAGGGACTCAGACAAAGGAAGCTAGGGCGAAGGCCTGACTGAAAGCCTGCTTTCCACCACGGGAACTTCAAACTATCGTAAGTAAAGAAAAGCGCTACTGAAAGGGATATCAGGGTCGTGGTGAAGAGTTGCTCGAACAAGCGGAAAACGCCGCAACGACTTGAAGCAAGCTTTGGGTGAGCACCAAGGCGCAAGAAAAACGTTTTTTTTTTTCTTTTTTTTTTCTTTTTTTTTTCAGAGTGCTTCGAACAACAAATTACTAGAGGAAGCTCTGACGCTAATGTCAACGGGAGCTGCAAGGATGGCGGTTCAGCCAGGGGTGCTGTTCGGGAGATCGTCAAATCGCGCCATATCGGCAAATCCTGCAATGGCGACATTCTGCGCCAATCGGAGGGGCCTCTGCGGCCCTCTCGACCAATCAGAGCTGACAAGATGGCAAATTCGACAATGGCGCGAGATTTGACAACGTCCAGAATGGCACTCCTGCTCGAGAATGATTGGCAGTTCGTGGATTTTTGCCTAAACTTTGTCCTTCCGTCACCGAATGGCTCTGCGACTTTGAAAATTCATGTTTTTCAACAAAATATTGCTCTACAAATGCAACAACTCGCAACGCTTACGCATGCGCGAGGAGAATAATTGCCTTGTCGTGTTTACGAAACTATGCGCGCTTAGAAATATAGAAAGATATAGCGTCATAAATAATGCCTCATGACCGTTTGAAGCCACACGCTCGAAGATTAGACATATCCCTGTAATGCCCATGTTTCCCATGGTAGCCAAACTATCGCAGCGCTATAGAGTTCCCTCTAGCAATTTTTGTATTAAACTACGGTTTCATCGTGGCCTCTGAGATTGCAAACGGCTTGTTGGCGCGATCTCGGAGGCCAGGGTCGAGGCCTCCGAGATCGCGGAGATTCATGAGGTGTCGAGCGAGGGAAGTGCGTCTGTCTTCGCGCGCCCGCTTCCCCCAGCGCTTTTCCAGACTCCTCCGCCCGCCTATACTCTCAATACCACCAAGATGTGCAGATACTTATCACTTCCAGAAGTGACGTCATGCATGAAACCTGAAGGCCCACACAATCAAACGGAGGCGTCACTACACCTCCGATATAGCCTGCGCGTTTTCAGCAGTGGCGTCACGCGGCCAAGTCGGGAGTTTGCAGCTAACCATGATTTGGAGAAAAAAAATTTTTGACCGTGCTTTGCGTTACCGACGTCCCCAATCTATATGTAAGGTATCTCGACTCCGCCTTCCTGTGTGGCGTCACGGCTCGAAGCGCACGAGAGTTCTTTAATAAAGTTCACGAACGGGCTCTGGTATCACGGAGGTACGAAGCTACAACTAATTTTGCTATATTTACAGCCACTCACAACTACAACATTGAGCGGCATGTATTAATCGCGAGGACAACCCATTCATCGAATACATCAAAGCGTATCTTTGCTGTGATTTAAATTTTGCTCTTCGTCCTGCTTTTAAGTATACGCGGCCAATATTTACGTTTTACTTTCTCGTCTCCGTATACGGCATGCATAACGTATACACTATGTGTGTTTGCCTACCTGTCAGCACAAAAGAAACGCTCGGTGCATTAGCATTGCACAACAACAACCTGTCCTCGCTACAATTTACAGAAAAAGAGACAATAAACTTTATGCAAAATAGCACACGAGGGTAGGTATCTCCTCCGCTCGGCAGTGGGTGGTCCCCTCAGTCCAGGAGTCCAGCTCCTGATACACTCCAGAGACGATCGCTCGCAATCGCGATAGCGCGATTTGATCAAAGATTTTTAAGCAGAGGAAACCATTTTGGAATGACGACATCACAAGCCGTCGCAGCGGAGGGCGACGAAGGCACTGTTGCAGCTTTTAAGGGCAACATACTTGGACAAGCGGCTGTATATAGCCTGAACAGATGTTTATAATGCTGCAGGTGCTACTGTTCTGTGCGGTGACAGTATGTGGTGACAGTGACCGACTGTGATTGTGTATCTGAACTCCTTTGTTTCTCTATGTCTACTTCCTGTCCCTTTGCCTCCACCTCCCCTCTCTCCCCAGCGTAGGGTAGCATACCGGATCTTCCCATCTGGTTACCCTCTGTGCCTTTCCCCTTTCTTCTGTCTTTCCATCTCTATATATATATACTAACCAAGCACTAAACCTTCCACTGGACGGCTGCTTTTTCCAGGATCGGCCGGAAGCCGGTGTTCCTCCTGACCGTCTTCATCGCGACCGTGTTCGGACTCTCCTCCATCCTGGTGACCAACTTCATCGCATTCGCCATGTTGCGTTTCATGAATGCCAGCGTCATGCCGCAGATATTCCAGCTGCCCTATATTATTCGTGAGTTGTTTTCTCGCCGCCCACTACCCGCTATCAGTGTTGCCAGTATAGCGATCTTGTCGCTAGACTTAGCGACTTCTTTCTTTTTTTACGGTTTAGCGACAAACTTTCTATTGAGCGACCAGCGACTTTTTTGAGCGATATTACAGAACAATTAGCGACAATCTAGCGACTCTTTTTGTCTCAGTTTAGCGACGCGCTCGCAAAAAAGTTGGTAACACTGCCCGTTATATACATGATATTATATAACTAAAAGGAAAAGTAATACCTTATAGGTCTTCCTATCTACATAAATTACACGAACGCCTTACTTAAAGGGAAACTAAAGGAAAATATTAACTCGAACTACATCGATAGATTATTTGTATAGAAGTCCATTATCGTTTTCTGTGTGCCAATATACCACTTTGTTGTGTGGAAAATGGCCGCCGAAGGTCCGGCTGCTGCTCCTCAATTTTCACCGCCTACGCCAAAGCGCATGAGTTGACGTAATTTCCACGTAACCTCCCTCTATGCCGCTCTCAGTGAATCAACCAGTGCTGAAGTCATGGAATTGAATTGAATTGAATTGAATTGAATTGAAGTTTATTTCTTGCATGCCGTACAGAGTAAAATATGGGAACAAATGTATTTGGATCCTTATCTCGGGGCTATAGTTTGGATCCATAACAAAACTGCGTAGAGGAAGCAAAGCAACACCATAGTCTACAACACGCGGCGCCACTTCAGTCGTCATTTTTCTCGCTTACAAAAGCTCTCTTCTCGCTAATTCGTTGATACGGAAGCCTAATCCTTCAATCTAGCTCGACTTAATATTTTCCCTCATTGTCCCTTTAACATATCATTTTAGCAAAAGCACGCGTGTACATACGTTTGTCTCCTTATTTCCGACATCTCGGCTATTTCCAAGGCAACGCGGAATGAAACACCTACAGGTGCGACTTTATGCAACACGTTGGTAGAAAACGCATCCTCTTCTCACATGAGAGAACCCGGTTCAAATAACTTCGTAACGCATCAATCTCCATGCGACGGAACCGAAAATTGGTTCGCACAAAGGAATATTACAGTAAATTACTTAGGGTGCTCTGGCGTTTCCCAGTATTTTTTGTGGGGTTTAGAAAGTTTTGACCTTCACTTAACGCAAAATACAATAAGTTGTAAATGTCACGCCAGTAGTGCTTCACGTTTGGGTTGTGTTTTAGGGCTGTTCCGCACGTATCACTTCTGGCGTGCAAAGTGGGGCTCAGAAAAGCTCGTTCATGCCGACATCCCTGGCCACTTGTACGATCAATCTCATGCTTGTATTCGCACGATGACATTCCTTATACTGGCGGACAGCAGACTATGCCACACAAGCGCCATCTTACTCGCGAAACGGAGTGCAGGTTAGAAGGATGCTTACAGCGTCCGAAATTCGGGCGCACTACGTGATCCCACATCGTCCCACGTCTGCTGTGTGCAACGCCCCCTCCCGACTCCTCCGTTCCGCCCGTGTAGCTAACTTCTGGCGTGCAAAGTGGCGTCGAGTAAAAAAAACTATAGCGTAGCTTGCACTGGAGGCGCAATGATAAAGAGACAGCGGAGCTGATGGGCACCTAGCTAGACCTGGCTTTTGGGCTAGGCTAAGCACTACCAAGTCATCCCCAGCATTTTCCGGAATTTATTGATTATTGATCGATTAGAGATTAGCTATTGATTGGCTATCGATTGGCTATCGCAAGATATGGCCACGGCTAAGCACTACCAAGTCATTGCTTAGCTAGACTTAGCCAGGCTCAGCTTCGCTAGTTCACAGGGGTATGTGCCATTGCGCTTGGACCCTTTCCGCACCGCCGCCAGGATCGACCCACATTTCCGACGCGTTACGGACTTACAGCCGGCTTAAACAGCTCCGCTGTTAAAAAGCTCGTTCACGCTGACGTTGGTGACGACTTGCACGATCGACCCGCCTGCCTCCCGCATGTTCGCAGTGCTGGAGCTCGTGGGTCCCGAGCAGCGCACCCTGATGCTGGGCGTCTGCTGCATCTCTTGGACCGTGGGCCTGTGCATACTGCCGCTCATCGCCTACCTGTCGCGCTCCTGGATCCTGCTGGGCATCATTTGCTCTTCGTGCGCCATCCCAAACCTTTTCTACTACAAGTGAGGCCGCCGCATCTTCTTCTCCACCTGCGCCGAGTAAATTCTTTGTCAAGTGACGGTAAAACACTTGTGCACTCTGCAGTGCGTTTTGCTAACGTTTATCACGTGGTTTATTCACTGAGAAGGTCTCTCTGATGGTGTCGCAAATGTGGGCGGCATACCTCGCCGTCTTTTCTACGCAATTTCGTTGTCACGCGACGGGAGAGAAATGGCACTGAGCCGTCTTCATCGCCCCCTGAGCTTGGGGCGTAGAATGACCCACAAAGGCAGAGCAGACCGAGGAGAACATTAATATATTTTTTAACGAAGGCAATGAAATTGGGAGTTTGTTCAATTATCGAGGTAGTCTGTGTGTGTATAATTCTGGCCCATTTTTCTCTGCTTTAAACCTCAAATTGATGGCAGTGAATGCTTGCCCACTTGAAGTGGCAGAAGCTTTCCTACTCATAATTAGAAAGTACTTGTCCTGATAAATTATTCTTGTTGTATCAGTTTGCATTTGTATACAGAACTGCGTATTGGACTAGATACTGTCCTGTCGGCTGTAGACGCCTTGGCTATCGGCCCCAAAACACCTTATAATAAAATACGCTATGTATTATTTTGAAAGTTTTTGATCAATTTTTTTCTATTAACCGGAGCGAACTTCTTACTGTTTTCTAAGACAGAAAAAGTTCACGCATTGTGTTACACTAACATGCTTTATTTGTCTCGATAATTTTTTTTCACTTACTCTTACCTGTATTTCTCTTTGTAGACTCATTCCCGAGTCACCCAGATGGCTTCTGTCCCAAAACAAGATCAAAGACACAACGGCCATTCTGAAGCGGATCGCAAAAACCAACGGCGTGGAAGTGCCGGAAGATCTGGAGACGGATCTCGTGGTAAGTTACAAATTTCTTCGTCAGATCTCCACCACTTATTCATCGAAAGTACCCACCGTTTAAATAAACGTGGCATTTATGAGGTGTAGACTTTTAGAAAATAATTACGATTTCCAAACGCCTCCTATGTTAATTGTATGCTGCTTGAAGTATGTGGCAGACTTGTAGAAACCTTTGTAGGTATAAGAAGGTTAGCAGTATTGTGTCGGCATGTGTTCCAACGTTCATATAATCTCATATATATATATATATATATATATATATATATATATATATATATATATATGCCGTGCCGACAGAAAGTCGGCACGGCCTTCGTCAACGAAGGCCGTGCCGACTTTCTGTCATTGCTGTAGGCGATGCAAATTGCCGCGCGACTGGCCGCTCGAGGCACTTTGCTAGTGCGTGTGTTCGCGGGCTTTTTTAACGCTCGGAAAGACACTTTTATGTAGCACGCATTGAGTAACAGAAAGCTGTATCGGGAGTTTCTCATGTTGCTCTACAACTTTCGCATTGACAGTTTGATAATTAGGACAGTACTTCTCGAGTTGGATAATTAATTACAATTAATTATTTAAATCTCAGTAACGAAAAATATACTGGCGGCTACTCCACGGTACTGGAAACAATACGCACTAGATTTGCTTCGCGTAACGCCGTTCCTCTTTTTTTAAATTGTGCTGCGTGATAGCTGGGACACCCTGTATATAAATATATACTGTATATTGCAATGTTTAAAACGCCGCAAAGTTTGCTGAGAGCATCATAGCCTTGATTGGCAAAAGGCGATTCTGCATCTACGGTTCCTAAATTTAAACCTACGAGTGGATGTTATGAGGCTTCATTAAATTCATTTGGAAGTACTAATAATATTTATTTGTGAGATACCTTCGTAGTTTAATGTATATAGTGTATAGCTAGTGTAAATCATCTTTGTTTAGCCTTGTCACAGGCGCTCGTGCAATCTCATTCTGTGGTAATTAGGAGCATGAGCCAACTTGCTGATGTTGCTGTCATAACATTCTCTTTCTCACGCATTTTAACCCGTATTTGATGAAGATTACCCCGCACCGTCCAATGCGTCACACGGCGCTTTCATGTTCGCCATCTTCCACATTTCGTTCGCCTCGCTTAGACTCACCAAGCTCGATGTGGGATATTTCTTGAAGGCACCGCGGTGTATTGCTTCACGAAGCCGCTTGCGAAGATTCAGTCGAAAAGAACGAACAAACCTTCACATTTATTACCCTAAGCCACTTTGTTCTGCTTGTTGGTTTATTTTCTTTTTGTACTTTATTCTTACGCGTCGTGCTTCCCCTTTTTTTTTTTTCAAGAAAGTACAAAAAAAGATATCCGAAGAAAAGGAAGTTGCAGCCGCTAGGACAATGGACCTATTCCGGAAAGCTCGCATCCGCAGGAATATTCTCATCGTCACAGTAAGCTGGTAAGTATACTTGCGACACACTCTGCACCGTTACTCGATCCTTCAACCGTGTCCTCCGCGATCAGCTCCGGCAACGAGCTGATCGCGGAGGACACGCTTCAACTTTCCCTCGTACAAGTGCCGCCCCCTGGAAGCGCTACGAGGTGAAGCTTTACCGGTCTTGTGCGCATAACGCAGGGTAGCCAACAGCTGCGCCTACTACGGCCTGCACATTAACGTAACCAATATGAGCGGAAACGAGTTCCTCAACTTCTTTCTGCTCGGCCTGGTCGAGCTGCCGGCCTCCGTGGTGGGTTGGTGGACCATGGAGTACTTTGGCCGCCGCTGGAGCAACGTGGCACTTCAGCTTCTCGTCAGCATCGCCTGCATAGCGTCCTGCTTCATACCTGTGGGTGAGCAGCTCCCGAACATTCTCCTCCTGATATTTAAATTAGCTACCATCCCCGAAGCAGGAGCTATTCAGAGAGGTCTCGCCCACGAACGAAATGAAAGAAACCTTCGTTTTTTAATGGGTTTGATCGACAGTTATTTATGTGTCTCGAGGATATCCATGCGTAGCTATCCGTAAGTCCGCAGACGTTAACTGCGCCCACCCGTACTTAAAGAAAACGCGACACGAACAGAAAGATCCCAATGCCCCACACAACACGGTCATCGTTCTCTTGTATTTGCTTACGCTTCAAATATGTTCTTCTGCTCAACTACACAAGAGCACATGCAAATCCAGAGATGGCACCTTGTTCATCAACGGTATGATATAGAGAACATTCAGACCGTCGGTGATGCGAGAGCAGTGCTGTAACGTCTTGCAGCAAAGATGACGAGGCACCCATCATTATGCAGGATGAAAAAGTCTTCGAGAAGTATACCTACGCTTAGTAATACGTCCATAAATTTTGTAACACTGGCTATAAGAAGCATATTACGTATCGATAAACTGAAGAATGCGCGTGTTAGTAACACCTCTATCTCTTCTTTTTTTGTGTGTGTGATATCAACAGCACATTGCTGTAATATATCACGTAATATTGCAGTCAATAACGTTGTATCTGTACAATAGCACGTCCCACGCAAGCGCTTGGCTTGTAAGTGCGCTGTACAATCGGAGGTCAGCGCCTCCTAAAATCGATTCGTAGTTGATGCTCATCCAGCTTACGCCTTTCTCGGCTTTTGTCGGTCCTAAATTGTGTCCGCATAAACGGCCTGTGAAGTGGGCACTATTATTCTCTCTCTCTCTCTCTCTCTCTCTCTCTCTCTCTCTCTCTCTCTCTCTCTCTCTCTCCTTGAAGTTGCATGTCTGAACAACAGAGTGCCATCATCACGTCCATTACAGAGGCCGCAGTCGCCTGCGTCACGGCGTCCCTGGTGGCCAAGTTTGCGTGCGCTGCCTCCTTCATGATCATGTACCAGCAGGCCGCCGAAGTTATGCCCACACCTCTGCGCGCATTCGCGCTTGGCGCCTCCTCGGCCTTCTCGTCGGCCTTCAGCATCTGCATGCCCTACATCATATACCTCGTGAGTAGCCCTGCACCTTTTTTTACTCCCCTACTCCACTCCCTGTTACGTTATGAACATATTATTACAGCGTAGCTGTTATACGCTAGGTTCTGGCGGTTTGTGTGCGTAGGCAAAAAAGATGGCGGCCACCCCAAAGCTCATGACCGGCCGATCCCGGGGATAAAAACGGTGATAAAAGCGTATCGCCTGGTATGCCCCCGTGTGTTTAATCTCGAGAAGTGTCAAAGCGTATCGAGATATACAAAAAAAAAAAAAGTTGTCGCAGTTTCACCTGAAAGGCGAAGCATCAATTGCGATAGCAAATTTGAAGAGATCTATACGGAGTAATGATAGCAGCTTTATCAGCTGTATAAACTTGGACATGCAGCAGCACCGGCAACACGCAGAGCTGTTGTCGACGCCGTCGGCGTTTTGCCCGCGTTCGCTCAAAATGCGTGCGGCGTTGGTGGCTGTTGCCGGAGCCTCTGATATAAATAGGCACTTGGTGCCGCAGCTAAACGTCACCTCCCTTCCTTCCCCCTCCCCCCCCCCTCCCCCACGGCCTTTCGCGCGTCGGAAGAAGGCACGTTTGCTCTACATATATGGTGATTGTAGAGGAGGAAAGAGACGCCTACTTCTGCAGTCCTTAAGGGAGCACAGCGCAGAACGCGCGTTTGTTCTCCGCCGTGCGTTCACTCCCCGTGAAAGCGCGCGTCCCTTGCGCCCTTTCACTCGCACATACAGCGTTCGGCGCGCGGCGACGATTTCATCTCCATTGACGTCATACGGAACCTCACGGCGACGGCGACGGCAGAAATCTGCTTTTGAGTGTCCATATAATTGCTATCGCAATAAAAATATCGTAGTAAAAAACGTAAAACAGGAATAGACACTGTCATAGGCGTATTTACCGGTGGGTGGGGGAGGAGCCCCCCCCCCCCCCCCACTCTCAGAAGTGGGGGGAGGCAAAGTATCTCATTTGCGCCCCCCCCCCCCCCCACACACACACACACTTTTGAAAGTGGGCACCTTCGGCTGCAAAACTACAGCTGAAGCTCAAACTGAAGGTCAAATAGTCCACGGCGGCGCATGTCTGAAGATGGCTCAACTGGTTCTATTACATAGTTCACAGGAGATGCACGTTTGATGACACGACAAGGGCCTTCATACTTCGGAACCAGTTTTGATGAGAGGCCAGGGGCAGTGAAAGGGACTGAGAGCCACACGAGCGCTCCCGGATCGAAGGTGACCGTGAAAGAAGTGTTTCCGCGAGTGCTCCGCTGGCGCTCTTGATCATGGGAAGTAAAGGCCCGAGCGAGGCCGCGGCACTCTTCTGCATGTCTGACCGTGGCAGAAATAGGCACGCACTCAGATGCATCCGGAGGGTACGGTAGAATTGTGTGGATGGTGTGCGAAGGGTGTCGACCATACAGTAAGAAATAGGGTGGAAATCCGGTGGTTCTCTGCGTAGAGGTGTTATACGCGTAGGTTACGAAGGGTATAGGATGGCGTCCCAGTTCGTGTGGTCGGAGGCGACGTACATTGAAAGCCTGCCGCCGAGCGTACGGTTGAAGTGAGGCCATTCGTTTGAGGGTGGTACGCCGTAGTTGTGCGATGAACAATGTAGCACTCTTTGAGAATGGCTTCAACTACTTCCGACAGGAAGACGCGTCCACGATCTCTGAGCAGTTCTTGAGGTGGACCATGCCGCAGAATGAATCGGCGAAGCAGGAATGTGGCAATGTCGCGCGCTGTGGCTGCCGGGAGGGCGGCCGTTTGGGCGTATATCGTGTGAGGTGATCGACTGCAACAATGACCCAGCGGTTATCAGCTGATGTCAAAGGAAGTGGTCCATACAGATCGATTCCAACGCGACCGAACGGACGGTTAGGGCAGGGTAGAGGCTGCAGACCAGCTGGTGAGAGCTGGGGTGAAGATTTCTGACTTTGGCAGTCGGGGTATGAGCGAACGAACTTTTGAACCTAGTTGTACCCTACATTCCTCGCCAGTAGTAGCCTTGTCGGAGGCGCTGGTAGGTTTTGAAAGCCCCGAGTGTGCACACTGTGGATCAGAGTGGAACGATGCGCAGATTTCAGAACGCAGGCTTCGAGGTACTACTAGTAACCACTGGCGGCCGTCGGAGGTGTAATTTCGCCACCGTCATATCGCCCCTGACGAAGCTCCTTGGAAGCAACGGACCCCTGCATTCGTGGTCGTCCGAGTGTGACGAGGCGTTCACAAAGCTCCGTCGTTTGCTGATGACTCCTCCCATTTTGCGCCACTACGACCCAACGGCACCTATTGATCGAGGTACACACAGATGCCAACGGTGTTGGCCTCGGCGCTGTTCTGCCGCACCGCAAACAAAAATTAAGGGTTTCCTGAATATGTTGTAGCATACGCAAGCCGTACGCTTGCTAAAGGCGAGACCAATTACGCCGTCACGGAAAAAGAATGCCTGGCGATCATCTGGGCGCTTACTAAGTTCCGGCCCTATTTGTATGGTGGCCAATTTGATGTCGTCACGGACCACCATGAACTATGCTGGCTGTCGTCATTGAAGGACCCCTCAGGCCGTCTCGCCCGCTGGGCACTTCGCTTGCAGGATTACGATATCCGCGTACTGTATCGCAACGGACGCCAGCATGCTGACGCTGACGCTCTCTCACGTTCTCCCTTGCCTGACGATAATGCCTGCTGCTCACTATCCCAGCTTGACGTTTGTTCTATCGACATCGGGACCATCGCTTCCGAGCAGTTCTGAACCCACTAGCGTCTCTCGTCTTCGCTACAATATATATATATATATATATATATATATATATATATAATCTATCAATATGCCGTTTCAACTATCGAATACGTCGTGCCATTTCTTTTCTTTCCTGCATTTTTCTACAAGCTGATAAAAGAATTTCAGTGATCCTGACATTCTGTTTTTAATTTTTTGCTCTTGATATTGTATTTGCTAATATCGTATATAGTGTTCCATATAGCTGCGTTGCGTGTACAGCTGCGTTACGGATACAGATCCGTAAGCTGGTTCCAAACCCGGTCGCAAATGCGACGTCATATCATGGAGCGTTGAAAACTTATCTTTAGCGTGCGCTCGCATACCATGTGGCTGAGTTTCCCTCTTCCCCCTTTCGTTCAAAATTACGAAGAGGCCAAGAGCAAGCATTCACGAGTACGATACACGACTCTCTCACCTTCAGGTATAAGGATTATAAACAGGGATAAGGTGCCTCAGAAAGGCTGGCCAATGTGTCGATAGGAGGACCTATCTTCGTCAAAGGCCTTTGACGAAGATAGGTCCTCCTATCGACACGTTGGTTAGCCTTTCTGAGGCACCTTATCCCTGTTTATAAGCCTTATCCCTCGTGTGCTACTCCATCTGTCAGCCACCTCTTTTGATTTTGGATCTCTCACCTTCAGTGATTCGAGAGCAGTACTGCACGGGAGCAGTGATCTCCACGTACTACATTAACCTGCAGACTCAAAGGCAGCACAAATAGTGGCTCTACGTTTGCATATACATTTCACTGGCACTCAGCTCTGCTGACTGCACTTCCGCGATCCCCTTTCCTCTCCTACGGCATTGTTGCAGCAGCGTTTCGTCGACCTGATATCTAGCTGAGCACGCTAGCTGCAGAAGCTAGAAAGCTTTATGAAACCTTATAACGTCACAACGACGGCACGTGCGGCGACATTCGCATACGCAGGCCAGCCGCTACTGCAAACTATTTTACAGAGCTTCGAGCAGATCGATGCGGGTTTTATGCGAAACTTTAAAATGATGTTGTTTTACGGCGTGAGAGCCCTTCGGGAACGCGCATGGGCGTCCGAGAGTGCAAGCTGCCCCATATGTGAGCCCAGACATGCGGGCAATCGAGAGGAGGAGACAGCAGGAACGTCCAGACGCTTGCGAAACATAACGATCCACTTTGTCCAGACTGCTCTGCTATCGGATAAAAGCGAGAGGCGTCGCTGCACAAACAAAGACGAGTGGGGGCGAGCGCTCGCGAACGCAAAGAGGGCGCAAATCAAAAACAAAAGATAAAGAAAATGACATAGAGATGGCCTCGGCTTCTAAAGCCTTTAAGGTCAAGAGGTCGGCACGATAGCCAGTGAGGGCACTGCATACGCTTGGCACAAGGAAGCATAAGTACGGCCTTGTTCTCGCGTTTAAAGCTTGCCTTTAAAATTTTTCTGCTACCTCGTGTTCTCTCATGGTCTCAATAGCACGGGCTCGCAGTAAGACCGGCATTAAATTCATTTCGTGCTCTGCGCCTTTGCATTCATTAATCACTCAGCCGCGCTGTCCTTTTTTTTTTTCCGACAGCTTGCCTTTAAGCATCATGCATATGAAGTTACAGATACACAAACAGATTTAAAACTGCGCTTTTAATCTTTATTGTGCTGCTTATCACGCGGGGACTCCCTTCTAGATGCTGCCGTATACTTATTCATGCGGGAAAACACCCCATCTTCGGTAACGTTTTGCTTAAGGGCGCAACTTTGTCGTAGATGACTACAAATAACACTTGCTATAGTCGACAAATGTATCAACCACAATAGGTATCGAGTGAGACTGCAAGTTCATTGGAAGTAATTTCCTTTTCACCAAGGTGGCAGGTTGTCCCCACCGATGATTCGACCCGTGGTTTTCCAAGTATGCGCCATCTTGCCGTCATCGTGCCGTCGTTCTTTTCGTCTGTACTGTCGTCATCAGAACAGCTACCAGTGTTCTGAATGACACCTAAGACTTGCCTTCAAAACTGAACCATCTTTTGCACCTTTTGAGGGTGGTGTGAATGGAAGCGGGGGAGGGGCGGCGGGGGAGTGCGAGGAAGAGTAGTTGGTTCAAAAGGCTTTGCGTGTGGATACCCCACCAGTGCATATACAATAGTAGCAAGGGCGCCGTGGCGAGGCCGAGAAGGAGATACTAGCGCTAGTGAGATGCGGAGCTCGTGTGTCGTGCCCCGCGCGCCCACTTCACACGTGCCAGCGGAGAGCTTCTTTGTCGAAGCAAAACAAGATTGCGCGGCCAAGCAGTATAAGGATTCCGATAGTCGTCTACGGGACGCGGAAGCCAGCGGCTGTGCTGCCCGACGGCCCGTCAGCCTTTTCTTTTTTTCGCCTCACTCGGAACTCGCCGCGTTGCTTCGCTGGTCCAATATATTCAGCGTCACGGTAGCTTGCGGGACCGCTTATTCTGATGGGACCACTATTACTCGGCGTGATTTAGAAGCATTTGTTGACGCACCATAATTGTACAGGTACTAAGATTGTATTCCCCATTTTAACGGTCTCTTGCCTGACTGCCTTCCTGCCTGCAGTCATCAAGGCAGTCTTTTGTATTATTATTATTATTATTATTATTATTATTATTATTATTATTATTATTATTATTATTATTATTATTATTATTATTATTATTATTATTATTAAGCATGCGCCTGAACTCCAACCTTAGGATTGTTCCTGGCCAGGTAAATTATTGATTGATTGATTGATTGATTGATTGATTGATTGATTGATTGATTGATTGATTGATGTGTGTAGAAGAGGTTGACATCATGGGTAACGGCGGCTTTTTCGCTTAGCCAAACACGCATAGCAACGATAGTCTGGCTCGGAATGAAATAAAATTCATGAAGGAAAATTTAAAAATGCCACAACGCCCTTACGCATAATTGACAGACGTTTCATGCAAGCACAACGTACATCACTGCACATGATATTTACCCAGATAGTCCTGGTAATTTGTAATAAAAATTTCGACGCATTCATGGGCAGTACACAACCAAGTTCAAACGCGATATGTGATGTGTGCATCGTAAAAAATTTGAGGACGCTTAAGCTTCGCTTTTAAGAGTGGAACGCGATATCATTCAAAGATCCCTGACTGCTTGTCACGCTTCCCGACAACTGCAGCTTAGGCAACCGTAATGGTTACCGGGAAACACTGGCGGCGAACGCTATGCACGAAGGCGAGCTTTCTGGTAGAAACGCGGCGGGGCGATTCCGGAGATTCCCGTGGGGCGATTCCGGAGATATTGCACAGCCACGCAAAAAAAAAATTGCATAATTTTCAGGTTTCCGTTTCTGTTTCGTACTTTTAATATTTCAATCTGAGAAGATTTAACATAAAGGCATGTGCTGTGGGTGTTTTGTTTCATGACATTTGTTTGTGGATTGTCATTCTCAAATTCCAAAATAGCTTTGCCAAGAATGCAAGACAAGGTATGAGCAACATTAATGATAGAATGGTGTGGCAATATAACCCGCATTTACCGCATGTCATATAAGAAGGCGTGGCTTCATATACATGTACCTAAATATATTCGGAGGGCCTGCGTGGTTGGGGATGATTTTCTCCACCATCCGCCGACATCGCACGCTGACGTAGGTTGCCGATGCCGGATTTTCTGCGACACGGGGCCCTTAACGCTATCGCATTAGTAAGTGCAAAAATCTGCGAGCTATAACAAGTCCAGCTATATTTCACGCACAATTCGCGTGAACAATACACGGTATAATAAATATATGCAGATAAAGAATAGTTCGTTCACAACATTATTCCTTCCAGCTGTTCTCCGTTGTTCTTGAGACTTGTAGCAATTATTTTAATGCGCTAACTAACTGCACGCTTCTTTCAGTTGATTTGCTGACCGTAGCCCCAATGTATTGTTTGTTTGTTTGTTTGTTTGTTTGTTTGTTTGTTTGTTTGTTTGTTTGTTCGTTTGTTGTTTGTTTGTTTGTTTGTTGTTCGTTTGTTTGTTGTTTGTTTGTTGTTTGTTGTTCGTTTGTTTGTTTGTTTGTTTGTTGTTGTTTGTTTGTTGTTTGTTCGTTCGTTTGTTGTTTGTTTGTTTGTTTGTTTTGTTTTTGTTTGTTTGTTTGTTTGTTCGTTTGTTTGTTTGTTTGTTTGTTTGTTTGTTTGTTTGTTTGTTTGTTGTTTGTTTGTTTGTTTGTTTGTTTGTTTGTTTGTTTGTTTGTTTGTTTGTTTGTTTGTTTGTTTGTTCGTTGTTTGTTTGTTTGTTTGTTTGTTTGTTCGTTTGTTTGTTTGTTTGTTCGTTGTTTGTTTGTTTGTTTGTTTGTTTGTTTGTTTGTTTGTTTGTTTGTTTGTTTGTTGTTTGTTTGTTTGTTTTTGTTTTTTTTGCTTTTGAATACATCTATACAAGCGAGGAAACAGGTATTTCTGTCTTTCCTCAATGAGTCAGTCTCACTAGCGTACTTTCGTTTAGGAACGCATTGCCACTAGTGTTGCGTCCGCAAGATGTTAAGGGACATTCTTCGCAGCAACTGCTCCATGGCACTTGAATGCTAGGAGTGAGCATATCGAAATGCACTTAAACTACAACTTCTAGCTGTAACCGCAATCTGTTATGACAATGGAGGTGGCTGCTTGACATGGTGACTGCGTGTGTGATGCTGCATGGAGTACCGGACGAAGTACGCACATCATTAATGAATGAATGAATGAATGAATGGAAACGAGTGAATGGAAATGAGTGAGCGAGCGAGCATCAGTCGAGCAGTGTGATCCATGATACCCCACTCATAGTATAGTTGTGGGATGTGTACGTATTGAGGCGCGTATAATGCAAACAAATCATTACATTGAAAAAAAATGTGAAAGCCAGAACATCTCTTGGCAGAGGAGCTTGAGCAGCAACTGGGACGACGTATACGCTTAATGTGTATACACTTCACCGGACTTCTTCCTCACTCTCCTTTCTAACAACGAGTCCATTCGCTCTTGCGTGGCGTTTTTTTCCAGGGCCGTTACGGCAACTGGATTCCCTTCCTGTTCCTCGGTGTACTGGCAGCCGCGGCTGGCATCTCGGCCGCGTGGCTTCCAGAGACCAACGGCTACGCGTTGTGCCAGACCATCGAAGACGCCGAGGAGTTCGGCAAGGGCCAGCAGTTCTTCTCGCTCAACAGGTGCGTTGAAGACAGCCAAGCGATCGCCCGCATGTCTGAATACCTTTCAGAGGGACACCAGAGTATCCGTTCAGAGCTATGTCTTTACTAGTTTTGCACTAGCAGGTAGGTTGTTAGAAGACAAAAAGAAATGTAAAAGTTCCCTTTTTATTATGTCGCGGCGAATCCCCAACGGCGTTACGTCAGCGTGACGTCACGGATTTACAAGGGTGTATCTTTTTTTTTTTCTCTCTTTGCCTTTCGAGATCAGATAGGACGCTGCTACGTCGCCGTTATGACAATGCACACTGCACACTGCACTGTTTGTGCGATGATGTTTTTTTTGTGTGTGTGTGGACAACACTACTCCTGCGTGTAGTGTGTGAAAAGTGTACAACCGCGTATTGGACAACGTGTGTAAATAGTAGCTCATTGTACGATATCATTATCACCTGCCACCTACCTCTCCCTGTATCTCCCGCTTCCCCTTACCCCAGTGAGGAGTAGCAGGATAGAGACACGCTCTCCAGGCCGACCTCTCCTCCCTTCTCTTCATTAAAATCTACTCCTCCTCGTTATGACAATGCAGCTGTTGGACCTGTCGCCAAACAACTAGTGCTCATAAACGTGACATTTATTGCTATAAAGGAGCTTTTCGGGGGTTAGTCATATAGTCGACCGTTACCAGAATAGAGTGTGAGTTCAATGTTGTCGTTTGTACGTGCGCGTGTGTGTGGGGACATTCCATATTTACTATTTCCGTTTTGAACACCATTCGCAACATTTAATCCATTATGGGATTGTGCGTTTTGAGTATCTACAGTGTGTATCCCAAGAATACAGAAGCACACAGGGAAATGGAGGCTTGAAGTGATGAACAGTGGTGGAACAAGGAATTCGCCAGAAGAAGCAGTCGAACAAGAAGAAATAATGATTTTTTTCTCTTTCTGTCTTTGTGATCTTTTGTCTCCTTTGATACGTTTCTGTTCTTCCATGTGAAAAGGTGTGGGCGACACCATCTATCGGTACCAACTTTGCTTAGTTACGCGACTAAAGAAAGAATAAATGGCACCGGAGAAAGTCATCTAAAGCTGCCGTAGGTGAGAGAGAGAACAAAAACAGAAAGAAATCACGGATGTTAACAAGACAACCTTGTGGTTGGAAACAGGGAAATAGAAGGAAGAGAGAGAGAGATGACGGCGGTAGCTGTGTGCACGTGCGTGGACCGCGCACCAAGCAGTCAAAGGCGCTCGCACAGGACAGTCATTTTCAAATAGCACAAAAGTAGCCTCACTGTTTCCTGGACGGATGATCAGTGAGGATGATATTCCAGTAGTGTTTGCACGCTCAACTGGACGATCGTCTCTTCGCTGCCGTGCATTGAACATAAACTGTCAATGTAAACCAAATCGAGGACAGTGGCACAATAAGTGGTCTATGTTCTCTTCACAGCCGCTCACGTCACATGCAGCACTGTAATCCATTCCGATTAGGGCTGACTAAGCCCTGATGAAGGCAGGGTTTAGGTCGGTATCAGGTTTACCGACCTAAACCACGGCCGTCACACGAGATACTTCGCGTCGGTGTAGTATAGGTTTAGGTCTGAGTTGAAGCGATTGGCTTAGTTTGTGCAGTCTGTGGCACCTTAATATGCGGTATTCAACTCGGTTAACCAGAATATATGTGATAAACTATATACATACTAGAGAGTATAATCGGAACACAGTGGTCTTCTTGATGGAATGTTCGAGCAGCTTTTTATGCGTCATTACTTTCAGTGATGCCCGGGTAACCACTGAAATATATGTCACGATTTCCCACGTCAATTGATCGCGAGTTCCTCGTCAGAGGAACGACTGCATACATTGTAATGCCAGCTTCTAGTCACAGAAGAAAGCCCATTTTCCAAGACTCTGTTTAGACCGTCTGAAGTGTACTGCAGAGAGCCGCGAGTTTTGCAGCTGTAGATGTTGCGACATGCGAAGTTTTGAACCGTCGTGTACATCGGTGAAATAGTGAAACCAACGCATATGCCGCATTTATGCAGAACAAGCTGCTTGACAAAAAGCATCTGCGAGTCATTTGCTCGTCGTTTGATGTATCAAATTATGTTAATGCGTGAGCGTTCTTTGGCGAGTATCCCAGCCTCGTCCCGCGATAAGTGTAATGCCTTGTATCTGCACAAAAATGCGTTAGGACATTTAATTGTTATATTGTAAATGTAGATGATTGGTAGATTTATCAGCGATAAGGAACAATTCAAACAAAAGAATATTGATCACAGAGAATACCCATGGGGATACATAGGGCTTCATAGAAAATGCATGGGTAAGCTTATAGGGGGGTGGGCCAACTGAAATTTTGAAGTCGGTCAACATGAAATTTGGAAGTGGGCCAACTTAAACTTGAGATGGGCCCACTTGAAATGCGGGGACCTGCCGCGGAAGCTTAGCGGCTATGGTGTTGTGCTGATAAACATGAAGTTGCGGGATCAAATCCCGGCCGCGGCGGCCGCATTTCGATGGGGGCGAAATGCAAGAACGCCAGTGTCCCGTGCATTGGGGACACGTTCAAAGATCCCTGGTGGTCAAAATTAATCCGGAGTCCCCCACTACAGCGTGCCTCATAATCAAATCGTGGTTTTGGCACGTAAAACCCCAGAATTCATTCATTTGAAATGTGGGGGTGGGTCGACTTAAAATGTGGGGCTGGGCCAAGGTAAACTTGGCGGTGGGCCAACTTAAATTTGGGGGTGGGTCAACCTAAATTTGGGGGTGAGCCAACTTAAATTTGTGGGAGGTACAACCTTTATTTGGATATGGGCCAACTTGCCTATGGGGGTGGGTCAACTTGAAAGTTTGGCGGCTGGCCAACTTAAATTTGGGGTGGGCCAATTGAAATTTGGGGATGGGCCAGCTTGAAATTTGCGGCTGGGCCAACTAAAGCTTTGGGATATACTTAGACAACTGAACTGCTCTTAGTCAACTAGCTTCTGCTTTTTTTATTATTATTTATCGTGTGGAACTGCCTTATTTTTTTTTCTGTTTGTCTCCCGCAGGGTGAAAGACAAAAAGAAAGACTACGACAAGGCCGGCTCCAAAGAAAAAGAAATGGAGCCCATGGCGAAGTCCTCAGACGTGAAAGCCTGATCGTATCTCATCGTCAGCATTTTTTTCCCGCAAGGTTCACAAGTCGCGCTGTCCGTTCTGTCTCGGTTTCATCGCTGAGCGTGCGACTGGACGTTCGGCTACGTTGACACCCCCTGGCATCTGGTTAAACATCCTCGCATTCATTACCGCACAATGCGGGACATGCGCTAACAGTTCACGAACATCATCGCAGCTACATGAAAATGAGTCTTTAGCGAACCACTGTTTATGCGCACGTGTGAATCCTGGTGCAAAAAGTGCAAACGAGTCACTCTCAAACATGTCCTGGAGTGTTAGTTTGTTCAAACGTACCTGGCAGCTCGTTGAACTGTCTAGCGCACGCGTCGTCCATGAGCAGGAAAATGTCGGCGAAATTAATCATTAGAAATCCTACACTTATAATCCAGAAACTCGCCTTTGTCGTGACATTCACGCCCAAGAAACTCTTGAGTGTACGTGGTGCGTGCAATCTTCCGCGAATTTACATATAGGACACTTAAAAAACAGGCGGGTCATTTTTCTTATGCAGGCCGGACCGCATAAGAAGATACCGACACTCACGTTGTTTCGCTCACAAAAGCCATCTCATCTCCACTCAGCAGATTAGGTCGTCATGTCATACCTGATATAGATGGATTTTTTTTTTCATACTAGCTTTTCCGGACGTCATATGTTTTATTTTACCTTTCCTCGGTATGCAGGGAGGGACTGTCTCCGTAATTTGTTCACCAGATTTCTTTTACTCTGATAGCACTCTGGTCACACGACACGAGTTTTAATGCTCTATGTCAAATAAGTGGATTCAAATAATGGCGTACAACTTTCTGTCCCCGTTGTTCTAAATAGAACGTTTACAGAGAATAAAGCATGGAATGCAAATTTCTCCTGAACCGACACTTGCTCTCAAATTTCTTCTTCGCACTGGTGCACAGAGTGTTTGTTATTCAGTTTGCCACAAACATGAAATAAATGTGGTGATTTCAGCCATCCGTTTGGCTCTGAAACCATTCAGTTACTGCCTCAACTACTCCAAACATCCCCAAGTTCTTCAAAAATCCGCGGACACCTAAGCACTAACGAGTTGTGAATGCGAAAGAATTAATGTCCAATTGAACGCCGCTGAGCGGTCCTTCGAGTATGGCGCTGCGAGTAGTGTACCATAGCGGTACGTGTTGCTCGAGTCAGCGAGCAGAAGCAGCCTGCGATGCCAACGCCGCATGCCACCGATGTCCTGCGCAACGAGAGACCGAGGAAGCAGCAGCGGCTACCAAGGCCGGCAGGCGCGCGCAGCAGCTAAGCTCAGTGGGGGGTGAGAGAGAGGGAGAGATACGAACCGCGCGCCGGCTTCCGAGAGCGAGACAGAGGGTGACGTGGCGTCGCGGCGATGCCCTCTCCCCTCATGCAACACCTGGCGTGCTGTCGCGGCGCGCTTGTGACTTGGCGTCGCAGGCAGGCAGGCAGTGAACTTTATTTTAGGTCCTGAGGAGCGACTCCGAGAACCCCTTACGGGGGAGGAGCCACCGCGGGCCGCTCCCACGTTGGGACGGGCAGGCCGTGCCTGACCGCCGCGTCGTGGGCCCTCTGGACAGCCCATAGCTGAGCGGTGAGGTCGGAGCTCTTGAGCGCCTCCACCCACTCTTCTTCCATGGTGAGATTATCGTGGTCCCGTAACGAGGGACACCGCCAGAGCATGTGTTCTAAAGTGCAGATGGGATCGCCGCAATCCGGACCATCGGGCTCGAACGAGTCCGCGTACCTACTGACCCTGGCTAGACTGGGATAGGACCCGGCCGGTCTGCAGCATGCGAAGGGTGGAAGACTGAGGCCTGGAGAGCTTGGCGTGGGGCGGGGGATAGACCCTCCTGCCGAGCTGATAGTGCTTTGAAATCTCGTTAAACGTGTGGAGCGAGTCCTTGTAGAACCCCGCGTCCGCGCCCTCGAGCGGCGTTTCCCCGGCGCGGTGGGTGAGTTCGCGCGCGCGGGCGTGGGCCAGCTCGTTGGCGTTGGGAACGACGGTGGAGACCTGAGGCCCCATGTGGGCTGGAAACCAAGTGATGACGTGGGGGGAGACGCTCCTGCCGCAAAGCAGGGAGGCCGCTTCCCTCGAGACCGAACCCGTGGCGAAGGCCCTGACCGCCGCCCGGGATCCGTGTAGACCGCGGCCTGCTCCCGTCCCGGAGGGCGAGGGCCACCGCGACCTGCTCCGCCAGTGCCGGAGACGAGCCCCGCACCGACGCGGCGTTAAGGAGGATGCCCCTGTGATCTACCACGGCAGTCACGAATCGGTCGGATGAACTGTATTGGGCGGCGTCAACGAACGCTGCCGATCGCGGATCGCCAGCGACGGATCTGAGAAGTACGGCCGCCCGGGCCCTGCGTCTGCCTACATTGTTTTGCGGGTGCACGTTGCGCGGGAACAGCGAGACCGTGATGGCCTCCCGCGTCTCCGCGTCGAGCGCGCACCGCATCTCCCAGTCGGCAGTGGGATTGCAGCCCAGCGCCTCCAAGATCCGCCTCCCCGCAGGCGAGGAAGAGAGCCTGACGACCTGGGCCGTCTGCTGTGCCTCGACAACCTCGTCGAGAGTGTTGTGGACTCCCAGCTGCATAAGCTTCTCCGTGCTGGCGGCCATGGGGATGCCGAACACCTTTTTGATGCTCTTGCGCATCAGCGCTTCGAGCTTTGCCCTCTCGTATTCGTGCCAGCGATGCGCGGCGGCCACGTACGTGATGTGGCTCATTAGGAAGGCGTGGTACAACATGAGGAGGTTGTCCTCCCCCAGCCCTCCGCGACTGTTGGAGACCCTAGTGATGAGCCTGACCATGTTGTCCGTTTTGGTGGCGATACGAGCGATCGTCTGTCCGTTACAGCCATTTGCCTCGATGAGCATACCGAGTACGCGGATAACCTCCACCTTGGGAATGACCTGCCCGATGGCCGTGCGAATGGAGATATCGACCTTTTCGAGAGGCATCTGACCCTTGGGGATGCGCCCCCTCCTGGTCGGTCGATACAAAAGGAGTTCGGACTTGGACGGGGAGAGCCGGAGCCCCGTGCCCGCCAAGAAATCCTCCGTGCAGCTCAGGGCCGCCTGTAGAGATTCCTCGACTCTGCCTTCACTGCCGCCATCGCACCACACCGTGATGTCGTCGGCGTAAAGAGCGTGATTAACGCCGTCCACTTCGGACAGACGGGCTGAGAGACCGCGCATGGCGACGTTGAAGAGAAGTGGCGAGATGACTGAACCCTGAGGGGTGCCCCTTTCCCCTAGCTCGAAGGGATCAGACTTTACCTCGCCCACCTTGAGAGTGGCGGCCAATGGAAATTTAGATGCGGTTTCGTCGCTACAGACGCCGCCGGCTTTGTCGCTCAATGGGCCATTTGATGGTTTCGCATCAAAAGGTTCCTGCAATCTTGTTCAGTAAGTGCGAGGCGAAGTTGTGGAGTGAAGGCATCACCTTCGCCCCGTCTCGTTGCCTTGTTTATCCCCTTTGGCAGCGTTAGCGAAACGTGGCATGCTTACGCCGTATTTCACTATGTGACACATTTAAAGGAACACCAAAGGAAAATATTAAGCCGAGTTAGATCGATATATTATTCGCCAAGAAACCAGTCATCGTTTCCTGTGTGATAATGTAGGAGATATTTAATTAATATTTTAAACTGTATGCAAAGAGATATTGCCGCCTGTTAGACGGCGCCGGCTGCTCCTCTTTACTCAAAGATGGTCGTTTCCTGTGTGCCAGTATGTGACTCTGTTGCGTAGAAAATTGTCGCCGAAAGTCCCACTACTGCACCTCAATATCGCCCGCGCCAGAACGGACAAGTTGACGCAATCCCCACGTGATCTGCCTCTCTTCCACTGCAAATCAGCCAGTGCTGACGTCGTATGAGAGCTACTATAGTCCACAATAGGCGGCGCCATATTTTCGTCATTTCGTCGCTTCGAAAAGTTCAGTTCTCACAGCAAATGACGAATTTGTTATTCCGAAAAGCCTAATCTTTTAACCTAGCTTGACCTAATGTTTTCCATTATTGCCACGTTCAAACTACGTGAAGCAAGCAGACCATGAAACCAAATAAAGCGCGGAGGAAGTTAACTGTTTCACTTAATTCAAATGAAGAATTAATAATGAAAACGCAAATGAAAATGGTGGAACAGAACTTTCCGCAGGTGGAAGTCAAACCCGCATCTTCAGCATTACGCATGGGGTGCTCTACCAGTTAAGCCACCGCGGCGCCCATCCCCCCCGTAAACTTTGTTAACGGGAAGTCCTGGAGGTGTTAATTACCGCCGCTCACGGTCATAACGGCGGATATTTAACGTTATTTCAACGACAGGCGTCCCGTAGTACGCGAAATTAGGAGCACGAAGTAACGTACGAGGGTTTATTGTCCGGTTGACAGCTCCTAAGTTCACGCACTAGGTCACTCCTGCGGTTAAAATGGTGTTCCACACATGCCGCCATGACCGTGAGTAGCGCTGGCTAACATTCGTAGTGTAGTGTAACCACAAAGGATGCAGTGCAGGGTGACATGGGTAGGGCCTCGTTTGAAGTCAAAGAAGCACAGAGCAAGATTAGTTTTGAAGAAAGACTCGGGAACACGGATGAAAATAAATGGGCGGCGAAAGTCCACAGCTATCTGTACCTGAAAAGCGTGGACACAGAACGGAGGAAGAGGTCAAGAGAGTTGGCAACCAAGTACAGGGCAATTGAAAGAGTAGACCGCCAGGCGTCATCAGAAATAAAGAGAAATAGAGACAGTTAACTGGATGCAAAGAATGGAAACAAAGAAATACCATGGAGATGTACAAAAATGAGAAGGAAGAAATTAGAATGGGAAATTTGTACGATAACACGAAGGGAAGTGCCTTGCTATTTGAGGCTCGAACTGGTTGCCTAAAGACAAAAACATACCTGAGCAAATATTCGCAACTAGATGAGGCATGTGTATGCTGCAGCAATAATCCGGAGACCACTCAGCACATCCTAACGGAATGCAAGAACCGTAGGTCACTTACATATTCCAGAAGCGCTTGGATTTAAAGTGGACGGAAGCATCACCCGGTCACCAGTCGAGATAAGCAAGAGACGTTTAGAGTATTAGCGGAAAAAAACAACAGAGGAGAGATTGATACGACCGGATTCGTTGCAGGCAAAGGCAGCGGTAAAAGGTAGACAGATAAGTGTTGCGTAAGAGAAAAAATATTGAAGAGATGTATACAAAAATGCTAGAATGAAAAGCATGTATAGCATGCCTGATTAACTTAAGCCGGCTATACAGGTGATTATTTGTCACCGTCCCGTTTAAAAGGAGATGGCAATAAATCATCATCACCGTCAGAGTTATGCTCCTACACGTGCACGAATACCCAAGATAGCTGACGAAAGGACGGTAGCTTAATGGTAAAGTTAACGGCAAGTTATCGTTTCGCCCAATTTAATTTCGCTTTTCCTTATTATTTGTACATGTCAGTTAAAACGAACAGTTAACGTCCCCTATGCTTTTTCTAGCTTCATTGTCCGTTTGCAACGCCACATTTCACTCGATGGCCTAAAAGGAGACGCTCTGGCAGAGCCGTCGCCGGTATGTCCTTGCAAGGCTAGACCCCGGCCTGTAGCTATCATCAGTATCAGTATCATTTTCCTGCAATCTTGTGTAACGTAACTAAAAACTATATGCAACGACCATGACGATGACAACAACGATGACCAGACGGGGCTTCATTGAACACACTTCCAAGGCAGCAAAGAGCTCTGCCTTTGCAAGGGGAACGCACAAAAAGAGAAAAATTTAATGCATACCACGTGTTCAAGGGGCAGCCGACTGCCTCTGAGTACTACAAATATACAGGAAATTTGAGATAAAATTATTACTTTTGCTTACCGAGCATTACATAGCAGTGGAGGACAACAGAATTTGCGCGATCATCGCTAATTATGAAAATTTTCATTATTGAATTTTTCATTATTGACTCTAGAGGGCATCTTGTGATCGCAGAATTGAAGTCGGCCAACACTCGAAAGATTAACCGTTTTCTAGGAACTTCGTGTCTCACGAAACTAATCGTATGATTAGACAGGGACTCAAAATGTGAAGCGAAACGCATTATTCCTCCAGGTAACCCCTATCAGCAGGGCATTTTTTTTTTTAGCGGTGCGGAAATATATTAACTGGAAATACCTCACAACAACACTTCACATCTTCCTATACAATATGCTTAGCTTGAGTGCACCATATGTCAGAGAGAAATGCACTTAGAATCTGTCCGCCCAATTAACGATCGTATACGTGTATACTCGTATATAACAGACAACCTGAATATTATTTTGCCAATGTTAATGAGTACTTCACTCGTATAAATGTGACGTCAATAAAAAAAAAGGTAAAGGGGGAATTACGCTTGCGCCTCCTCCAATCGCTTATCTCCACTTCCTTCGTCGCGGGACAAAAAAGTAATAAATGCTTATGTTTCGAAAACCACCATTAAATTGGCACGCCTCTCTTCATTACTGCCCCTATCCCCGGGCAGTGAATACTGTGCTGTTCTTCATTTGAACCCTGGGCTCCGACTTCTAGGACTAATGGTCTCGAACTAACGGACTTCTTGAACTAAGCAAGACTGCTGTTCTCCTTTCTCCGCACGGTCATTAAGAAGAACTAAGCGCTGTCCCGGTCTTGTTTGATATATTATTATTCATATAATATTACAAAATGCATAAGACATGCCTGGAGCTGCACTTCTGTAAAGCTGCGTAATTTTAACGTACCCTCGTGGCCTATCATTAATACGGTTCCGGAACAGTGCGTCGGATTTGCAAGGAGCCTCGCCTTAACATACTTTTTTAAAGTCTATACGAGTGAGAAACGGTCCGCCAACGTAAACAGCGGCCAGGCCTAATAAATTCGGTAGGATTCGCAAATCGGGCGTTCCTCCGTCGCAACGCTAAATATTTCATTACAATGCACCGAGCATCGGGCAGGTGCTTGGCTCGACAAGTTTGTTTCACGTTTGCATCAGGACGGCTATCACAGAACAAGGCCATAATTACTAATGCACATACGAGAGCCCTTGCACCGCAGGCTCGTTATAAAGTGTCCCAAAAGCAGTCGCGTTCCACGCATACAAGCGGGACGCGGAGGACGTTCAGAAGGTGGTAAACCGAAGCCCCATTGGTCATCTGTCCATACAATGACCACATTCGCGATATTCCTGCTCCTCATCATCAGAACGCCGCGGATGTTGGAAGGTAACATCTTTAAAATCATTATTATGGTTGTTATCATGTGTATACTCAAAAGCGAGTTTCCTGAGCAATTCATAAACGTCTTCCTTTCACGTGTTTCTCTGTTGTGTGGTAAAAACGTTTCCATACGTCAATCGCTCGTGAGATTCATCTGCGCTCACTACAGGTGTTGCCTGTTCTTTTCCTCAACAGCTGCTCACGAAGGGTCGCCTGCGCAGAGCTGTGCATTTCCGGCCGGCCTGGTCAGAGATGTCACCGTGAACGTACTGCGAGCTTCCCACGCGGTGCTCTACTTCGGTGAACGCGCTCGTAAGATGTTTCTTAAAGCGTCAAATGTCCGTAGATGGCATCAACCAGGTCTGAGCCATGCTTCGCAAAGATATTCTACTGAGTCTCGTCAGTTTTTTTTTTTTTTTTTTTTTTTTTTGATAGGCTGGTGGCTTGGGCGAGTTAGTGATGCATGGTCTACTACGTTCCGCACACACAAACACTAAACACAAAATAATGACATACAAAAGTGGAGGCGCTCTGCGTGCCATTCTCTCTTTTGTCTCTCTCCTTTGTTTGCGCTATACGTAGCAGATCGTTCAATTTTTTTTTATTATATGAATTTAAATAACAGGTTGGTGCCTTTACGTGGGGCAGCGGCTACTGCTCGGCGCAGAGCAAGCAAAACTAAATTAATAAGGAAAGAGATAGAGAGAAAAGTCATAAGGGGAAGGCAGGGAGGTTAACCAGTAGGCTACCCTGCACTGGGGAAGGAGTAAAGGGGATAGAAAGGGGAGAAGGACGAGAGAAGATCGCACTTTGCGCTGTTATACACACAAGCATTCATCGCCGAGTCAGCCACAGGCGGTCACACAGGCTGGTGCATTTCAAGAAATGCAGCAGCGCCTTTGTGGCCTTGCACATACCAGACACACGAGGCCACGGGCCCAAGATCTTCTCCTCTGTGAAAGGCCTGTCGTCTAAGTGCCCCAAAGCTGTCCGAAGGGGACTCCTTTCATCTTCGTATATGGGGCAGTCACACAGGAGATGTTTGGTCGTTTCTTCAACGCCACATGTGCTGCAATTGGCACTGTTCGCCACTCCAATAAGGAATGTAAGGAATAAGTATGCGTTTGCGAAAGAAACTCCTATTCGCAGGCGGCACTGTAACGTTTCTTCCCTTCGGTTAAAACCGGGTAAAAGTTGTAATCTCATGTGTGAGTCCATGGTATATAGGTGCCGGTTGGTGAACTCCGGTGTATTCCATTTTCTTAGAGCGATAGTATGGGCAAGACCGCTGAGGTTCCACGCTGCATCTGTTCTAGACAATCGTATCGAGTTGCTTTCACGTTAACCATGTGCCTCACGGGCAGCTTTTTCGGCACTTTCATTACCAATAATGTTGCACTGCCCAAGTATAGCCATTGAAATACAACGTCGTGACCTCTGTCCACAGCTTGATGGTAGCGTACGTAGTCGTATCTCTGCTACCAGTTGTTCATGTGGGCTGCGGCGCAGAGCTGATAAGAGTGATTGCAGGGCTGCCTTTGAGTCACAGAATATTTGCCAGTGATTTGGTGACCGTTGATGCGCATAAAGCACTGCGCTACGGAGGGCGACAAGTTCAGACCCTGTGGATGTTGTGACGTGGCTGATCTTGAATGTCTTGCAGACTGACGTCGACGGAATAACTACCGCACCAGTAGAGCTAACCTGGTTAGACTCGAAGAACCATTTGTATAAATGGGAACTCGATTGGAGTAGGAATCACGCAGGAGATGTAGAGCGGCTCGATTCAGGCCACAGGTTGGCAAGCCGGACTTCTTTGGAACTCCTGCAATTGAAAACTGCACTTGTGGCTGCCACAGACACCACAAAGGACAAGGTGATCTTGCTGCAGGTGTGAAATCGGATGGAAGAGAGGATCGGTAGGGGGCTACAATGGCCGAAAAAGTTGCCTCTCGTCTACCTTCCGAGAGAGAAGCAAGGCGTTGAGACTGGGGTCGGGAAAGTTGTCGAATATGATTTCTAAATGTGTCTGTGGCGACATACGTACTGATGGGATGCTCCCTGGCGATGGCAATTGTGTCGGCTGTTGGAGCGCATCGCGGTAGACCAAGACAGGTTCAAAGTGCTTGAGCTTGCATGCTCTCAAGCACTCCGAGTATTGAAAAACACTGAAGTCAGTTTGAGAGCAAAAACAAATTCAAAATTCCGCACACGAGCCAAAGAATGCACTCAAGAGAGAGTACGAGATCACGCGCAAACATTCACAGTTTCGCAAAGAAGAAAATGTGCTGAAAAGATTAACAAAACATGCACAGAACTGTGGTTTTTCAGACGAGCGGGCCTACACAACTGCACGTAACTACATATCTACATATCTACATAGCACACGACGTGACTACACAACTGCGTAACTTCTCGGAGTTCTGAAGAGTCTCGATGAGTCATCCTTGGACTCGTAACGGTTCGAAGTTCCCGTCGATGCCGAGGTGACTATGCGAGATTCGGGGAGAACTTCCACCACGGATGACCAAAAAACGAAGAAACAAGAAGGAAAGTCAAGAAAAAAAATTGTTTACGATATTTTCTGATTGGGAGCGGTAGATCGGCGATTACCTTAAACGTTTACACATGCGGATTCTGCGAGCGTGACGGACTTCAGACCACGACACGACAAATATTAGCGCAAACAATTTCACCTGACTTGCGTGTAAGATACTCCCGCATAATGGCAATACCCATCAGAAAACATCTCAGGGCACTAGAAATGAATTAATTTTACAGCGTGGACACCAAATAGAAATAACACCACCACTGCGCCCTTCCGTTCGTCCTGCCTTTTCGTCTTAATATTTTCAGTGTTTCTGCTGTTTGGTATATATGAATATTTCTGAACTACCGCCCGCCTTTACGCTCTCCTATCTCCATGGCCTCCTTGTCCATCCGTCCGCCCGTCCGTCTGTTCGTTGTCCATGAGCTTTTTCCACTC
The DNA here is from genome assembly GCF_013339745.2 of Dermacentor silvarum. Taxonomy (NCBI): domain Eukaryota; kingdom Metazoa; phylum Arthropoda; class Arachnida; order Ixodida; family Ixodidae; genus Dermacentor; species Dermacentor silvarum. The sequence continues at coordinate 25,106,767 of NC_051161.1, forward strand.
CGCCATATATTTCTATCATTACTTCTGTTGTCTGCTAAGCACGAGGTCGCGGGACCACATCCCGGCCGCGGCGCGGCCGCACTTCGATGGGGGCGAAATGCAAAAACGCTCCTGTCCCGTGCGCTGGGGGCACGTTAAATACACCCTGGTGGTCAAAATCAATCCGGAATCCCCCACTACGGCGTGCCTCATAATCAAATCGTGGTTTTGGCACGTAAGAACCCAGAATTCAAATCAACTTCTGTTGCCTGCACCTTAAAGAAACGTGCCCTCTCCTCGTGCCCTTCTGCCAACAGGCTAAATTTTCATCGACCTCTTAAGCCAGCCTAGCTCACGTCTTTTCTTGTCCCGTTGCCGAATCGGTGCACCGCCACAAATGTCGACCTTACTAAACAGGGTGTGGTCAGGCGGTACAATCACGCACCACCACGCACACACCGCAGCTGGCAATAATATCACATACCATGACGTACACACCGCGCGCCCTTTTGCAAGTATTGTGATACCAGTATGTGATTAAGAGATAAGTGCGAGTCGTTCGAGGGTATTTAGGAGGCGCCGCCTAAATAATACTTGGGGCACCAGGGTATTGACTGTAACCATTATTAGGTCTGCGTCCTGATTGGCTATTTCTTCGATGTGCCAGCGATAATTATAACTAATTATGAGTGCACGCATACCCGTGCGCACCACCATTTTGACGATGACATTGATGATAATGATTATTATGATAATGATCATGACAATGACGGCGTGGCGGATGATGATGATGATGATGATGATGATGATGATGATGATGATGATGATGATGATGATGATGATGATGATGATGATGATGATGATGATGATGATGATGATGATGATGAGCGGCAGCAGCATATCATGAGCATCTGCAGAAAGCTCGAGCAAGACGAAGTCAGCTGCAGACAAGAGCCGGTTACAGAAATCTCTAAATGCCTCCATCTGCATGTGTCAAACACACGCACTCTATAAGCTCGCAAATTTTTTTTTTCAATTTCGTTCGTCCATTTAGTTTTCTGCCGCGATTCGCGGCGCTTTCAAACTCTAGTAAGCCATTCTGTTTATCTATTCCACAACCTTGGTTGTAATAAAGCCTTCTTTAGCAAGCAGTCCCGAAATGAAGGAAAAGTTAAACTAACCCGATCAGCACGCTTGTAACAGCCAAAAAAAAAGGGAAAAAAGAAACATTGACAGACGCAAATTCAATATTAAGCAAAACTAGATATTCAAATGTAAAACGGCGGAATGGAAGGACAGGGCAACCCTTTATAAAATGACCGTATGTGATACAATCGGTTGTCATTAAGAAAACATTCTTAGTACGTTGCGCGCAGTCGTCTCCAGCTGCCATTTCTTTAATAATTGCATGTGGTCTCGGCAAAGGAATTAGCATTTTTCCTTAGGCTAGTAAAGAGAGAGCAATTACTCTGTTTTGGCGTACCACGCGCCATTGCCACCGTAAACAGCACTTCAGACGTCAAGCCCACGCTTTTCAGGCAAACATGCTCGAAAGGCATGGACAGCGCTCTTAAGCGAAGAATGCACGCCCCTCAATATCAGGCTGGATTGCTGGAAAAGAACGATATGTCGATATGTCCCGTTCGTTTGGCGCATTACAACCGTACCCTGACAGTTCGATAAAAGCGCTCGCTTGTCCACTAATTGCGGACGGCGATAAGCAGTTGCGCTGGGAGAGATGGTGGCCTTTTACGTAAACAACCTCTCCTTCTTCCTTCTGAAGGGATGAAAGTTATCTGCGTCCCATCTTTCTGTTTGCACGAACCAGGACCCATGCTTCAAAACGGAGAGTTGGGCAACTTGGTTGGTTAGAGAAAGAAAGCAAAGATAGACAAGCGTCCGGTGGGTAAATGAAAAGGGGAATAGAAAAGGGAAAATAGGGAGAGAGTGAGCGCGTTGTGCAAATATATATCGTCCCCTCTTCCTTTAACGCTGTCGCCGCTCCGGAAACTTGGGGGTTAACAAAGAAGCTCGAGAACAAGTTAAGGAACGCGCAAAGAGCAATGGAACGAAACATTTTAGGCGTAACGTTAAGATACAGGAAGAGAACGCTTGGATCAGAGAGCCAACTGGGATAACACATATTCTAGTCGACATTAAGCGAAAAAATGGAGGCAGGCCATGTAATGCTTAGGGTAGATAACCGGTGGACCATCAGAGTTACAGAATGGGTTCCAACTTCCAAGGGAAGGGAGAGAGAGAGAGACAAAACTTTATTTTGATGAGGCACGGAGAAGCGTCGATCTCCGTGGTGGGTGGAGCCTTCAGTCCAGGGCCCCAGCGGCGGTGGCAGCACTTTCGGCTCTGGCGATAAGCTTTCGCTGATCCTCCAGTGCCGAGCTGGTCAGCACCATCTCCCACTGCTCGTGCGTTGCGTTTCGATTTGGGGAGTTATTGGGGATATTTTGGCATGCCCATGTGGTGTGGTAGAGGGTAGCTCGCTCTGTACAAAAAGGACAAAGGGGCTGATAAAGGGTGGGGTACATCGCGTGAAGGAGCGTGAGGTGAGGATAGGTGTTGGTCTGGAGTTGCCTCCAGGTCGTGGCTTCAGCTCTGGTGAGGGATGGGTGGGGTGGCGGCATCGTTCTTCTCGAAAGGCGGTAGTGCTGCAGTATATCGTAGTAAGTTTGTAGTGTGTCTGGACTTGGGTCTTCTGGCGTCTCTTGCAGTGCCCGGTTGCAGTGACCTCGGGCTATCGTGTGTGCACGATGGTTTCCGCTGACGCCTTCATGTCCCGGTGTCCAAATTATCGTGGTGCGGGGTATTTCGTTGAGGCTATGTAGAATATCGCATGCGATTTTATGTAGATGGCCGTTCGCGTAGGCTCGACATGCTGATTGACAGTCTGTAAGAATATATAGTTCTTCGTTTTGTCTCGATGCCGAGATGGCGAGGGCAATAGCGGCCTCTTCGGCTGCGGCGACGTTCTGCGTACGAACGGAGGCGGATACCAGTTCTTGCTGTCTGTGTCCAGCCACGCTGATTACCATGCCCTCTCCATTCGGGTACATGGCCGCATCTGTCCAGCGAGCAGTGGAGAGAGTGCCACTGAGAGAGAGAGTGGAGTCACGCAATGGGTGCCAAAAAAGATGGGAAGCGCAGTTGAGGACGGCAGGAAATTAGGGGATGTGACGAAATAAGTCAATTCATTTCATTTAAGGGAAGGGAAGCGCAGTCGAGGACGGCAGAAAATTAGATGGGGTGATCAAATTGGGAAACGTGCAGGCGCAAGTTGGAATCCGCTAGCGCAAAACAGGGCTAATTGGAGATAGCTGGGAGAAGCCTTCGTCCTGCAGTGGACATAAAAATAGGCTGATGATGATTATTATTATTAATGCGTCACAAGGGACAATAACGTAGAGCTGTGGAACGGTCATGTACAGCTTTCCCACTTCCACGGAGCTCCACACCTTTCATTTAAGTCCTATGCTAAAGGGAGTACTTGCGCCTCTTAAAGCGTTTTAGAATAAAGTATAGCAAACGCAAACGTCACAACTTTACATTGATGGCTACTACATTCATCGCTTTCATGACTCTGCCCTTGATCTTTATATGTCTCTGTTGAGAAGGCTGCTGTTATGTGACCTTCTTATGACCTTCAAACTGTTTACGCGTGAGACTTTGCCTTTATACCTGGTGAGTTATTCTGTAAATGTCCACCTAGTAGCCGATATTCTAGTTGACATTAAGAGGCGACAATGGAGCTGGGCAGGCCATGTAATGCCTAGGGCAGATAACAGGTGCACCATTAGAGTCACGCAATGGGTGCCAAAAAAGATGGGAAGCGCAGTTGAGGACGGCAGGAAATTAGGGGATGTGACGAAATAAGTCAATTTTCCGGCACAACGTGGCATCAGCTATAGCGCAAGACCGGGATACTAGGAGATCGCTCGTAGAGGCCTTCGTCCTGCAGTGGACATAAAAATAGGCTGATGATGAGAGTACGATTAGCGAGCTCTTTTGCATTCTCCCCAATGATTCTCGCATGCGAAAGGCCACAAAAGCCCTTCTGCACTTCTTGAAGGCTACAGGACTGCACGAACGCTTGTTACAGCAGACATCCCTCTGCGACTGACTCTGCGAACGACTGACTCTTTATTATTTTTCTTCGCTCTCCTTATCTATTATTGACCTTTCCCCCCTCCCCACGTGTAGGGTAGCCAACCGGGCACGTCCTTGGTTAACCTCCGTTCCCTCTTCGTTTCTCTCTCTCTCTCTCTCTCCTCTGATTTAAATGCGAACTCCGCTGCCGGGAATTGAACCCGCGACGTCGCGCTCAGCAAGAGAACGCCGTATCCCGACAGCCACCGCGGCGAGCTCGTAGGTCTTCCCGACCACACGCCCGAAACCACCTTCTTGAATTCTCTGTGCATGCTAGTAAAAGCCAGAGCTCTATCCATATCGCTCGACAAGAGGCAACAGGAAACTGTAGGAAACAGACACCAGCAAGCGCAAACGAGTCTTGCAATAGTATCACGAGAAACAGCACGAAGCCAGGACTGTGGGAAACGGAAAGGTCATCCTTGAACTTTATTTAGGATGTTCCCGCGCCCACCTGGACAAACTTAAACCGTTGTCAAGAATCTCGCAAGCTTTATAACTTTTTATACATTCACAAGTGCTCCATTTGACGTGTGTGCTCATAGCGTTAACTCCTCTCCTCATCCTCCTTTCTTTTGATTCCTTTCTTGCAACGCGCCTCTATCCAAGCATCTCCCACGCTGCCTACACGCGGACTCCGTCTGGCATGCCTTAAAGGTATATCTCGCTTTTGAAAAACCTATCTTCCGCGCCTGCCACGACTGCAAGATATCAACGTTGGCCCATCGAGGCAATCTCCCTTCCCGAGCTCGTTGGTTCCCCCTTTGTCTACAACGCAAGATGGTGTCCTCACTTATTCATGCTACAGACACTGACGCGCGCAGCCTCCTTCGACTCTCGTGAAGCACTCTTCATTCCCCGTCAGCACGAGAAATCAGAGAGAATTTATTATTCAGTTGCCCATCACTGGGAGTGCCCGCTATTCCGTCACGCTGCTAGGTATTGTGAGAATATCTTCTTAAGCATTGATACATACCGTGTGACCCAGCTAACGTTAGCCAACTGTGCAAGGAGAAAAAAAAAACATTTAAAACACATGGTGCAAGATACAATTATAAAACCTACAGTGTTCGGCCGTCGGAGTTCTGAAGACCGAACACCGTAGATCTCAATTGATCGTATCCCTGTTTTCTTAATTCTTTAATAGCTTGGCTAACGTTAGCTAGGACGCCCTATACTACGAGAAGACAAGAACAGGTACACACATATATAAAGGCGCTCAGTTTTCTCGACGTGCGAATCTTTGACCGGTCACAATCAAAGCGGGAGACAAAAGCAAGAGACGTGCTGACTGTATTTGCTCTGTGTAACTGCAAGCCGGCTGCCCGTGCTTGCTCGCTGAGGAATACAGCGCACGAATTTCGGAGGATGAGAGCAGAGTTTATCGAGGGAACAAACCGAAAGAAAATATATTGGGTCACATTGGTTGAGAAAATGCGCAAGTCACGTGGCATTGTTTCAGTTAATATAGATCACGTGACGTTTCGAACTCCACTACGCTCGCAGACTTCGCATGTATAAAGCTTGGAATTATTCGCCGATCTCTCGACCCGCCGCGGTGGCTTTGTCGCTATGGCAATGCGCTGCTGAGCTCAGGTGGCGTATTTTACCCAAGCTGCGGCGGCCGCACTTCGGCGGGCGCTAAATGCAAAAAAAAAAAAAAAAAAAAAAAGATAGTGTACTTTGATTTAGGGCACGTTAAAGAACCCCAGCTGGTCAAAACTAATCCGGAGTTCCCTACTACGCCGTGCCTGATGATCAGACCGTGATTCCGGCACGCGAGACCCCCGGACTTGACCTTAAATTTTTCCCCGTGCTTCCCTTTAAGCAGCTAGCACTTTGAAGCGATTTGCGACACTGCACCGCCTACGGGACCAGCTCAATTAAACAAGCTGTAACGTTTCTACACTGGAGTACTACAAATCAGTCGTCTCACGCCACCGTGATCGCCTTGCTGTGTTAGTCGTAGATACGCTTAAAGAAACATGTTGAGAATGGCTTTCTGGTAAGGCACTACAGAACCCTGAACGATGCGGCATAGGACAACGACTTGCAAAATACTTCAGATTACATTGATTTCCACTGTACGTGGAGTCTGCATAATTGTTCTGACTTCTTTTTTTTTTTTTTTTGCATGGTCCGCAATTTTTTTTTCGTGCCTTTCCAGTCTTAGCTGACTTTTGTTTATTTAGAGCGCGGCTCTTAGGCGCCCGTTCTTGCGGAGAGCGTCGGCGTTGTACCTCGTAACCGAGAGAACAAGTAGAGCGAAAGATGAAAGCGAACGCAGCGCGCAGCGGGAGATGAAAGACGAGAGCGCGAGGAAGAAAGCGGATGAGGGGGGTACAGCAAAACCATAAGACGGAAAACGGAGGAGAGTATGGAGAAAGGGTGAGGAGGAAGGCGAAGTGCCGGCGGCAGTGGTGGTGGTCGTGGTGTCACGCTGAAAAATGGGCCGATCCTGGCGATAGTGCAGAAAGGGTCCAAGCTCAATGGCACATACCAGGGACAAAAAGGAAAGAGAGAAAGATAGATACAGAGAAACAGAGAGAAAGAGAGAGAGAGGGAGAAATAAAGAGAATGACAGAGAAAAAGAGAATGAAAGAAAATGGCCACGAAGGTCAGATACACACACGGCAAGCTTCGCTTACCCCCATTTTCTCGACAGGGGAACGGCTGGTGATGTTTTTGTTCGTCAGCTATGCAGTTGTTATAATCAGCCTTTTTCACGCTCAAGCGTCTCTTTCTGATGTGTTAGTGCCAGAAATAGTATGCCCTGAAATCAGGACAACCTTATAGAAGAGGTTATATTGAAATAGCTGACACTTTTTTTATCGTTTCTTCCAGATCCCGAGTGCACCTTCAACGTTTCGCGCACATTGCACGGTTCCGGAGTGACAATTCTGTCGACTAAGCATGCTGCTGCAAAGGATGCAGGTTCGTCGTTGTCGCGTGCACTCAACGTGCACGCGTTCGTACTTTCGAGACTGGACATCCTGTGCTTTGTCTCCTCCCTTCAGTCGCCCGAAATGACCGAGGTATGAAAACTGCACCGTGTCCGTATAATCGTGCAAAGCGCGTACATTTTTCATTGTGTGGTAAATTTAATTTCTTCATGCGCAACGGTTTCTATAAGTGTAAATATATAAACTAAATAAAGTAACTCGTTGAATTAACTATTTTTGTTTCGACAAAAGCAATTCACTACGTTTAAACCAAATGTCTGTCTGTATTTCTTGTCCAGAGCATTGCATGTGCAATGCTACTTGCATTTGCAATGCGTAAGTAGCATTTGCAATGTTACTTACGCATATGTTTTTCTTTTTTTGTGTGTGGACTGTGTTACGTCCGAGAAATCATGCTTCCGCATGTATGAAGGGAGTCAAGACACCATCAAGCTTCGTGCGTGCTGCTTCTTTGTCAACCTCCTACATTTATTTATTTTTAAATGGATGCTAATAAAGAAAAAAAAATTCACGAGTTACTCGAAAGCATCACGTCACTACAAGGCAAACCGTATAAGGAGAGGCTACTGAAATAACTGCATCAACTTGTTTACCAAAATGGAGACTCGAAAGATATTTTCGACGTACGTATTCGCGAAGTAATCAGTTTCCAAGTATTTTGGCGCGTATCGAATGGTGCTGCCGAGTTCAAATGGCACCGTGCGTTAATTTTAGGCAAGAAAGCGTGCCGCATGGAGCTCGTTATAGCCTAGATTATTGCAACATGGTCAACATGAGGCACAAGTTGGACACGACCACGCCTGTCGGCGTACCGCTGAAAATGAGTCGAACATTCAACGTTACGTGCGTTTGCCGCTCTGTAAATAGGACAGGTTAAACTGCGACAGATTGCATCTCAAATTCAAGTTCCGAAACTGACAGCACCCTGATAGGACCCCTGCTAAAATGACCTAGAAAATTTTCCGGAAGTTCTGCGTTTGAAGCGCACTGTACAAAACTGAGGACAGTGCGAGAAGCGAGAGAGACAGCGAAAAACCTAATAACAAGTTTTAAGATAAGCCAATGCATTGTACAACGAATGAGCATCTCGACAAGTGAGTGAACACTTGATGTATGTTGCGTGCAATCATGCGAATGATTTACGACTAGCATCAGAGTCAAGGATGTCAACTTGGTTTTGCTATTTCTGATGTTTCAACCCGGTTGGCCTAGAGCTGATGAAGCGTCTATTTGTTTCATTTTAGAGTCTCAGATTGTTCGTTATGAGACAAGAGACAGAAACGGTTTACTTTCTCGAGTGACTACGGTAATATTTCGCCCCAACATAACTGTTATTTCAACGCCGTTCTGCCTGAACAGACATCCTTCTTTTTCCTCATGCTATTCAGCCCGAAGGTAACTACTGCTACGGTAATACAAGGTACCAGAGAATGAAAAAAAAAAACTACTCTGTACAAGGAGAGTGAAGCGCCCGTGACTGGCATGTTATGTACCATGATGAAGTGTATAACGGCGTCAAAAATTTGAGGACGATTTCTTTTTTCTGCCTTACCCTTCGTCGCGTTTGATTTCTGTCGTTTTCGTCTATTAAAATTTTATATTATTTATTTCTGTATCACAAAACAACAGTTGCACAAAGCGGTCAGCTCGTCGGTACTGTACCGGTTCTTTCGGTACGTCGTATTTCTGCCAGCGACTCCCGAGACATTGGAAAACAGCTTGGGAGCTTGCAGGCTATTGGTCGTCACCCCGCTTGAAGGGGACCAGGTAAGCCAGCTCACCGTCGTGTGAGCGCCGCAGGCTAATAAATCGACTGACAATGTCAGGCATAATATTTAACACTAAAACAGTCATTTTAAACTGGTAAAATATTTTACCTAACAACATCTTAGTTACTTTGGCAAAAAATGGCTCATTATATTACTAGAAACAACGATGGTAAATTTTTTTTTTATTTCACTCCATAACCTGAGCGCCGATCGTTCAGTGTAATGTCACAAATGTCAAAGGTTCTTCTCGTAGTTGGGATATTTTGGCCCAAGAAATGTTCTCGAAACTTGCTAGGTTAGGTTGGGCTTCTTGTTCGTTTAAAATACAACGCCGCCCATCTTTACCCGTAAATAATTAACCAAACCAGAGTAGATTGCCGAAACACATTACGTCGCGGTCAGCCCGCGTAGAAAGTTCAGGATGGCGTCGCCACTTGTATTCAGTTCTTGCCTTTTATCTTTCTCCTCGATCCCTCTCTCACAACAAGAGCGACCGTTCTTGCTATCGCAGAAGCGTAATTTACTAGTACAGCTGAAGTTATGCACATTTAGTGTCACTCTAAGCCGCGACATAACTCGGTTTTCAAACACTACTGCACTAAAGGCTACCCAAACTGAAAGAAATCACGAATGCAGCGGCATAATTGCACGAAGCTCTACGCTCATGTCGGTTTCTGCAGTATCTACGTGTGCTGCGCCTAAAATAGATCGGGCAGAACTTATCTACGATGACTATCCAAGTGTGCGAATAGCCGAAACACGGGTACTGCAGCTCGGTTCCTCTCTCGCGCTTATCTCTGGACACGCTACCCCATCTAGTGGCGCCACCGCGAAGTTCGCGCATACCCAGTGGAACCCAATCACCAGTGACCCAAGCTGAGGCACATAGCCAGTGGCACACGCCCTAGGTGCACGTTGGGTTTAAAGAGGTTTCATTGAGGCGCGCCACATACCCAGTATGTGTATATGCACGTGAACGGCCCACATTTTAGATTGCACTATCTCCGGGATCGGCCCACATCTCTGGTGGGATATCTAGATAGCTACAGGTATCCAGAAATAAATCTGGTCTGACAATGCCAAGAAACCTATATCCGTATTATAAACTTGACATTTTCGCGCACATCGCTGGGTATGTAGTTTTTATCTCGTAATTCTTGCGTCATTCATAGCTGAAAAGAAGTTCACGAACAGTCTTCAAGGTTGTTGCTCGTAGATCAGCGACAGTGCCTTGTAACTGCAATCGAGAGAACGCGCGGTCAGGAAATCATCACGAAGGCGTCCATCAACGTTCCAGACGGTGTTCGACGTGAAGCGGACTCAGCTTCTCTCAGAAAACTGCACCAAGCTCAGCACTTATTCCCAGTGGAACGACAAGACGGGATTTGATAAGCCTGTGTCGCCGCTCGAGCTGTCGCCCGTCGTACGCAATTACTGGCGAAGGAAACTGCTCGTCGGATATGTCGAGGTAAGTGCCAGGAATGGTAAGTGTTTCGAGTTGTCAGAGTGGAGTCAAGATTTGAAGAGTAACACAATCGGTCGTCAGCATGCAAAGAAAAGAGCTTGCAAATAAATCGAGTTGTAGGAACCATTGCAGGACGATTGCCTAATTCAAGCGATAGCTTCCAGGTGGATAGGCTGAAATATGCGGCTGGGACACTTACTGTATATATGGACGGCCACTTCAATGCGACTGGAGAGTGCCATATAATTGCTTTGGGAGCGCTGTTTCTTGGCCGAACTTGAAGTGCATGCTAGTGTGGGTCGCGCTTTCGAAGACAAGGACACAGTATAAGGCATTGTTGTTGTTGTTGTTTATCTGTGTGCCTTACTGTGTCCTTGTCTTCGAAAGCGTAACCCATATCAGTATATAACTGCTATCACAATAAAAGCCTGTCCCCAGAAAGTCCACGCACCCCCCCCCCCCACTCCCCCCCTTTCCTTTTCACCGAGTGCAAGAGAAGTAACCTGTCGTAGAGAAACGAGAGTTCTTTGTAGGGGTGATTCGGATCGTGTTGTGCATGACAGGGTATTATAAGAAGTGCGAAATAATTGCGGGAGTCCCGAGAATTTATCCGACTATGGCTAATTGCAAAACAACACTCCACAGGGATGTCTGAAGCGATTGTTGCAAAGCAATCAAAAGGCGTGTGAGATTGCTGCTGTGAATGAACATGCCGGAAACACACTCGGCATACGTGAATGGTGAGCCGAAACTTGAAAGAAATTGCGCGCATGCCCGTTGCTCTGTTGCAGTACTCTCCCTTCTCAGTGTCAAGACGGCCGAGGCCGAACGGCGCTCTCGTCTACGAAGGTGTGGACTTCTCGCTCATCTTCAACCTGGCCAATGCCTTCAACATGAGGTGACAGTGGCTCCCAATCGAGTCAAATAGTATTGTCGCCTCACTTACACGCCGTGAACAACAGTACTACCCAAGCAAAGGTTCTAGTGTACTGACTCGCCCGTATACGCGGTAATGTACGCATGGGGCGCCACAGATGCGCTTTTATATGAGAAAGCGGGGGCCCTTGACCGACTAAAACTGTGCACAACTGAGAAAACATGCACACCATCGATGTTAGCACTTTGATCATGCCTTGTTGTGTAGATTTTCTTTTCCTTTTTTGTGTGTACGTATTAAGAGGCTGTTACGAATATTTCCTAGCTCGAAATAACGCCGATTAGCAGGTTCATCACAAAGGTCATATTTATCTGAGGTAGCCTAAAAAAATGGATAAGGATGCGGAAGAGACTGAGAAGGTGCTGCATATTTAGCTGTGACTGCACTGTAAGTCCACAGGACTGCGTTGTTGTTTTCTTCTAGACATGAACCTTATGATAGATGCGAAGGGACACATGGTGCGGAGCACAAATAAATACATCATGAAAAAAACTAATGAATGACAAATAAACGAGCAACTTTATGTCTAGCTGCAAGGGAAGAGGCGGTGTCTGCCAAAATGTAAATAACAGTAATAAAAAACGCAGCGCCGGCCAAAGGTACTACTTGGTAAAAGACACTTCGGCTGCATCTATTAGCTTTGTTCACAATATGAACAATGCGTAAACACTCTAAACCACATTGTGAACTTTGGCCAGATTAGAAACAAGATTTCCGCAGGGAAGCCTGAACACTTTTTAACAAGTTTTACTGTGTTTGGCACTGTGTCTTTTTATCATATAGTATTATCTTTCCCAACCACCCACGAGACTCCGTCAGATGCTGGACTTCGTAAGTTGAACTCTGCCTGCTTTAACTAGAAATAAAAAAAAACATATCAATCCATGTCAGGAGTCTCACGTTCACGTTCACGTTCTGCAACGCATACAGCATATTACGTAAGTTTCAGGAGCAAAATAATCCTGCGGATCCCACGCTTACGTGGGAATCGGTGTTAAGCGAAGCTTTCTTTGGTTGCTCGTGCAAATGTAACACTTCACGGTTGCGGACCTTCAAATATCCGCGTTCTTCGCCAAGCTTAACAGCGTAACGAAGACGTTCATGTACCGCCCGACGCTTTTTCCGGGCTTTGGTCTTTTATTCTTGTTCCTTAGTGGAATGGCGCAACCCACTCTGGGGGATCGGATATGAATCTGGCAGTGAAAAGACTGTTATTGTCATTTTTTTAGGACTCTCAATGCACGCTTTGGTCATTGTTTTCGCCCATATATCATGGGGCTCAACACCCAGTGTGGGGGATTGGCCAAGAAATTGGTGGAATATTTCAAGTAATAATGGTGCCATTTTGTTCACTTCACATCTGCGTCCACACTTAGGTGCATTCTTTTTGCCCATTGTTGAAGAAATCATCATTGTCATCGTCATTATTTTACCGACTTTTTTCATTTCTCTCAGGGCTTTTTCAATTTTATGTTTCCGGCTTCTTCACTTGCTTCTTGCCTAGCTTAGCTATCCCGGCGTACACTGAATATAACGCCTCCCGTTTCCGGAGCATTGGCCAAGATTAGGCACACACCCAGTGGGCCAAGTTGCCTATTCGGCCACATACCGAGTGCACCAAGTTGTTGTCTACTCGGCAACACAGCCTCCGCAAAATGTGGGGAAGAGGCGAGGAAATCTTTGCTTTAAAAATTCGTTATTTATGTGGGAATTAGGTGCACTTCCCTGTAGAAACGGCGGGACGTGCGGGGAAGCCAAAAAAAAACTTCGAACCAAACGTTTCCTGGCGCCATCTGTTGCTAAAGTGTGCAGAAAACAATGGCCTCTAAGATTCCCGCAGGGCGTCAAAGAACGGTTTCTCTCAGCGCGCAAATTAAAATCTGCCTGCGTTAGGCAAAGATTCCGTTTTCTCGCTTGGAACCAGGAAACTGAAGTATACGCCTGTGGCGAACGGAGCAGCCGAGCAAGCGACAGCGCGTGCGTCAGGCGACCGTACTCGGTCGCAGAAAAGGGCAAATTTTGGTAGCTGGTTAGGTTATGTTAGTTTCTGCGCCCGCGTTGTTTCATGTACATGTGGTTGTTTCGTGTTCACGCGGTTAGTGCTTTCCTCTTCAGAAAGCGCTAGCGCTACTTTGCTCAGAATAGTACTCTGACACTACCCCTTTATTATTATTATTATTATTATTATTATTATTATTATTATTATTATTATTATTATTATTATTATTATTATTATTATTATTATTATTATTATTATTATTATTATTATTATTATTATTATTATTATTATTATTACTTACAACATCAAGTAAAAAAACGGTGCCACGTTTACGTCATGTGTTGATTTGCAAACGACAACGCCTACTCCAGGCACTTATCATCAGCACACCGGGTTCGTGCGGTGGGCGACGTGAATGAATTGTTTTTCAACCGCTACACTCCTGTCCTTGATGGGAGCGCTTTGTGGAATGTTCTAACCGCCCGAAACGACTGTCACCGCGGAGCAGCTCGGCTCTTACATATATCACTGTAAAACAATTTAACACCCTTAAATGTGAATGAGGGTGTAACGTGGTCTATAACTCATACCCATACGCTCAAAAAGGGCGTACGCTTGTGAATTAGACAGATTTACACCTTTTGTTAATTTTTAGGGGTGTAATTGTTTTTTTACAGTGTACCATCCACCCGAAACCACCTCGCCATTCCTATATAACACGACTGACCGCGGTAGCTTATCGGCTATGGCGTTGCGCTATTGAGCACGAGGTCACTGGTTCGAATCCTGCCGCTCGCGTACCCTGCATTGGGTGCACGTTGGTACAAATTAATCTGGAGTCGGCGTGCATCATAATGAGATCGTGGTTTTGCTATGCAAGACCTTAGAATGCAATTTAATCTAATAGTCCCTGACATGTGATGCACTTGGTGGTTGCAGCCTGGTCCCCGTACGAGACCCGGAAGCCACCTGGGGCGCAAAGAGGCACGGGCGCTGGACCGGAATTGCAGGGATGGTGTCCAGAAGAGTGCGTACTCAAGTTTCGAAAAAAAAATAGTGCTTCAAATACTACATTAAGCCGCCTAGAAAAAAAAACGCTGTGGCATGGGTCGTTTAGGGGACACATTAGATGTAACGGACACTGAACCAGTTTAGGTGGGCAAGTCATTCTTTCATAACTCTATTTTTAATCACTTGACGGAAAAAGTTTTTTTTTTTTTTAAGTTGAAAAAATGGAAAGGTAGGCCACGTTAGGGCCGGTTATAGCGAAATCCTGAAACACTACTCAGGCAAGAATATTCAAAAGAAAAAACAACCGGAAAAAAAATTCAACACGGCCTAGACAAAGAAGCACTGTCACTAATTTAGAATTACAAAGGAAGAAAATTTTTGTCGTTGTTGTCGTCGTCGTCGTAATTTCAGCGCTATCTCAGTGTCGTAATTTGTCTGACGTCACTGATTTCAACGCATTTTTCTCGGATTTGAGCAGTTGGGCACAGGAATAGTTCTGCAATAGTTCTAGGCTGAGTATTTAACTCCTTGAGAACGCAATGCAAGCCTTGTTTACTGAAAAGAAATTAACTATTAGACTCAAGCAGAAGCTGCCAAAATATGTGACGTCACGGCGGGCTGCAACTTCAAGACGGCGTCTGCCGGCCTCTAGCTGTGAAAAGCGGACAAACGGAATGGCACGAGGTGTGACATAATCGTATATTGCGAAAAGCCATGAATAATAAAAAATGGCTTATAATAAAACTGACGGCACTTTGTTGGTGTTTCTTTCTGCCCGATAATTCTTTTTTTTTTCGCTCTCTCTCTCTCTCTCTCTCTCTCTCTCTCTTCTCGCTCTCTCTCTCTCCCTCTGACAATGTGTCCTTTTTCCTGCGACACTGTTTTCATACAGCCGTAAAGCCGAGTTTACTTCTGACAAGGTCGAATTCGGAGGCGCTTTCCTTATACGCACTTCAGCTTGCATACACTGCGCTGTTACAAGCGTAACTATAACTGGTCGAGCACGAGTTGTGTAAAATGATAAGGTTAGCCCACTCGCGACAGCCGTCTCTCACCCTCTTTACAAGACAGGTGATGCTCACGGTTGGCTGAAGGTGATTTGTGCATACGTTGAATACTTCTGGCGGCTCCCGAACCGCACAAAATAAATAGAACACTAAAGAAAAAATGTGGTTGATCCCTCTTATATAGGAATCGGTATAGAACACGAAAGTGAAACGTGTCTTCACAGAAGTAGTGTAATGTTTATTGCACATTGATATATAATGTCTATTGGTGTTTTGTGGCTAAAGCGCCATGAGGATATCATGAGCCTAGGAGGATATCGAATTCCGAATTCCGCACAAGCTACAGCTGGAACGTTAGCATCTCCCACTAGCGCAATGAGCAAAAATGGGTAGTCGGGCTAGCTGGCACACGTTCAGCTTAGTGCGGTCAGATGGACAGATGACGGAGAAGCAGTGCAGCTGTATAGGAAAACAAGCCAGGTGCTGGTCCTGCGTTTTTCGTCCTGCTTTTCCCGCTGTACGTCCAACTTACCATAGTTATGTGAAGACCAATGGAATAGGGTTTCGGCGAAGAAATCTCATGGAGGTCGCGGCTTTTAAGGGCTAGGTTCCAGGAGATCGCGTCCGTAGACCGACCGGCGTGTACAACAATTTCGGCTCCATGCTCGTGGCAGTTTGGCTCCATACGCGTGGCGGTTTCCCGCCAGTTGTGCCTTAGTACCCACCGAAATGTCCCATAAAATGTTTATTTTCGTTTCCATAGGCGCGTGCAGATTGACACTTCCCCTGTTCGCCCAGCGTGGATCAATTCAAGACACCATGATATCTCTTATGACCCCTTTGTGACGCATAAGTAGCACGAACGTGTTACGGCCGTTCTAGTATATGCATAAAACAAATTCGCGAAGTCTTCTAGAAATAGGCTAAATGTTGATAGTTGAATAGTTGATCATGGTCCTAACGAATCATCCTAAATGGAAGGACAGACGGCCGAAAGTTCCTGCAGCGGAGTCAAAATGGCGTAATAGATTATAGAGGACATCCTCAGCTCAGAGGCAACTAATTTGTGTAACATGATTACTTATCAGTAAGAAGAAAAAAGCGCAGGAACTATGATAGTTGCTTCACAAGAATATACAAGATCTTGCGAACAATTTCACAGCTAGAAACACAAACACGAGAGTAGGGAACCGTCCGGCTAAATGTAATTAGTGCATACTTGCATAATTCTATATAGTCCAACTTCCCTAATTTCCTGTCTCACCCACAGCGAAGCGGTGGTGTCGTCGTACAGCGCATGCGTATAAATGTATGTCACGACCGCATGCAGAGCACATGAATGGGTGAAAAACCGGCTTTTGCCGCATGCGCGCGCTTGTTGTTTTGGTCATCCGCAGGAAGTGGACCTGGCGGTGAGTGCCTCCTTCCAGACTCCCTACCGCGAGGAAGTACTGGACTACGCGCACTACTACTACATCCAAGTGGTCAAGTTCATCGTGCGGGCGCCGGCCGAGAAGCCGCGAGCCCTCGTCATCGTCCGGCCTTTCGCCGTCGAGGTGCGGTTCACACACAGACGCATCCGTAGCCTCGCGTATACGTTCGGTTGCTGATCCGTACCTTGCCAATAATAATAAAGCGACAGCTTTCAGGGCCCCGTTACGCAGTGAGCACGGCGTTGAGCGTGAGCGGAAACTTTCTACCAATCACAGCGCGGCGCATTGCGTGTGCCGCGTTTCTACGGATCACAGAGCGGCGCTTGGTTCCTTGAACACCACCAGATGGCTCTCGCCTCCGCGCATCTGCGCGAGAGAAAAAAAAATCGCAGCCATTCCACTCTGTATGTGGGCTACCAGCGGAGCTGTTCTTCGGCACGCGGCACCCTTCGGCACCCTGCTGTTCTTCGGCACCCACCTGTTCTTCGGCACCCACCGCACGCGGCCTCCCCATACCAGCGCACGCAGCATACTAACTGCCAATTCGGTTCCTTGCGCAGGCGCGTAAATGCAGCAGGTGGCTTGTTAGCAACCACCTGTCACCCCAAATGATCGATGCGCGCTACGGCCATTAGCGCTCCCTCGGCGCAGCCAAACCGAGCAGCTACCCAAGTCAGGAGCTTGGGTAGCTGTCAAAACCCCTTCATGTTCACCGCTTCGCGACATCTCGAACGTTACCAATCACCATCACATCGTTATCGAACCACCCGTCTTCCTGTCGAGCCCGCCGCTTACGGGCAGCCTCTCGGGCACGATCTCCGCTGCTACTCGCCGCCTGTTTCCTATATAGCTTTCCTCTTGCTACGCCAGGAGTCAGCACATGCCTTACTGGTTTGTTCCGCCTCCTCATATAGAGGGCCGCGTTATGTAGTACACTTGAACCCGGATATATCGAACCCACATATAACGAATTATTGTGTATAACGATCAGCAGTAAAATCCCATTGAATTTTCTTCTATAAAATTTTAATTTGATATATGGAATAACCTGTATACCGAACTTTATGTGATCCCCTTCAGATTCGATATATCCGGGTTTGACTGTATTGGGTGACTAACGTTGCACGTTGGGCTTGTTGGTGGAGGCAAAAGGCGTAGCGCGTTAGAAACATGACACAAGAGGAAGAACACAGACAACGTGTGTGTTGGCTGTGTTCTTCCTCTTGTGTCCTGTTTCTGATGCGCTACGCTTTTTGCCTCCATCATGTATTGGGCGGTTTCTTAGCTTTTCTCTTGCTATGCCAGGTGTCAGCACGTGCCTTACAGGTTTGCTTTGCCTCCTCATAGAGGGCACGGGAGTTTTGAGGCACGGATATTGAAAAATCTATGGGAGGGTAGAGATGTACAGCTCCGCTGTAAAAAAAGAACCAGAACGCTCGCCTTCATGTATAGCGTTTGCCGCCAGCGTTTCTCGGTAAACATTACGGTTAGATAAGCTGCAGTTGCCGGGAAGCGTGAGAAGCAGACAGGGATTTTTGAATGCTCTCGCTTAAGCGTCTTCCAAGTTTTTTTCTTCACACACTATACCGCGTGTCCCAGCTAACGTTAGCCAATCTGCTCAACAAAAAAAGAAAACACGGTGCGAGGCAATTATACGACCTATGGTGCTCGGTCTTCAGAGGTCTGACGACCCAACACAGTAGGTCCTAAAATCGTATTGTGCACCGTGCTCTTTTTCTTAGCTTCTTTTTTTAACACGAAAGTGTTTTATTCCGGGGTCCACCAAGACTTCACTGACGTATTTCCGTCACGGAAATACGTCATAGAACATAATACAAAGAAAGAAACCAGAAGAAAAAGTTCCACAAACATGCAAAATTTGGGAATCGAACCCACGACCTCTCGGTCCGCGACGATAGATCGCCGAGCGTTTAACCCATTGCGCCACAAACGCATTCGCAGAGAGCTACACAGACGCGCCTTATATATCTAACACTCCTCCGTGTACCCGCGCTCTTGCTCGGGGCGGTGCCGCCGCCTACGAGCAGAAAAGAGAAGTACTGCATTATGACACTAAAGCCCGGGATACATGGAGCGAACTTTCTCGACGAACTTCACGCGTCAAGTAACGACGCGGCGACACGACGCAGGATGTTTGCTGTGTTGCAATACATGCGGCGAACGCCGCCGCGCGTTGGCCGCCGTGTTGGCGGCGGTCCCGGCCGCCCGCTTCGAACTGAATTTGGCGTTGTCCTTGTAGAATTCACTTAGTTGGAAGCAAATGACTGCGTAAACGGCTTTCGCTTAGTCTCAGGCCGCTTCGACGACAGAGTATTATGGATAACCTTGAGTAGTTTTCGAGATCGCTTCTCGTTTCGAACGCGTCTAAGCCTAGCGAAAGAAATATCCGATGCCAACGTCATCTATCGGGGAAGTCGGGAGATAGGCATGACGACAGCATGTGGCCTCTGAGATCAGAAGATTTCTGTTGAAGGTTGTTGTAGAGAGCTTGCACTGCTTGTCTGTTTCCTCGCAGATCAGCGGATATGGGATGTACAAATACAACGCGATTCCTGAGAGATCATACTAGGAACTACTCAATCGGTGCAGAGACATGCAGACACGGCAACACCAACGCGATTGCAGACGACGCGAAAAGGCGCGCGCGCGCGAAACACCAGCATGCATTGCGACCGGAACTAGTGCCTCCTGATTGGCTGTCGTCCACCGCTGCGCGCTAGACGCTTCCGGCGGCGGCGTTCGCCCGACGAAAATGTTTGGACAGGCAGATCGGCTGCGGACGGCAAATTTCTTGACGCCGGCCGTCGGACGTTCGCCGCCCGACGAAGTTCTTCGCTCGGACGCCGGTTATTCGCTCCATGTATTCCGGCCTTAACGCGCACCGACAGTGAACGCTTCGGTGGTCTCAGCACTACGACGCCTCGATGCCAGCATTCGAAGGGACGCTGGCATCAAGAAGCACTACCAACGCCACCTAGGTGGCGTTCACCCGTACTCAGCACAGCGGAGCGTGGCCTCCGCAATTAGCTCTGAAAATGTTTCTGAAGTGATCGCGGAGGCTGCAATTACCGACGCGCTGTACGCGCTGATTTGACTCGGTGACGATTCAGTTACGACCTATGGTGCTCGGTCTTCAGAGGTCTGACGACCCAACACAGTAGGTCCTAAAATCGTATCGTGCACCGTGTTCTTTTTCTTAGCTTCTTTTTTTTTTCGTTGTTGTTCAACGACCTTAGCCAAGTTGAACAACTGGCTAAGGTCTGCTGGGACACCCTATATACCAGGGTATTTTTTTAGACTTAACGGAACTTTCAAAAGTATCGTGTGGTATATAGCACAAATCTGTTCCTTGAGCTGGAGTACTCCGAGGCAGACGCTACTTGCACAAGAAATGAGAATGCACAATTGAGAAATTAACGAAATTTCAATGATCAACTATTTGTACGCAGCTATTTTTTCTGTATTTTTTTATTACATTGAATTATTTTGAAAACACGTGTTGCGCAGCGGCTCGTGCCAGGCGCCATTTTGTGTACGTGCGTTGTTTTTCCTGTCAACAATTTGTTATCATTAGCGTCATCTCGACGCCAGAGTTACGTTATTCTGAGCATGTCGATCCTTCTCTGTATGTTCGTTTTCCTTTCTTCTCTTTTTTTTTCGGTTTTCGGCTTCCCCCAGAGTGAAGTGCAAGGACTCAACTAAGCGGCCGGAACGACCAAAAAGATTCAAAAGAAATCATTTTACTCAGAAAAAGGCAGAGCTGTGGTTCTAATGTTCTCAGTTATCTCAATCCCACCCGCTTGAGTGGGAGACGGGGAAAGGTAGTAGTGAAAGCAATAAAATTAAATAATGTGTCACGTTTTGTAGCTTACCTACGAAACCCTACGAACACATATTCGCCAGTGTGGAAAGGTACGCGGAGCAGTGGGAGGAAATGGGCCGTAGCAAAAAAAGAAAGAAAAGAAAAAAAGCTTCGCGAAAGTGGCCATAGATTGTCGGATGACAAAATGTAAAATGTGCATAGAGCATCACTCCTTTGTCACTCTGTGAATAGCGTCACCTGCGCGAACTTTTTTTTTTTTTTTTTACCCTTGGGTGAACGGTCCCCCGCGCTGGCGTTCGCGCCACATATCCTTCTCTAGCGCGCGCGTCCGGCCGTTCTTGAGAGGACGCGCGTCAATGACTCGTCCTTGGTGCAGGTGTGGCTCGGCGTGCTGGTTGCCTACCTGGTGTCCTTGGTGCTGCTGCTGGCGGTGATGCGCTTCGAACGCCGCCACGATCGAACCGGGAAACTGCGCTTCTTGCCGACCGGGGACGTCGCCCTGTCACTCTACTTGGGCGTCATTTGGCAAGGCACGATAAAACATCTCCCACACCCCCCTCGCCATTAATGGCAACGTTTTCTGTCGATCGTAGCCACTGCACGAAACGCGGCCTCAGCGTACGGTTACGGCACCTACATTAGACAGCTTTAGTTACACGTACGTGGAGACTTCACGTACGCAAACGGGAACAGTCTACGTACCTTACGTGCACGCCATCTGAAACGCTTTTAGCTACACGTACGCGACGCACCACGTAGCTAGATCTTTCGGGAAATATGAACACTGCGGTAGCCAATTCAATTCAAGATGAGTATTTCAGCCACGCCAGTGATGTGCATTGATGCGTGCCGGTCATCGTCTCCGCAATGCCCGGAAGTGTGTTGTGCAAGCGTTATCTGCTGTCATCGTTGACATGGACTGAAATAGATGACCAGTCATCCTGTCGCCGTGTTTCCATGCAAGTCATCTGCGCGTGCTCAGCACGCTATCGCTTTTTCGTGGTCTCGCGAAACTCCCGCGCGAATCTGTCTACGTGCGCAAGAAACGCACGCAAAAAATCGAATCTCACGTACGTCCGTGAGACCAGCGCGCGGCCGCTACGTTCTGCGCATGCGCACTGCTTACACGTTGAAGCTCTACGCACGCAAATCCTCTACGTGCGTGTAACTAAAACTGTCTATTGCGAGCGACCAACGGAGCAGTGTTTCCTATATGCGATAGCGAAGCACCGTTGAACTGTCACGTAAATACGTGTGAGGGAGAGGAGATAATTCTGCGAACGTTGCCTTCTTGTCCTGTGTTTTCATAAGGATAGCGTACTTCGGCGCTTCAGTTGAGTGGCATAAATACAGGCAGTGGTACGTGCCAGTAGCGCACCCAGGATCTAATCGTCCATGCGTAATCGTCCATGCGTTTTCCGCATCGGGAGGATGCAAGATTGTTTAGAATGAGGTCGTGTGTGAGACGTTGTCGAAGGCCCCCTTCAGGACCAACTCCAGGATTTCTCTGGTTTGAGCTGTACTGGTAGCATCCACAACATCCTCCTAAAGTTGGAGCAGTATGTTCTGCGCACACAGACTTGATCTATAGCCGAATAAGGTGTTGGGGAAGAACTGGTTCGCCTCGAGGTAAGGCTGGAGGCGCATAAGAACTACGTGTTCAAACAGTATGGCGATACACGAAGTCGGTGAGATGGGTCTGAGATTTTGGAGGGACAAGGGTTTCCCGGATTTCGGAATTAAGGTAATGTCGGCATGTCGCCATTCTTGTGGAAGCGTGACGTTCTTCCAATTGTCGTTGTAATATGCAGTGAGTTGCCGGATGGCCTTATCGTCGAGGTTGCGTAGTATTGCATAATGAAGGCCGTCTGCTCCAGGCGCCGTGTTACGTCTTATGCCGTGTAGGACTGCCCTCACTTCTGTCTCCGTAATATCGGCGTCTAAATGAGTTTCTTCCTCATGTGTGCCACCGATAACCCAGCGCTCTCCAATGGCGCAAGACAACGGAGGCAGTCAGGCGCGCTTCAATCGCTTTGCAATTACAATCGCTCAGCGATTGAAGCATTACAGTCGTTTGCATTATAGCCCTGCACGTGGTAAAGTAAATGAAAGGAGGGCAAGGTTTGTCATCCGGTCCCCAGTGTAACGCTCCGTGAGAGAGGTAGGAACGTTTACTCAACAAAAATAAATAAATAAAAGAAAACTACTGTGCCTCCATAAGAAACTGTATTGCTTCGTTTTAGTCGTTTTATTCCTTCAAGCAATAAAGAGGATCCCGGCTGTATATAGTACGCGGCTCTTCACGACGCGTTACACGTATTACCACTTAAATGCTAATAGTATTAAGGACGACGAACATCCCCCAAAGTATGTGTTCTGCCTAAATTGTTGCGCCACTAATCGCTTCGGATGTTCATTTGCCTAAACGATACCGACCGTGCAGGCTGTGACTGGCGCTTCTCGGGCAGCCCGACGCGGCGCCTGGTGGCCGCCGGCTGGTGGCTGCTGTGCACAGTCATCTCGTGCGCCTACTGCAGCCTGCTCATCTCGTTCATGAGCCACCCGGGCATGGAACAGGCTCTGGACACGCTGCCCAGGCTGCGCCGGGAGCTCCTCGCGGACCGCATATTCGTCGGCACCACGCGCCACACCGAGATGGAGCTCGCCTTCACTGTGAGTCCCGCTGCACGGCCGGCACGGCGCATGCGCATTTTAGCGTGACAGCGTCGTCACGTCTGGTTCAACAACTGCAAGGCGGACGAAATCCGAAGCGCGCAAGAAAATAAAAGAGGGAGAAAGCGTCCGACCTCTGAAACTATACGTCACGTCTAATGAGAATTGATGCGCAATGGACACGTACAAGAGGAACAGAGATATTGAAAACACCCCCCCCCCCCCCCCCCCCCCCCCTAAGGGTGAAACACAACCGGCGAGAAAGCAAAGGCGTGTCGAGCCGTCGCTGTAATCGGACTATGGCTTTTGAGCTGTCTCGCTCAATTATGCGGACAGATGCGCAGTAACCAGTGAATGTTCCCCTGTTATATACATTGTCTCACGTCTAAAGCGTAAACCTGATGGACGGTCCATAGAGATCTACAGCTTCGGTCATATTATTGTCTCACAGGCGTACACCTTTTGCACATTCCGAGAGTACATGCCGAGAGTACATGCAATAATGTCCAGTGATCTTCGTTTATAGGATACATGGATCTATCCGTAAATCGGGGGACAATGTAGGAATGGTGCATACATTTGTGGTTTGCTGTGCTGCATGTGTGAGGTCGTTGGCGCATCTAGGTCGCGCTTGCGGTGCGGTGAGGAACGGTAAAACAAGCATGGTTAGAAAGGGTTAAGTGTCCATGAGAAGTGTTTTGTGAAAACAAGAAGAAGCAGGAGCAGGAGGTGAAGATTAAGAAAAAGTAGTAGTAGTAGTAGTAGTAGTAGTAGTAGTAGTAGTAGTAGTAGTAGTAGTAGTAGTAGTAGTACTAGAAGTAGTTAGCAGCAGTAGTAGTAGTAGTTACCAGTAGTAGTAGAAGTAGTAGTAGTAGTAGTTACCAGTAGTAGTAGCAGCAGTAGTTACCTGTAGTAGTAGTAGTAGTAGTAGAAGTTACCAGTAGTTGTAGTAGTTACCAGTAGTAGTAGTAGTAGAAGTAGTAGTAGTAGTAGTAGTAGTAGTAGTAGTAGTAGTAGTAGTAGTAGTAGTAGTAGTAGTAGTAGTAGTGCTATCGCCTCTTTCAAAAAGTATCAAGTGCACAGACCAAGCTGTTACGTGGCCGAACCTGCACATGCAAGGAAACCCCGAGCTCAATCCACGCGCTCCCTCTACGCAAGTCCACGCGTAGGCGTGTTTTTTACTATCGCCTTTAAACATTTTAATTTTTTTTCTTACTTGCCCCTCTGAGAATAAAGTTGCGTGGACGTCCTGCAAGCACACCAGTCGTTGCGCTCACGAACAAAGCACATCAAAGGGGGAAATGCTCTGCGCAAAGCGGTTTTCCTCGAAGGCTTCTGAAAGCAAGCCTCGGGAAAGAAAAGCGAAGGATGCAAACACCTTTTTAGTTCGCGTCACCAAGTCGCTAGTTCTACGTCACTGATGTCTCAAGCCGAACTGCTGCCAGCTCACTTGCATTAAAGAAAGTTGGAAGAACGTGGTGCGTAGGGAACAGTAAAGAATGAATGCGCGGTCGAGGTGGCTCGTAGGAGAGAGACAGACAGGAATAGAAGTAAAGAACAATTTCTCTTACTCGGATGCCCCCCGCATCCGGGCTTCGTTCGAACCGAAAACGTTCGTCCTCAGATTACACGATTACCTCCGGCAATCTCAGGGGTCATTGGGAAAGCACGAATGTACGAGACGATGGTCGGGCGCTTATATAGATGGAATCACGGTTTTATTTTCTCCTTTCTGTCTATTTAAGTACAACTACGATTTGCAACCAAACTAATTTCCCTCCTCCCGCGTCCCTTGCGCCTGTGCAACCTTCAATGCAGGCAGGTTGACTCCTCTTTGTAATTGGGCATGGTGTCCCACTTCGTCTCTGAAGCTAAGCGCGGAATCTGGTCTGTGGACGAGAGTTTTTGGCGTGAAGAAAGTTTGTCGGGGTAGAACCGACTTATGGACATTCAAGATTGTCTATTAGGAACGTTCCCGATTAAGCAGTTGCAGATGCATAAATAACGAGCTAGAAGAACGCCAACATTGTACTAATCCATAAGAAAGGAGACGTAAGAGAACTGAAGAATTATAGACCCAATAACTTGCTTTCAGTGTTGTATAAAATATTCACCAAGATAATTTCCAATTGAATCAGGGCAACACTCGACTTCAGTCAACCAAGAGAACAGGCTGGCTTCAGGAAGGGATATTCTACGATGGATCATATCCATGTCATGTAATCGAGAAATATGCGGATTACAATCAACCTCTCTATATGGCTTTCATATATTATGAAAAGGCATTTGATTCAATAGAGATACCAGCAGTCATAGAGGCATTGCGTAATCAAGGAGTACAGGAGGAATACGTGAATATCTTCGGAAATATCTACAAATATTCCACAGCTACATTGGTTCTCCACAAGAAAAGTAGAAAGTTACCTATCAAGATAGGGGTCAGGCAAGGAGACACAATCTTTCCAATGCTATTCACCGCATGCTTAGAAGTATTCAAGCTCTTAGACTGGGAAGGCTTAGGAGTGAGGATCAAGGGCGAATATCTCAGAACCTTCGGTTTGCAGACGACATTGTCCTATTCAGCAAAAATGGGGACGAATTACAACAAATGATTGAGGACCTTAACCGAGAAAGTGCAAGAGTGGGGTTGAAGATTAATATGCAAAAGACAAAGATAATGTTCTATAGCCTGGCAAGGAAACAAGAATTCAGGATCGCCAATCAGCTTCTAGAGTCTGTAAAGGAGTACGTTTATCTAGGTCAGTTACTCACAGGGGACCCTGATCATGAGAAAGAAATTTACAGAATAAAATTGGGTTGGAGTGCATACGGCAGGCACTATCAAATCCTGACGGGGAGCTTACCACTGTCGTTGAAAAGAAAAGTGTGCAATCATTGCATTCGACCAGTGCTAACATATGGGGCAGAAACTTGGAGGTTAACAAAGAAGCTTGAGAAACAAATTAAGGACCGTCAAAAAGCGATGGAACGAAAAATGTTAGGCCTCAAGTTAAGAGACAGGAAGAGAGCGGTGTGGATCAGACAGCAAACGGGGATAGCGGATATTCTAGTTGGCATTAAGAGGGGTGGAAAATGGAGCTGGGCAGGCCATGTAATGCGTAGCATGGACAACTGGTCGACCATCAGAGTTACAGAATGGGTGCCGAGAGAAGGGAAGCGCAATCGAGGACAGCAGAAAACTAGGTTGGGTGATGAAGTTAGGAAATTTGCAGGTGCAAGTTGGAATCAGCTAGCGCAAGACAGGGGTAATTTGAGATCACAGGGAGAGGCTTTCGTCCTGCAGTGGACATCATTATAGGATGATGATGATAATGATGAAATAACGAGAAATATGAAACGAATCATATACATGTCGGGGACATTTAAAAAAAAAAACTTGAAATTCATCGTAGTCGTAACGCGGTGCACCAAATTAGAGAAGAACGGAGTTCGCCGTATTCAATTCGAACGTATGTAATCCGGCAAGCAACATCTGCGCATGCGCGAGAGCGGGCGGCTGCGCATGCTCCGCGCTTGCGCGACCATGTCTGCGGGAGTCTCGGTCTTCTTCCTTTATGTATTTTGTTTCGTGGCGTACTTTCATCACCTTTCTTTTTGGTCATTGCGCGCTAATGCGTGCCTCGATTCGTGAATGCGAACCGAGCGTGCAAATGGGCGAATCTGCGCTTCCAAACACAAAGAAAGCATTTAAATAGGCGGCGCGCACTTTGAGGAACCTTAGCGCGTCCGCGAATCCTCGCTCGCGAGCCGTTCATTGTTCTGCGGGAATGAGGAAAAGAAATTTGCGGCTTATACAATTGCTGGCTGTGCGGTAAAGAGCTACCGCGAACTGCGCGCCGGTCGGGGGCGCATCCTCTCTCGCATTCACTGCTTGCGAGCTCCGCGTCCAGGAAGGAAAATTTGTCGCCGCGTGTATAGCTCTAAAAGAGCGGGAAAATTGAGCGATTGTACACAGAACGACGTGCGTACGACGGGTTGGCTCAGTACGTTCGGATGGACGCGCCTGATGTGCATCGTGGTAATCCTCTTACAACGAAGCTTTCTGGCGAACCCTCCCGGAATTTACCGGCCGGGTGGCGGCAGCCGCTGCTGCCTTGCCCTAGAGTAGCACCCACACGGGACAGCACTCGGATAACCAATCGGCTTATATGTAGCCCCATGGGTACTACCGCTACAGGGTGGACTGCTATCTTTTCTTTACAAAACTACGCAGTGAAACAATAATCGATCATAGCCGTAGTTAACAAGGAGGGCGGAGGGGCACTTGCCTATATACATATATATCATCATAAGCAGCAGCCTATATTTATGTCTACTACAGTACGAAGGCCTCTCCCTGCGATCTCCAATTACCCCTGCCTTGCGCTAGCTGATTCTAACTTGCACCTGCAAATTTCCTGAGTTCATCACCCCATGCACCTATAGCTTTCTGCCGTCCTCGACTGCGCTTCTCTTCTCTTGGTGTCCATTCTGTAACTCTTATGGTCCACCGGTTATCCATCCTACGCATTACATGGAGTGCCCAGCTCCATTTTTCCCTCCTAATGTCAACTAGAATATCGGCTATTCCCGTTTGCTCTCTGATCCACACCGCTCTCTTCCCGTCTCTTAACATTAGGCCTAACATTTTTCGTTCGATCGCTCCGTGTGCGGTCCTGAACTTGTTCTCGAGATTCTTTGTTAACCTCCAAGTTTCTGCCCCATATGTTAGCACCGGTAGAATGCAATGATTGTACACTTTTCTTTTCAACGACAGTGGTAAGCTCCCAGTCAGGATTTGGCAATGCCTGCCGTAGAGACCCAAACCCAAATTTATTCTTCTGTAAACATCCTATATATATATATATATATATATATATATATATATATATATATATATATATATATATCATAAAAAGCGATTCTGGGTACGGGTAAATATTCACAGTGAAGTATAGACGCGCGTATGAAGACGAGCCATGCACTTAACTTGTGTGCGGACGAAATAGAAGTGGCATAGCAGACGAGAAAGAGGACGAGCTGTATCCAGGCCCGCCATCTTTGTTGTTGTGGTGCCCCTCGCTGTAACTTGTAAATATTGTATATAGACCCTTTTTGACATCTCCCCGTAACAATATTATACCACTCGTTTGTTTGCATTGCCCGGACTCCCACTTTCATTTCTCTCTATCTCTTAGTCTTCACCATAATTTCCTGTGCATTGTTCAACTCCCTCGTACATACAGGATGTCTCTATCGACGGTCGCCGAATCGCGTCGCCCTCTTGCGGCGGCGCAGACACGTATAATGAAGCCGAGAAGAATGACAGGAAACTTGTGTAAAGAGGTCGTCGGAAGAGGGAGAGGGAACTTGAACTTTCGTGTGGCCACAAACGAGGCCTTGGAAACCGAGAGTGGCAAGTGCATATCATTGTTGCTCTCTCGCGCCGCGCGCTCACTTTCCCGGTGTGTAAATGTTGTACACGTCGCTGCGCGACTTCAGTCACACAAAAGAGGGGCGCCCGAAAAGACTACGTTCTGGTAACTCAAACTGTGTGCCATGCGGGTGTGTGCTCCGAGACGAGCGCGTAACCAGGAGGAGGAAGAGGGGAAGGAGGGCACACCGGACGCCTGCCCCCCCCCCCCCCCCCCCCCCCCCCCCGCGCCTGCCGAAAAAATTTCCTGGCTACGCTACTGCTCTGTGTTAATGCAAGGCTTGTAAGAGGAATGTTAATACAAGCCACATTCGTAAATTACGCTTCTGCGAAAGCAAAGCGGGCTCTCTCTCTCTCTCTCTCTCTCTCTCTCTCTCTCTCTCTCTCTCTCTCACTGTGAAGTGGTAACATTTGGCAAGCCAGAAAAAAATAATAATAAACGGGTAACGACGCAGCGCTAAAGTTCACGCACCAGCTCGCCGCATGACGTCACAGATTTCGACGTCGTCGCTGCTCGCGCCTAATTAACAGTTTGTCGGCAAAGAAGGCTTATATAGTACTTAAAAAAAATAAGATACACACTTAAAATGTAGCAAGTTCCGATAACATTTCCAGCGCAAAAAAAAAGTCCAAATGCGAGAAAACACTTTAAATCTATAACGTAAAGTCACACTGACGTCACCCCAAAGTCACCCCAGTGATTGAGTACGAACTTTATTTAGGTCCTGAGGAGAAAGAATTAAAGATGTTGTATAAACAACAAAATTTCCTAGCTTCCATAGATCACTGAGCACCGTCAACATCATCAACGTTCCAGTGTTCAGGAATCAAAAAACCTCGCATTAAGTGAAACACAGTCGGTCAAGATTACTGGCAAATAACCGCCCACCCCTCCACCCCCTCCTCTAGGACTAGAAGTTACCCAGTGGATTCGCCTCTTATTAAGACTAATCCGTAGCCCTCGGCTACAGGGCCTCTCACAACTGCTTTTAGACGATAAGTATAAATCAGCCCGTCATCATTCGTCCTTCGCAGCGTTGTTGCAAACAGCTGTTAAGACTACAATTCGGAGCCGTCGTCGGGATGCGGGCAACACCATCGCGCTTTCACGCCAACTGTCACACCTCGCGCGCTGCACAACTTATGAATAGACACGCTCTTCAAGGGCAGCCATGCACGCGTCTACACGTAGAGGGAGCGAAGTATACGTCGCCGCCGCCGCCTTGAACAATCGCCGGCCTCAGAACGCCCGAGGGGGCTCAGCCGCGCATGGCCGGCGAAGAAGGCTAACAACACTCGAAATCTCACGCGTCATCGAGTTTCAAACGAGGCACGATGCGCGTGTACCGCGTTACGACTGCGGAAACCTTCGAGGTCGCAGATGGAAGTCGCAAGGCAACCGAGCACCCTTCGGTGCGCGAGGCCCATATCTCGATAGCGCAACTATAGTTGCGTGCACTGCCCACGACACGGGCACTGGATGTGTGCGCGTTACACATCCGCACCAGCCGGCAACAAGATTATCTGAACGGGGTTATCTATACAGTCTCTGTCCTTTAAGTTGCCTGCCGAAGGTGAGCTTCAATTCCTGGATTTGAGACTGAGGTTTCTGGAGGACCATGTGTGTTGGTTATGTAAGCCTCGTTCTGTAAAGGCGCTTTTAAATTTTTCCTTCGGTCACTCCAAAATAGTAAAAACCGGTATTGTTTAGGCTGCGCTACGCGCGGTGCTACAGAAGACTTGCGACCATTCGTTGAGGGAGTTTCATCGGCCAGATCCAGAGAATACAGAACGCGAGTTAACCGGATATTGAATTCTTGAGGGCCTGTCATAAACTGATTAAGTGGGTAAAGGGTGCTGATAGGGCAAAAAATAAATCAAAATATCCCGCGCGTAATGAAAAAACACCGGTGGTGGTGCTATATTTGCACAAGTTTTCGCATTGCTTGAAGAACGTGGTCAGTAGGTATGGGGTGCGTGTGGTCTTGTCCGCTTCCAACCCAAACTGGTCACGATGTGTTCCCGTTTGCATAAAAAATTGTCGGGCCATGGTAGGGAATGCAGTTTTTGTCCGAGAAGCTAAGAAATAGATACGTTCGATGTAGATCTGCTGTTGTGTACAGTTTACCACTGTCATGCTGGAAGGCTATGTGGGCTAGACCGATCGATATGTGAACACTAGATTAAAAGAGCAGCTTGTCATCGTTAAATGGTACGGGGGGTTTTCACTTGCCGGTTCATTGTAGAGAGTGTGGGTGTCGACCGATAGAAAGAAATACTGATTGTTTGTCCTGGCATAAAGATCAAACTACTAGGGAGCTCATGGAAGCGTTTAATATCGATAGGGAAGGGGAAAGATGTGTTAGTAAGCCGTCTCTCGCTCTTAGTAATAAGAGTTGAGATTTTTGCAAGTGTTTCATGGTAGCTTAAGTTTCACAAACTTAGTCTTCTGTTGGTTTTTATTTTTTTTATTTATTTGGATGACGCTATGGTATATGCCTCATGTGGCTCGACATGTCACCCGAACGGCTACTGCTGCGCATGTACAGTCGCGGGCAAAAGTTTGTGGACCAAAGGTGCCACGATCTTTTCTTTTTTTCTTCACAGCCTAGGCATTCCGGCTGAAATCAAGAGCGCACGCCTACGTGCACGTGTTTGACCAATACAACGTATAAAGCCAATTCGAGGCCGCGGAACAGTGCTTGAATATATTTTAATTTTTTGCTGATGCCGTAGTCTCCAAACTTTTGCTCGCGAGTGTACAATCGCTTCAGTTGCCCTGTCGGCCAGGGTTTATAAATAGTGAATTTTCCTCGAAATAAACTTCATTTGTGAGTGTCAGCGCCAGTGTCGTGTTCTTCTTTGCCTGTGTCCTTGTCTGTATTGCGCTGTTATTCACCTAAACATGAATTCCCGCCAACTCGCCCAAGTTTCTCTTCTAGTGCTCTGTCAAAAGTTTCGAAGCCACTGCGCTCACTGGACCGGATCGACCTGTCGTGCTTCGCGTATACTGGGCTTCACTGTAGACCTTTTGTCGGTCCAAAGCTGCAGACAGTGAGGGACAGTAGCTCCTGAGCTAGCAACTGATGATGTCGTTCACTCGGTGGCGTCGAAATTTACGAAAAAAAAGGAACCTGGTCAGGCGTCCTTGAAAAGACCGCGGCGCTATATATGCGCCACAACCACGGTGTAAACGCCGCTGCATTGCAGGTTGTAATATACTGTTTCGAAGCATTATTTTGGTCCACTTGGTTTAATAAAGGTATTTCGAGGATCGATATTGAAAATGTTGGAAACTATTGGAGGTCGTCGGCAGCTTCATGCACGGGCATAATGAGTAGGCAAGGATTATGAAGGAAGACACAGACTGAACGAACGCATTACAGAAAAAGCAGTGCAGTCAATTAGTCCCGGTAGAGAGGGGAAAACGGTAACGATACCAAGTAAATACAGAACACAGTTGCGCAACGTTTGCCAGGAGCGCCATTCCGAGGCGCCGCACGGAATTAGGGATCGAGCGGAACGCAGAAGGGCATGATAGCCTTGCTGTCCTAAAGCGGGCGCAGTTTGCGCTATCGTGTGATATAAATCTCATTTTGCGCTCCACGGCCGCATGGGAACCGTATTCATATTATTTGCCGGCTGCCTGCCGCTTTCGCTTACGTCAGTGACGTCGCGATCCTTTTTTACAGAAAAAGAAACGTGTCGAACGTTTCTGCCTATACCGTCGGATATCTACACTACCAGGCGTTTCTTTCTTTCTTTCTTTCTTGTTCTTTTAGCTGCACCAAAAGTTAAAAAATTGCCTGGGGCAGACGGCACAATTTTAACCCTTATTGAGCTAAATTACTCGATGAGGCGACCATTTCATCTACGAGAAACTGAAATGCTTAATTGCATATTAACACGATTACGCTAATTACATTTTAGTTCATTACTTTACGCCACCTATTTCAATTGACGAATTGTAGCCGGTGAGTTCGCAAGGCTATACCACTTGGAACTAAATTCTGAGGACTACACCAGTTTCGAGATAATTTTGTGTACGACGAAATGCATTGGCGGTGCAGTTACTTTCGTGCTTCAATGCAAAGAACAGCATATAAAGTAAATGGACAACCGCGCATTTGTAGCGCAAGCTTGACGGCGCATATCTCGAAACCGGTGCCACCCTCACAATTCAAATCGATATGTCTTGCAAGCTCACAGGCTACAACTCGTAGATGAAGTAAATGGCGTAACAAAATTAATTAAAATGAGAATAGCGCGAGGGACAGGGACAAACGAAGAAAGGCACACATTCGAAGAAAGACACACAATCTCGTTTGCCCCTGTCTCTCGCACTGTTCTTAATTTAAACATGAACTACCAACATGCCCAAGTCTCTACCCTTCGTAATGAATTAAACTGTTAATCAGTTTAATTATGGCAATTATACAATTATTCATTTTTAATATTCGTAGGAGTAGTGACCGCCTAATCGAGTAATTTAGCTCAAGGCTTAGAACTGTGCCACAGGCAATTAAAAAAAATTGGTGCAGCTAAAAAAAATACACCCTATGCACACTACAAGACCGTAGAAAAGTAGAAGCTCCTGCACAAAAAAAAAAAAAAAACGTGACAGCCCTATTTCAGGGAAATAACAGCGGTAATTGCAACGTGATAGAAAAAACGATTGGTTATGCATGATTGAATTCAGTCGCCCGAGGAGTACTCCACCAATGAAGACGCCTTCGTGGAGGTCCGAGAGTTCACGACGTCGATTACTTGTGCTTGTTAGCATGGCATGAGCGACGAGATCACATTTCGCGCACTTTTCTAACAGGTTGTAAGCTATTATATGACGGTATTTCTCGTCCACTTTCGATGTTCCACTCCTGCTCTTCTGCTCTATACACCGAGTTTAAGGTCTCAATAATAGGCATGTTACTAAATCGTGTTGAATTTAGGACGTCACACAACCGACCGACCGAGTCAGTCAGTCAGTCGGCTAATTCAATGACGTTGAATTAGTCGCTTCCCGTCTTCGTCTCCTCGCCGCTGACCTGCGTCAGCCGGGCGAGCCTTTGGCGCTTGACACGCAACTGCGCGATAGCAAATGCGACGCGTTGCTGAGAGTGCCACATCAGCGAGGGCGCAGATGACATATTCTTGATGGAGCAAGGAATTTTCGCCGCACCTTTTTGTGCGCGTGCGCAGCGTAGGTAGGGGAAGCTTTTACTTCCCGCACATCATCCTCGTCATCTAAAGTTCACTGTAGAACGAAGGTAGTTCATTGTAACGAAGACCTCTCGCATTCACACAGAGTTAGCATACTAATAACTCTATTCTCCCGTTGACTTAAGGCACTTCTGGGGAGGTATTCTGTAATAGTCCACCTAGTGGACATGTCCATTTCGTCTGCTGCTGAAGTTCTGATTGACTGTGGCGCCTGCCGCCTGCGGACGCCGACCTCAGCCCAGCCAATCAGAACTTCAGCAGCAGACGAAATAGACAAGTCCGCTAGGTGGACTCTTACAGAGTACCTCCCCTGTACTGCGTCAACCCAAGCAATCATACGCCTGGATATTTCCTAGTGACGTACCTCTTGCACCACCTGGTGGCTATGGTGGTTAAATACTGGAAGCCATTGTAGCGGAAGTAAAAGAGTCGCAAAGAACTGAACACAGGACGCCGAGGGCACTACATTCACAACGGACTTACTACAGTCCCCTAGAAGTCCTCTAACAGACTGTAATATTCTTCCTGCTTATTACAGTCTTCCGGGGCACAGCTTTGAGTGTAGCACCGGTGGTTTCCTGTCATCAGTTCTTTGTGTTTTATTTGCGCTACAATGGCTTCCTCAAGCATCAACCAACTTGCCCAAGAACAACCTATTTCGAAATGCTGCAAGCTGTTAGAAAATCTTACCTGATGACTTCCGGGGAGGTAATGAGATGATGATTATAACAACGATGTAATTTGCTGATTTGCCGTTTTTGGTACACGGTATGATGAATATATGCATACCTAGTCAGTAATACCCAATGTGATGACGACGTAAGTATACACACAGTGCACTGCAACACGCGCAGAGCGCCAAGGCGGGCATCATGCGCGACATCGGACGCCAGATGCTGGAGCATCCCCAACGCACCCTGGTGGCGACAGAGCGCGAGGGTTACCGCCGGTGCCTGCGCTCCCGCTACGCCTACATGTTCCCGGAGACCGTGCTCAAGGTGGAGGAGGCCCGCACGGACGGCCGCCTGCTGGTCTCCCGAGACGCCTTCTACCACGCCATGGCCGTGTACACTTTCCCCAAGGGGTCGCCGCATGTGGCCACCTTCAGCTACGGGTTAGTAATAGTAATTGCGATCGCCACTCTGTCTAAAGCTACACTACAGCGTACTAGAAGGGGCAGTGCGACCGTGTAGCCATCCGGTCGAAGAAGCAGGCACCATTGCATGTGCGTGTGACGTTGCTTCCGGTGTAGCGTCATCTTCTGTGCCGTTCAAGACGAACGGCCCAAACGTGCACCCTAAAAAACGTTTACACCCCCCTTTGGGGCGTATCTTGTCCGCAAAACATAACTGTCATCCGTCTTACGTTTCCTTTCTTGAAAACTCTGCACTGGTTACTTTCCTGTCAAGAACGTTATGCCACGCTGATAACGCGCATGCCGTTCGTGACATGAAAGTACAGGGCGCGCAGCGTTCTTTAGCATGGAAAGGGCGGCAAGATAGATGACGGTTATCGTTTGGGGGCATGTTAAGCCTCAAAAGGTGCAAACTTTTTTTGTTTAGAACATAGTCGCCGGTGTTAAAGCGACACACAGAGAGTAAACTGCTCCGTTGGTAAATTACCCTTCCACAACACGAAAGACAGTGACTCTTACCGCGAGAGGTGCCTTGATAAGCCAGAAAAGGCCCTGAAAGAATCAGTGGTGACGGCGCCTAGAAGCTCCCGCGCCAGCTCGCGATGACGTGGTGGATTTTGATGGAGAGTCGAAATCCGGGCCAGTTGGTACATAATTTACAGGAGGAAAAAACAGTCAAGGAGACGAAGGACAAGAGAAGGGAATTCACACCACAACGACTGGACTAACAACTGCGCTTTAATGAAAACAGCACATTGCCGGCAAGGCTATAACAGCGCATGCGCCGCACGCGCACGAGGTGCAGCATAACTTTTTCACGGCATGTGCCACACGCGTGGTATATCAGTTTCCTGTATCAGTTATCAGTATCAGTGACCGGCTGCGTAACAGCTCACAAAAGTCCCTAGATTTAGCAAAAAATATCTAGGGACTTTACACCTCACCTCCCTGGGTTCTGATGACGGGGCAGACCTACCTCGCCATTGCCATGAATGTGGTTGCTACCCGCTGTTCAGCAATATTATTATTCTTGGCAGAGGCAGGGGCAAAGAAGAGCATAAAATTCTAGAAGCTCACTACATCGGTTTGCATGGTGATGACTACATAAGCACAACTTCGGTGCGCTTGCTCGAAAAGGAATTTTCTTTTTTTAGGTCGGTCGCGATAGATTTGGTGTCTATCTCCCCTTTGTCATTGTCTTGTGATTAGTGCCGGTTGTGCTGCGCATGCGCTGTTAGCCTAGCTGGGAATGTGCTGTTTTCAAAATTCACAGGGTATCTTATGTTGTCCCTAAGACGACTTGAATGCGAAAGCCCAAGTGCCAATGCATTAAAGGCGCACACATGACGTGCACATCCCCTTAATTCGCTTAGTCTACTTCGCTTAGTCATTTCTCTTAATTCGCTTACTCATCCTCTTAATTCGATTAGTCTAATTCGCTTAGTCATCCTCTTAATTATCGGAGCGAAATTCAAAGAAAGTGAAATTTGGCCTTCATTTTCTCTTCCAGATATTTACCTCTTACCTCACCCAAGAGGTGGATATATGTGTCATGACGCTATATGATGCATTGGCTATAACTTCGTTCCTGCAACTGCTGCGGCTGCCAGATGCGAGAGCAGCCAGAAGACACACACGCCGCACTCTATAGTCTGTATTTTATGAGCGTATACGACATCGTAGGTACATAGCATTATTTTATTTATTTACAATACTGCTAGCCCCAGGTAGGGGCCGTGCCAGGGTGGTATTGACATCAGTACACATCAAAATAGTAGAACAGTAAACGAATAATAAAAAATAAACTTGAGAAAAATACTATACATGATTAATAAACA
This sequence comes from Dermacentor silvarum, assembly GCF_013339745.2. Classification (NCBI taxonomy): domain Eukaryota; kingdom Metazoa; phylum Arthropoda; class Arachnida; order Ixodida; family Ixodidae; genus Dermacentor; species Dermacentor silvarum. The sequence continues at coordinate 25,143,635 of NC_051161.1, forward strand.
CAATTATAGAAATCCAAAGCACTAAAAACATAAAATGAGACGAAATAGACTTCACATAATGTGTCAAATTAACGCCTGAAATTGATGATGCACCGTCGTCCACTTCAACCCATTTACTATCAAGGCCTTTCCACTCGACTCCCCCCCTGATGTATCCACTTCCTGAAGGCGGAAACTTTTTATGATTATTTTAATAAATGTTATAACAACAACGACAACACTCGACTACTGACGAGGAAAATAAAAGGGTATTTAAAAAGATCGAAAAGGAGCAAATAAGTAAAATGATTTCTGCGCCTCACAGCGTAACAAAAGAGAATGTGTGACGTATTCATGTGTTGTTTTTAAATTTGCCTTGAACAACCTTAAACAAGATACTCAAGCGCGCTATCTTATTTCTGTCTGATAATGCCCTCAAACCTGCTCCATCCCGTAGTTCAGTAATGGACGTTTTGTCATACTGATCGAAGATAAACCTGACTGCTTTCTTTTGCACCTTTTCTACTTTATTGATATTAACAGAAGTAAATGGATCCCATATTATATTGCCATATTCAAGAACAGCTAAAAAAGTTTAACATCCTTAGAGGAATTACGAAGACATCGCTTCAAATAATGTAATTTTGTCATGCCGTAATTCATGTAGTTGTTGTACCGCGCAGTGCAGCCTTTCTTTGCGTTAGCGTTGCGTCGCACGCTGACGCTAACGTAAGCGTTTTCCGCTATACTAAAATTCACTAATGTGACAGTCCCGACGCATATCGTGAGTTATGTGAATACCTAGATGTTTGTATTTAGAAACTCGAAGAAGTTGGTTATCGTCGGCTGAATAGTCAAAAATCAATGGACGTTTCTTATTTGTAATGGTCAAAGCAACACTTTTAGCATAATTCACACACATCTGCCACGTATTACACCACTTCAATAGGCAATCGAGTTCAACATTCAGTTTACCTTGATCATCATGTGAATTTATAACAGAATACAGTACACAATCATCAGCAGACAATCGGAGTTTTGCTGGGGACGTATTCTGAAACGTTCCACTTCAGCGATAGTTCGCCTTTCGCCTTCAGGCGCGCGCTGATTGGCTGGTTGAGCAAAATTGAATGACGTCGGGCTCAACCAGCCAATCAGCTCATCCAATTTTGCTAAAACAGCCAATCAGCGCGCACCTGAAGGCGAAATTGTCGCCTAGGCGAACTATCGCCAAAGTGGAACGTTTCGGAATACGTTCCTTGCACACGTGAGCAAATTTTGCTGCGTCATGACGTCGCGGCAACGTCGATGACACCAGGGTGCCATTTTCAAGACAAAATTTGTATCAAAGTATCTTAAAAGTGTTTCTTCCAGCCTTCATATTTACTAAGTGTCATCCTTAATTAGCGTATAAGCGTGTGGTTTTTATAACATCTATAGAACATGTGTCAGTGCTCAAGGAACATTGCGCTTGCTCCTTATATTATTAGAATAAGGTGTCTTTGAAGCTCAGAACCCATCCTCCATGTCAGAAACAATGCTTCCGCCACCCATGCACGTCCTCCACTCCAACTGAAACCGTTTCTTTTCCGTGTGTTTTCGTCTCGCAGAATGAAGAATTTCATGTTCATGGGCCTCGTCGAGAAGTGGCTGAACGACTTCTTGTGGCAGCTCCGCATGAACACTAGGCGTGCTGAAACCGGGGAAAACGCAGAGCGACCCATCAGTGTCGTTGATCTGCAAGGAGCATTCTTCGTTCTTGTCATGGGATACACCAGCGGACTGCTTGCGCTACTGACTGAGTCATGCTGCGTGTTTCTTGCCAGGCTATCCGCGAAGACCATTAGACCGCGCCGTTCGTGAAATCTCTCCGAGATCACGTGCTAAAGAATCTACGAGCCATTGAGAGATAACGTTACGCTTCTTTTCTTGCTATGTCAGCGACGCGCGCGTAGCTAGTTGCACAACCGCACCTTTCTAACTGCGTACCGTACGTAGAGGCATAGAGCGGTCTGTGGAATCGCACGCACCCGCATTAAGTTGTTGGCGAAGTGAGGCGAGAGAGCAACACCCTCCGTTGGGAGCACAATCAAGACAACAACCTGTTTTCCACCAGCTGGCACAGACAGCGGTATATCACAGATAAAAAACTGTTGATCTACATGAGCTGTCTGTCTCTCTTCCTCCTCGACGAGATATTCTCGCCATCGTTATACTTCTTTTGCGCACAAACTGCCCCTTTCACTAGACCGAGTACGTGACGAAACACGTGCACGTATTACGTTCCTCCCTGGTGACCTGAACGGGGAAAGAGGAACGGCGGTTCTAAAAAAAAAGAAAGAAAGAAAGAAAAAACGAAACAAGAACCACCTGGACAAGCAAGCGCCATCGCTCGTCGCAAACGCGCCCTAGCGCGTCGTCAGTCGTATCCAAGATGGCTTCAGGCAGCGTCAACCCGGAGCTGGTACGCGAACGAGCGGCCGCTAGTTTTAATATTCGCGAATTGACACACCTCCTGGACGGTGGCAGCGAAAAGACTGAACGCAGGAAAGAACTAGGTGAGTGTGTAGACTGGTCGCGACGGGTTTATTAACCACTTATTACGCGAAAAAACGCGTGGCCTACATTTGACGGTGCGAGGAAGTTTTGGACCCGCGCGACGACGTCTTACTTCTGACACGTTGAACTTTCGTCAGCTGTTCTTGGTAGCTCCGTCTCGTCGACGACGACGAGTTCGAACCGAATCATGCGCCGAGTTCCTACTTGCCTGCTGACACTGGCCTTCGGCAACGTAAGCGCTTAAGCGCCTCGCGTGACAGCATCGACGTGATTTCGGTTTCGGACTGCGCCGTTTTGCGCTGTCTTTTCTTGCTTTTACTGACACGGTCATGGGATAGCGAGCTGTCCCTATCGTCCGTCTTTAGCGAGCCTGAGCATTTACGCATCCAGAACCAAGGCCACAAGGTCACCACGCTGCGAGCTGCTAGTTTTTCCTTGAACGCCGGTTTGCTCAGCGCACCGTGCCGCCCGAGTTTCTGATACTCTTTCTGGTCGCGCCCTGGCCTTTTCGTGTTGCTACATTTATCCTTATATCGGTGCTATTAAAACAATGTTACCATGTCCCTGCGTTTTTGTGGATTATCTTTAATTTGCGCGCGTACTGGCTGTGTTTGGTGCCGTGAAAACTTGTATGGCTGCATCGTTCTGCTGTGTGATCCCGCACGGAAGATTTTTTTTTTTTTTCTGAAGATGAACTATTGAAAAGCAATGTGTAATTAGGATTGGTTTCATAAACCAGCTTACTATTGTAAGTAATCTTTATAGCAACTTTCCTTCCTTTTTACAGGGAAGTACGGTGGAGGGCGGATTATCATATGATTGAAAAAAGTGGATTGTGGTTTTCACTTACTGCAAAACGCGAGAACATATTTCAGGCATCAAGAGTCGCCTAAAAGTATTTTTTGGGCAAGTGTCTTACTGTAAATGTTGCAGCACCTATCCAAAACCGACTGTATGCTCACAGGCGACAAAAAGGAAAGCAAACTAATTGTTTCTGCTTGATTTCAGAGAAACTCTTCCATGAGGACCCAGAGTTCAGGACCGATGTTCCACAGTGCTACCTTACCTACTCAGAAGCATATGCAGATGCACTGCAAAAATGTCTCAAGATTTACCAAAAGGCTATGGTGCTCTCTGATCCAAGGGAAATCTTGTAAGTGCACTTGTGTATGTTTATGCACTAACAGTAGTAAAGAATGTGCGTCAGCTTTAATATTTGTGGAACCGAACTACTAAAATTGGTTGCTTAGATATCTTGCATGTCTGTTTTTTTAAAGGTGAATTTTCAATTCAGTTTAATGTCGTGTTATCCGACAAAACTTGTTGCTTTCATTTCTTTTATGAAATGACACCTCTTGTTTGTCTTGTAGGACTGTTGCTGATGCAATTCTGCATGACTCAACTCCCGTGCATGTGCATTTTGTCATGTTTGTTCCGGCTCTTATGGGTCATGCAAACGAGGAGCAGCAGGCGAAGTGGCTCTCCGATGCCCTCACTATGAAAATCATCGGGTCCTATGCACAGACTGAACTTGGTCATGGTAAGTTTCTTGAATTTGTGCAGTCTCTGCCAATCTTTCCTTACATTTCTAAATGCAGACAAGCCTGTCCAGGCTATAACTGCTAACATTCGAAAAGAAAGGAGACAGGTGTTCAAGCAGTCTGAGCATAGATTGGGTTGCACCACAAATATACAAGATGTCTCTCTTATGTATCAACACTTGCTGGTTTTAACTATTGCTTCACATGAAAGCAAGATAAAACTACACAAATGCAAATTGTCACTTGCTATGCTAGTAAAACAATTTCTTGGGCGAGTTGGTTGTTTGCCTTCTTTGTCGCCTGCATTAATTTCAATAAGATGCCAGTTTAATTACCTCTCTCATGTATAAACAGTTACTGGTTTTAACCCTTTCAGTGTCACTGACGTCAGATAAGAATGTGAGCACCATACAAAGAGAGCATTTGCCATTATCCAAACCAAAAATGAACTGTTGTGTTCGTTTTTTAATATCTGAGAAAAAAACACTATGCTGGAGGTCTGACACCTCCCAAAAAACCCGACACCTAAAGGGTTAAGTATCGTTTCACGTGAAAGTAAGGTAAGGTTAACAAACAACTTGTCACATGGCTCGGTTTTAGTGGTGTGTTACTAAAATCGAGCCATGTGACAAGTTGCATTCGTATGGCTGACAAAAACAGTTGCTCTAGCCTAACTTAATAATTCACACAGCCAGTTTTCTTGTTTTAACTTAGCTTTGTCAGGCGATATATCATAACTCTGATTGTGTGCTGAACTCCTTCTAGTGCATTATTGAAAAGAAGCTCCTTTGCTTCTGTACAACGCTGCTAAAGGACAGGATTGTTATATTTCCTACAAGGAGCTCTCATTTCTATGGAAATTAAGCAATTCTGAGTGCAAAGCCAGTACTGTTTTCACCACGGCACTACTTCAGTTATATGAAAAGTCTTTTCATCTGTAGCCACAGTTCTGTACAAAGTGCTTGGGCACCTTCTATGTTTAAATGTGGTACTGTTAGTCCATACCAAAGCTTTGTATCTTTTAGGAACATTCATTCGTGGGCTGGAAACACGGGCCACCTATGACCCCGAACGAGAGGAGTTTGTCCTGCACACACCGAACCTGTCCTCCATAAAATGGTGGCCTGGAAGCTGTAAGCATTGCTCAGTTTTTTCGCCGCTTGTGGATAAAAGTATCTGCGTACTGATTTGAAGCTACACTGTTTTTTAGTGGGCAAGACTGCAAACCATGCAATCGTGCTCGCCCAGCTGTACACCAAGGGCAAGTGCTATGGCATTCACCCGTTCATGGTGCAGATCCGAAGCATGGATGACCACACTCCACTTCCAGGTAAGCGACTTTTGCAGCTGATAATAATGCCGTATTGTCACACGTACATTGTTAATACTTTTTCCTGGGGACCGTGTTGCACTGGATTATCACTGTTATCAACTTTTAGGGGCCCTGCAATACTTTATGAGCATGGTAAATAAATCATACTAGACAAGAGAAATGCTTCCGTTACCACCTGGGCCAAATATTACTCAAATTTATGCCGCGGGGAACACACAATGCCTCTGTAAAGATTGGTCATGGCTCCGTCAAACTCCCACCAGCTAAACTGCACACGATGACGCCATGGCGCCCCCATACGACTGTTGGCTAGATGTCTGAAAACTTCACAAGAAAAATTAACCTTCTCAACTGCAACTAAACAGTCTGCAATGGTAAAATGTTCATGATACTTGACATAATAAAAAAAAATTTTAAATACCGCTGCGTTGATCGCCTCCACAAAAATATAGTTTTGTACTTTCAGCTTTCGACAGCCGTCGTCTGCTCGAGTTGTGCCACCTCCTCCTCTGTGCAGAATTGTGGTGTCTCTGAAGTTTCGCTGACCACTACCACTGTGCGCATCTGCGCATTCCAGTGTGCCTTTTGCTTTGTGTGTAAAAATGTGTCCGGAACACAAGTAGACATGCAGCACGAATTTGGCATTTGTCATTTTCCCAGACGGTGAAATTTGTGGAAGATGCACTTCACTAGCCTTTCGCTGAAAATTAACGCGAAACAGCGATTTTGGTGTGCTGGGTTGTTAGCTGCAAAAGTGGCAAGAGGGGCAAAAATGCACTGCACCGGTCAACGCAAGACGAGCAGCTTTGATCACGCCTTGTTAGGTGGCAGCCTTCAAGTTTAGTTTAGCATGTCATAGGCTCTGAAACCAGAAGTATTGGCATTTACGTGAACAACTAAAACCAAATTTAAATTGCGCGTCATTCAGTGGGCAGAGCATTGCGGCCGCCGTAACCTCCGCAATGCAAGCTGTTGAAGAAGTAGCAGGAGCATTGTGGATGGGATGAAATGTGATCTTTGAATGCCGCTAACTCCGCTTGTACTGAACGCATTGAAATACTTTTTTCAGCAAAATATTTCTAAAAGTGTGTCCTTTAATCTGAAATGCTCTGCATGACATTGATAAAAAGTAGTGCAAGGCCACTTTAAGGGTTAAATTTCTTGTACTTTTGGCAGTTTTTCTCATTCTTCACTGTCGCTACAACATGATAGATCCAATGTACCTGGCATAGGCAGTTAAATTATAAGGGTTTAATGTACCAAAGCAACCCATAGTCTATGAGGGACGCTGTCGTGGGGGTTTCCAGTTTACATTTGCTCACCTGGAGTTCGTTAACATGCATCCAAAGCATGCATGAGCCAGCATGAGTCTTCAGTGATGGTTTGAGATGTACGAAAGCAACTGCAGGCTGTTCTTACATGTTTATGAGAATTAGCTTGGAGATAAAGGTATGCTGCACTTGTCCATAACTTGCTTTTGTATCATGTTATTAGAAGACCCGCCGTGGTGGCATAGTGGCTTTGGTGTTGCGCTGCTAAGCCCAAAGCCGTGAGATGAAATCCCATCAGCGGCTGCATTTCGATGGGCAGGAAATGCAAGAATGCCAGTGTATCATGCATTCATTGCACGTTAAAAAACCCCAGGTGGTCAAAATTCATCCAGAGTCCCCCACCATGGCGAGCCTCATAATTATATTGTCAGGTAAATATTGTTGTCATGTAAAACCCGGAATATTCATTATTAATTTAATTTAATTGTTTTTAGAAGAAGAGTTTGTTGCATTGCTTCCTGTACTGTCTTGACTTGCATGTATAGCTTCAGTTTAATTTCTTTGCTTTTGTGTGCAGGTATCACAGTGGGCGAAATTGGACCAAAGATGGGCATGAGGGCTGCTGACAATGGTTTTCTGAAATTGGACAATGTTCGTATTCCAAGGGAAAACATGCTGATGAAAAATGCCCAGGTAAGGATGCAATGTAAACTTAACTTTCCTTCCTTTGGCATGAGTTAGTTCAACCGTCCACAACAATCAATGATGTGTTAATTCAATACAATTTTAACAAACGTATCCTTTAATGTGAACTTCAGCTAGTTCAAACAATTCATGCATGTCTTCCTTAGGTCAAATTGATTGTGGTCAACGATACTTTTATCATCAGTTCACGATATTCCAATGCGACAGTTCAGAAGAGAATACAAGAAAAAATGAGGCATCGGTTGGCCTTCTAAATGTGCTTCTATATTCACTTTATTCTAATGTCCTACATAGTGCATTTCAATGTCTTCAAATGTCTTCGTAAAGTAGTATCAATTGATTTGCTAAAACGAGTTGTTACTGCACTAATTTTTGTATACGGTACTTCTAGACTGGCGTTGCCTCTTTATTTTGGCGAATGCCATGTGAAAGTAACTGGGTTAGCTAAGTCGACTATTTGCTAGCACCTGGAAATATGTACTGTGTACAAAACAGTAATTCTGAAGGATCTGGAAAACCAACCAATCATCTTAAAGGACCACTGACACCAAAATTCAATCTCGAGATGTTTGGGTTGTTCGATTCCTCTACGTACATGGGTATCTCTGATCAAGTATTAATGATGAACATTGCCTTGAATACATCTTAATTTAGTTTTAATGTCATCATGAGCGGATGATGTCAAACTTCTGCACCTCGTGACATTGTCATCAATATGGCACGTTTAGTGGCTTCTTATTGTTGTCATAGATTGGGGTACTTGAACAAAGTACGATGGGATAGTCGCTGCTTCCTGTCGGACTGGTCGTCTGCTCGTGTCTGTCTGAAGATACACACGGTGTGATCCAGCGTCCGATCCTGTGTCAAAGTAGTTCCAATTACAAAAAAAAAAAAAAGTATTTTGCTGTCGGTGGTCGTTGAACACAGTTTTGAATAGAATGAGGTTCATATTCGCTTTAATCTGGCGGCAGCATCAGGATTCGCTGCTCTATTTATGTTCATTATAACAGTCTTCTCTAATTTTTTGGTTCTGGGAATCTCTGTTGGCTTCCAAACTCTGCACAGGGGCCACAAATGCTAGTTGAGCAAGCTACTAACAAAACTAAGCACGACGAAATGGATATCGTTATAAGGACAGGTTCTCACTTGCAACTGAATTTTTCTTAACAGTGCGTTGGTTTAGTGTCATAATTACTAATTCGCCCAAAGCTGCATCTGGCTGAGAATCTACCTGCAGGCATAAGCTCTGGTTTTAAGAAACTGCAATCAGATTTAGTGTAGGTGAAAAAATAGTCATTCACACTGAATTACATATATACAATGACCCATAGGCTTGTTGACATAATTAATTTAACTAAAGCAAACTCTGCAGCCATGCGCCTTTTTGATGAACTTTTCATTGTGCTTCATTAAGCTTTCCACCAAGATCTCCATTTAGTGCACGAGGTAGCTGAGAAGTTGTGCACGCATTACACAAGTGGCAAAGAAGCATACAGCCGATGTATGTATGTGGCCTTTTTAGTGGCACGAGCACAGAGTGACACTCTTTGTTTCTTGCACAGTAACTTTAGGGACCGACTTCCGGTTTGTCACAGAGGTGGGACGAAATTAAAAATAAATCATAGAAAAATAAAAACAGGTAGATATCGATGGTTCTACTTATGGTTGATGATAGATATGACATCAGAGGAAAGGTTTAGTACAGTAAAGAGCTAATTAAGTGTCAGGAATAATTAGAAACAATTGAGAAAAGTATAATTACTATAGGGACCGAGGTTAGGTCCACTATAACAATGCGTGAGTCGGCCAGCGAAAGACCAAGGGACCGTTCAGGCCGATGGCAGGAGCAGAAGAAACTATATTTTTTTCTTCCATTTTTCTAACCTCGCAGCACACAGCACGAGACACATGCACATGCACCTGAGCGCGCCATAAATAAAAGGCGGCCGATGAAGGTGACTATGGCCGCTAGAATTACCATACACCAAAGCACACAATCGTACACTTTAGATACCCACCGCATCAGTACAGGTTCCCGTGAAACTCCAGGACCAGAAGTGACGTCATCAGTGACGTCACATTTAAACCAGGGGTACCCGCTCATTACTAATTAAAATAAAAACAAGCTAATTAGAGCTACACACCACCTGATACACCTGCCTAACACAGCAGAGGGACGACATCACTGCCTCCTCTCTCGCTTCTCCTCTACCGGCACGCAGCTGCTCCGGCGCTCGCTTACGCATGCCAGCTGCATGCTGGCGCTTGTTACATGCTCTCACGTCAGCGGCGAAGGGGCGCGTAAGGTGCACTTCGTGCGCCGTCTGCTAGGGGGCTACACGTCACTCCCTCCTTCGCTCCCTCGCCTGCTTTTATGTGCGTGGCATTTTCCCGCATGTTCCGTTCGCTCGCTCCTCCGAGTTCGGTTTCCCACCCATTCCGTTCGCCATGGAAGTAGACTACGAGGACCAAGTGCCAAGTGTTGTGTTCCCTTCGAATTTCCGACGACGAGGATGCCGGGCCTAGTGTAGTGCAGTGTAGTGTAGTGTAGTTTACACAGTTTACATCAAGAGTTCACCAGCATTCATTGTGTCTGTGTCATCATCATCATCATCATCAGCCTATATTTATGTCCACTGCAGGACGAAGGCCTCTCCTGCGATCTCCAATTACCCCTGTCTTGCGCTAGCGTATTCCAACTTGCGCCTGCAAATTTCCTAACCTCATCATCCCACCTGACTTTCTGCCATCCTCGACTGCGCTTCCCTTCTCTTGGTATCCATTCTGTAACCCTAATGGTCCACCGGTTATCCATCCTACGCTATTACATGGCCTGCCCAGCTCCATTTCTTCCGCTTAATGTCAACTAGGAATATCGTCTACCCCGGTTTGTTCTCTGATCCACACCGCTCTCTTCCTGTCTCTTAACGTTACTCCTAAGATTTTTCGTTCCATTCGCTCTTTGTGCGGTCCTTAACTTGTTCTCGAGCTTCTTTGTTAACCTCCAAGTTTCTGCCCCGTATGTTAGCACCGGTAGAATGCAATGATTGTACACTTTTCTTTTCAACGACAGTGGTAAGCTCCCAGCCGGGATTTGGTAATGCCTGCCGTATGCACTCCAACCCAATTTTATTCTTCTGTAAATTTCTTTCTCGTGATCAGGGTCCCCTGTGAGTAATTAACCTAGATAACTGTACTCCTTTACAGACTCTAGAGGCTGACTGGCGATCCTGAATTCTTGTTCCCTTGCCAGGCTATTGAACATTATCTTTGTCTTCTGCATACTAATCTTCAACCCCACTCCTGCATTTTCTCGGTTAAGGTCCTCAAACATTTGTTGTAATTCGTCTCCATTGTTGCTGAATAGGACAATGTCATCTGCAAACCGAAGGTTGCTGAGATATTCACTGTTGATCCTCACTCCTAAGCCTTCCCAGTCTAAGAGCTTGAATACTTCTTCTAAGCATGCAGTGAATAGCATTGGAGAGATTGTGTCTCCTTGCCTGACCCCTTTCTTGATAGGTAACTTTCTACTTTTCTTGTGGAGAACCAAGGTAGCTATGGAATCCTTGTAGATGTTTGCTAAGATATTCACGTATGCCTCCTGTACTCCTTGATTACGCAATGCCTCTATGACTGCTGGTATTTCTACTGAATCAAATGCCTTTTCATAATCTATGAAAGCCATTTCACTTTAATACAAGGAAAACACAGTCAACCCAAACAGTACGCCAGGGTACACCAACACCGAGGTGTGAGTGCCACTAGCAGACACCTAAGTCAAGGATTAGGGTCCTTTCTCAGTTTTTTTTGCCTTCGCCCTTTCCTCCACTATGTGTCACAGTGCTCCCTTTGTTCCTTAATATTCAACTTGCCCATCAGAGAGAGAGGTCGACTTGCATAGATTGGCAATGTTATAGAGATATGTTACAGTGAAGTGATAAAACATGAACCAAGCAGTAAACAGGATAAAACAGTGATAAAACAGGCAGAGTAGGCATAGGGCATCAATTTAGGTGCTTACTGAATACACCAAAAAGCTGTTTGCAAAACTCGTTGGCTATTTCCTTACTTTCTTCTTTTTTTTTCCTGCAGGTAACAAGAGAAGGTGACTATGTCAAGCCTGCGAGCGACAAGCTCAATTACGGCACCATGGTGTTCGTGCGAGTGCTTCTTTTGGACATGTTTGCCTTCAACATTGCTCGGGCATGTACAATTGCTGTCCGATACAGCGCAGTGCGCAGGCAGTCTGAAATTACTCCGGGGTGAGTATGTGCTGTTGATCATTGATGGCCAAGCTAGTTATGAGCTGTGATGATGGAGCGCACATGGTTCTGCCTTGCTTAGCTTAGCTTACCTCAATACCGAGTTAGCTTCACACATTTCTGACCTACAGAAAGATAGCCCTGGCACAGTTTGTATGTCCAAAGGGCAGCTAAGAGGCTTGTAGTGACACTTCAGCATCTGGCAGATAAAATTCTAATTATAAAGGTATCCTGCAACACTTTTTCAAAGAGGTGTGAAATGTGTTTGATATTAGAGGCTATCGCTTCACAAAGTTCTTGAATCAGCTTTGTATGAGCATCGTAACTGACAACCGAGTGCTTGCCTATCATCATCGCTCCTCGAGTTCTTCTGGCAAAATTTTAGAACATCAACTCGCTGGCCACGTGTAGTTCACTGTCCTGAACTAACATAGCGATGATTATCGTGTCTTTATGGGACAATATTAAAGGCAACATGAAGCATTTACAGCTTTATATGGCATTGCACTAATGCATCTTGGTCAAAAGTGGCTTGCGGAAGCGTGGGCTCAATCTCTTTTGGATCGTGCACTATCTCAAGAAGTAATAACACAAAACTTATTCCTTGCTTCTTTTTTTTCATTTAGGTGACAACTTCGTAGTCATCATACAAGGTTTCAATCCTTTGAGCTTGCCTAATCATTTATTATACCTTGCTTTAACCCCTTCCATGCCTTGGTCGGGTTCGTCCACGCGTTCCTAGTAAAAATGGCCAAGGACAAGCTCAGTTTGTCAATGGTAATTTGCATTTTCTAGCAATGCCATGGATGAGCTTAGTTTCATCTGTGTTTGCTCGTGCTTTTGGTAGATGGCAGCACACAATTCATGCAACCAGGGTCTTTCAAAAGAATTTGGGCCTTTTTGATCAAAATTTGAAATCGTAACTTACACAGAAGGGGGTTAATGTGACTATTTCGAAATGCAGACCAAGTGCAGTGTGGCTTCAAAGCAGGCCTCCTTGTGACATATGGAAGTCGGAAGTGGTCATCACATGGTGTCACAAACCGCTGATGCGCGCATCCTCCAAACCCGTGCAGTCTTTGCAAGCCACACCATGACTGTGTCGCTGAAAGTTCGGCACCCACCACCAATTCTCTACATTCAACATGGCATACGCCTTGTCCCGTGCTTTCCTTCTCTGGTAGGGGACCTTATTCCCTATAAATATGGAGCAGCCGTCACAACTTCTCTTCCCTGCTGTACCATCAAGTGTGCAGCTTTCATTACAGTGACAGTGTGGCCGATGACCACTGCACTAAGGCAATTTATGCATGCATCGGAAGTGAGTGGTACCATGGGATACCGTCGTTGGTTTCTGTGACATCACAAGGAGGCATGCTTAAAGCTCGAACCAATGCAGCAATTGGTGCATGTTTCAAATGGTGTGCAAATGGTAGCTTTACAATATGTTATAATTATTCATTGTGTTTTCAAAGAATCAAGGCATTGTAGCGTGATTAAGGGGTCAACAACCATCCATTAAGAAAGAAAGAAATGTTCTATGCATTCTATTGTTTCAGAGGCTTGTTACTTATTGATAGCTTGTGTTCCATAACACTGCATTGTTCTCGTCTTTTTGAAGAAAACTGGCTGCTCATGTTTCTTGAAAGTTCCACTGCTTGCCTGCATGCATTTGCAGCCAGGGCGAATGCCAGATCCTGGACTATCAGGCACAGCAATACAAGCTGTTCCCTCTGTTGGGCCTGTGCCACGCCCTCCGTGGCATGTTTGCCAACCTCATGGAGCTTTACAAGCAGGCCAACCAAGACCTTGAGCAGGGAAACCTGCAGGCATTGCCTGAGGTATGTATGCCTGTCTCTTAGAGGCCATGCTATTTTGCAGTGAACCTTGTATGCGAGAGCCTCACGCATGTGCTATAAAATAAATCTCTTTTTAACCACTCCAAAGGGAGGACACTACTTTTGGAGGCTAGGGCTTGGGATAGAATGCCGCAGGGAAAGTCTGATAGTGGAGATGAAATTCACCACTGCTGCTTGATGCAAACTGGGAAAACCAAGACAGCATGATTATCTTTAGCTCCAAATAGATAAGGAGTGCAGGTATCCAGAAATATTTGAATTAAAAGGACTGATGAGTAGGTTATTATGTATAGGGTAAATATGGGAAGAGGCCATAAAATTTTTGAAGAAGTGTGATATAATAGAGTTGTCATGGTCACAGAAAATCTAGATCAATCACATTTGCCATTGTGTTTATGAAAAGGTGACACCTGTAACTGCGCCAATATCAAGCAAGAGCCTCCCAAGTATCTATCTTGAAAACAGTGATGTGTGCACCCAAGAGGTACTGCACAAACAGAAACAAATGCTGCTTTGCTTCAACTAGCTTTATTTCCACCAGTTGGAATGGATGCACTTCCTTTCAATAGGTTTGTTTTAAAACTGTGGACCTTGTGCACTTCGTGCCAAGAGATTTCCACTCTTTGTAGGAGCCATGAAAATAAAACACCCAGCTTGAAAAACAAAAGGCAAAAAGGGGGGATGGACACCATCGACCGATCTCAAGCTACTGATCTATTTTTAATAGATTTGTGCGCTTTGCTTATGAATGCTTATACTATTTTGGACTATTTAGAAGGATCACCACAAGTTCACCTTGATTTTCGCACTACCTAAAGCTGCCTTTGCTTTTTCCCTTTCAGCTGCACGCCATCTCATCTGGCCTGAAGGCCTTTTGCTCAGAAATGGCAGCTAAGGGCATTGAGACTTGTCGTCTGGCCTGTGGTGGACATGGGTTCCTCCTCATTAGTGGCCTCCCTAGACTTTACGCAACCACAGTGGCTGCCTGCACGTACGAAGGGGAGAACACTGTCATGTATCTCCAGGCTGCGAGGTAAGTTCGCTTGCTTTGCTCGCATAGCCAGCTTTACAGTGATCGCTGTGAAAGAGAGTTTCACCAGCTTTCGTGGCATCACTGCTATTGTCATTGTTGCCATGTAAGGAGTTGCTTGCTGCAGCAGTACTTCAATGTGTGCTAGAATGGCATTTGCATTGTCTGCCCATGGTTGTTGTCTGATGAGGGCCAGTGGTTTGCTGTTGAGTACAAGATTTAGTGTAGGAAACAACACTTTACTACGGCATACAGTATGTTAAGAGCTCAGACCAGTGTTTGCTTCATCTGCTTCATTACACTAGAGCTTGCGTCATTAAGTTGTCATGTCGCTGCCCTCGTCATTGTTGTCATCATGCTGCTGTTGTGCTGCCATTACCATCTTGTCACCCTCGCCATCGTCATTACATATTTAAGTTTGCCCAAGATTGCAGGAGGGCTGCACAAACTTGGGGGCATTAGAAGGAAGGGTGTATCTGCGGTCACACTAAACAAGTTCATAGCTGGAGGTGGTACTGGAGTTTGCTGATTACTTTCTTGTTTTGTGTGGGTAATTTAGGTACCTGCTGAAGTGCTTGGCCCAGCCCCACCTGGTTTCGAACAGATCAGCCTTCCACTTTCTGCTCGAGCCCAGCACACTGAATGTGGCTCCTTTCAATGCCAAGCTGAAAGGGCAGGCAGCTGTCAGGCAGCTCATACCATTCTACCGAGCAGCTGCATATAAGTGAGTGTTGGCATTGCCTTTCCCAGCGTTCATTAGATTGCTACATTTAGCAGCTCAGTTGGGCAGGACGTGCAGCACAGAAACAGGCATGACAAATGTTGCACTGCAGCTGATGTTCGCTTGATAAAATGCTACACAAGGACACAGTAGAAATGGCCATCACAAATGTTGGTCTGTAGCTGAACTTAGTTTGGCAAAAGGGCTACAGAATGCAAAAGACCATAACAAGCAGCAGAACATAACATCTTAATGAAGGAAATTGTGATAAAAGGCACATCTTAATGCAAAATGCCATTTAACAAATTGCTGTGGTGACCAAATAAGTACCTACCGCAGTGGCTCAGTGGCGAAGGCATTGCGCTGCTGAACACGAGGTCGCGGGATCGAATCCCGGCCGCCGCGGCCGCATTTCGATGGAGGCGAAAATGCAAGAACGCCCGTGTGCTTGCGTTGTAGTGCACATTAAAGAACCCCAGGTGGTCAAAATTAATCCCGAGCCCTCCACTACGGCGTGCCTCATAATCAGAACCAGAACTCTTGACGTGCGCTTGCACGGCAGGGTGGCCATGCACGAGCAAAGCGATGGGGCGATTTGGTAGCAGACAATGCGCGGCATGCATTGCCCCTGCTTGGTTTTCGCCGCTTCCCTTACATGGCGCTGCGCAGAGCGTGAGCCACGTGCTCGCGTGTTCCCTCTAACAGTGGACTCACCTGTACATCTTGTCTACAATTGACTATTCTCACAAAGCTGAAAAAATCTCCTGTGAAACAAAATTGTGCTGTCAATATTCGCTCCAGCGAATGAGATAAATGAAAATCATGTTCCGAAACACTGTTACAATTTCCAAATGTTGCCAGCCTGTTTTAGCCTTATCTGACACTAGTAATGTGCAGTGAACAGTGATGCTGTTGCAACCAGCCATACTAATCTCTTGACTAAACTGCTGTTTATGTTTACTATATTTGGCATCTTCGAATCGTCGATGTGATCCTTCGAATCCGAGCAAACCGATTCTGGAGGGCACTCTGGGTCCAAATAGAAGATGTTTGTAACGATGATTTCTACTCGTTGCAGTTCTTGGTATTCACGTGTACAACAGTCTTGCTGTGATGCCCCCCTTACTCAATGCTCCTCATGGGGCCTGTAAGGTATTTCAAAATAAAAAAATATATGTTGTGCCAGCCGTACACCCGGCTGCTTTTCGGAGCAGTAAGAGGGAAGGAAACAAAAGCTGAGGGCAACTTCTGCTAACACTGCCAGCACCGCTGTCACCGTTGTCTGCGTTTACATGTGAAAAATGGAAGCATACACGGATGATAATCATCATCGCCATTAATGGAGCGAGTCCCTCTTTGCCAGTGTAACGTCAGGAACGGGTGGGGTCACATGACTGGAGACAAACCAGATTTCTCGGCCGCTCAAGGCGATACTAGAAACGCCTCTCTACACTCTGATCTGGAGACGGGCAATCAGAAAGGACCATCCAAATGTAACCTGAGTGCCCCTCTTTGACCGCTCGAACAGGATTGGCCTATTGGGAGCACGTTATAGGGCTCAAAAATGACCATCCGAAGATGCCAGTTCTTTTAAGAACACCAATGACATGCTGCCACCGTTGAAAAGGCATCCCAAATAAACCAACAGTGTGTTTCATATGTAATAACATAAAATAACATAAGTTTGATTGTGATTCTCTTTAATAGGCATGTTCACCGGGCTCATAACAAAGTGAGGAGCCTGGTGAGCACAGGACTTACCCAGGAGGTAGCGTGGAACCAGAGCCAGGTTGACCTAATCATCGCATCCAGGGTGAGTGAAGGTTCCACCTGCCAATAAACAGTTTATTGGGTGAAAAATACTGTGTGCAGTAAAGTCTCGTTACTACAAACACCACATTAACGAACTTTTCAGATGAGCAAACTTTTCAGAAAACCGCAGCTGTCTTATGGTTTGAAGTGTAAAAAATATGTCAGTACTACAAACTTCAGAGTACTGAACTTTTCAGAATAACGATCATTATTCAGTTTCTGTGTCATGTTGACAACGCCTCAGTACTACGAACTAATATTCGGAAATCTGGGGATTGTTAGCTTTCCGTGTATTCTTAATGGCAGCCGAAACAGTAGGCTAGCAGACAAGGCGCAGGAAGCGGACATTGCAGAGCATTGGTTCGAAAAACCTGAGACGGCGCTCAATAAAAATAACTCTGGAGAAAATTTTATTATCTGTTGTGGGGGAGGCGACGAACGCATCAGGTTTTGTGAGCGCAATGCATCATCCAGAGAAGTGTCGCCTAGCAACGGGGGCGTGTCTCTTCCTTCTTTTGCCCTTCTTTCTGTCCACGCCTCTTTCTTTCGCAGCTTATTTCTGCAGCCGTACTAGCTACACGCGCGCAAAAATGTAACCTCCGTATACTCGCGGGGATGCCACACGGTCACACTTCGCAATTTCTGGGCCGTGTCGTTTACGGGCTTTTGCGCTTTGGAATAGTTCAGGTGTCCTGCCTCGAGTGAGACAGTTGTGGTGTCTACGGCAAGGAATGTGAAAAACAAACAAGAAAGATTGCGCTTTGGAGGCGCCATGGAGGTTCCTTTTTGTCGGTAGTTTTGTCAACTCGGTGTCTGCCTTGCACGCATTTTTATTATACGGTGCTTTGGTGGTGCGTGGCGGCAGAATCTATGGAAGATAGCAACAGCGCGGGCCTAGAGCCAACCACAATGTTTTCGTGGAAACGGTGACAACTTATGAACTGATAGGTTGATGGGCAGAATGGTTAATTTTGGGGATTTCACTATAACGACCTTTCAAAATAACGAACGATTTTCGGCGGTCCCGCTGTTACAAATGGCAGATTGCCACACCCGCGTGATTCGTTATATCAAGATTTGACTATGTACTTCCAGATAGTGAAGTGCGACTTCACAGCAAACATCCAGATACATTCGAAAGCCTTCATAACAGACTGCTTGGGGCCTCCTAAATCATTCTTTATACAGGTCACTTCGTTGTAAAGCTTGCACAGCTTAAATAGAACCGAGACAGAATTATCCCTTTATTGAACAAGTCATTTCGTTGTAGAGGTGCTCGACTGTACATGCAATATTGTTTGTGACAATTCATTCTGGCACATATTATGTATGTTATGTATGTAAATCATGGAGCATTTTTCAAAAAGTGTTCAATGAGTACTTTGTTATTATTGTAAACAGGTGCTTTGAATGTTTCTTACTTCTACTTGCGATGTCATTGCCATAATAGACAAGACCTTCAGGCTTTAAGGGTCCCTGAAACATATTTCTAACCAATCATAGAATGGCCTCCCTATTAAAGGGCGTCATCTCGCGAGTCTCATGCCGCAAAACGTTTTTGAATCATTCAACTATAAGTGGAGTTATCGTCCCACACCCAGTTTTCTCTCTCTCTTCGTCGCCGCTAGCGCGCTGAAAGCTACACAGCTGAGAAGCCGAGAGGGCAAAGCCAGAAGGGCTCGTCGCGGCAGTCGGTGGCAGCCGCAGTAGACTATGCTACACAGCAAGCCATTGCCATCTTAGAGGCCACACACAACAGACACAGCTACGCGCAGTTGTCGTGTGTAGACCGGCAGTCCAAAGATGAAGTTATTTTTCTGTCTTTTTGAGATCGTAGACATATACTATATGTTTCATTTATTTAACTCAAAATTAGCAGTTATGTATTGCTGAGAATGTTATCGCGATCAAGAAATCAGCCAGTGGCATTGGTAGGTCCAGCTGCTTGCAATCGCGCTTCACGACAACATTGCGGTAGCAAGAGCAATCGATTTCTTCACCGTTTTTCACTCCCTGCAGTGTGTAGGGCAGCTATATTTGGCCGACATGTTCACAGCAGCCTCTACGACAGATCTGCAATATTTTCTTACTATGTTTGAAAAAGTGTTTCAGGGCCCCTTTAAGAAATGATTTTTTTATATATATACCGATCATTATTCTCAGTGAAATCCCTCATAGCGGATTTTTAGCAGATGTATGCACAAATGTTTAGCAGATCTTAGCGGATGATGAACATTGTTTCAGCAGAGTTCTTGCAAGAAAAAGAGAACTGGCAGCACTGATAATCAGTCTCCTCATCCAGGCCACCATCTACTACTACATGGGCCTGAACTACCTCGACTGGCTGGAGCATGCCGCCATATCTGAGCAGCTCAGGGACGTCCTGATGAGGGTGTGCCATCTATACCTGCTGCATGGCATCTACGAGCAGCCAGGCCTCTTCCTTGTGGTGAGCCGTCTTGCATTCGCAACTCCTAAAGCTTTGGGCTAAACTGAAGTGCCAGTCCATGATTCTTGTGCTAGCACAAGAACACTGGGACCTGTGGACATGAACTTCAAGGGCCCCCAAACCACCTCTAATTAAAAAAAAACAGTTGCGTGCTCTTCTCCAGGCTTTTCCGGTCGCTTCTTCGCATGTCGTGACATCAACAGAGTCGTGCAGGTGGCATAACCAGGGTAAAAGCTCCCAATTGGCAACCCTCCCAGAACAGCTGCTTTCCACAGCTGCCGATAGATGGCAACACAAGTTTATGCTAGCACTGCCTTGGCAGCAGCTTGCTTCCCCATAGACAAATGCAATTTAAATTCTTTTTTTCTTTCTTTTTTTGGGGGGGGAAGTCACGCAAGTAACTGTGCCAAGTGTTTCATTGAATGATCCGTACCATAAAATGTGATATTCCTCCAAAATTTCAGCAATAACAAAGCAGCGGTAAGCGAACGATTTTTTTATGTGATGTTCAGCGAAAGACACACGTCCCTGTACTATTCCAGCCATACAAAGCCCAGCAGATAATGAATCAAAGGAAAGCATAGGGGAAACAAATGGTCTTTTATTTTATTATTCTTTCTGTTTCTTTGAGCCTCAAATTATAAGTTTACATTAAACCTGCAATAACGTTCATATTTGTAATTATAAAAAGACTGAAAGATTCTTGCCACCAACGGGGGTTGAATGCACGTCATCTGCATGACATATGTAGTGCTCTACCAGAGTCAAGCTATGTTGACAGCTGTCCTTTCGTCCTGATTTTTTTTTTTTTTTCCCCTTTCAATATCTGTACCCGCCACGGTGGCTTAACGGCTATGGTGTTGCACTGCTAAGGACGAAGTCCCGGGATCCAATCCCGGTTGCAGCGGCTGTATTTTGATGGGGGCAAAATGCAAGAACGCCCATGCCCCGTGCATTGGGGCACGTTAAAGATCCCCTGGTGGTCAAAATTAACCCGTAGTCCCCCTGCTACGGCATGCCTCATAATCAAATCGTGGTTTTGGCATGAAAAACCCAAGAATTCAATTCAATTGGATATCTGTGTATGTGTGTTAAGGGGAGAGTCCCTGCCCTTTGTAGCTGAAAATTGGGCCAAGTATTTTTTTTTTTTTTTTGTGCCCCTTTGCTTCAGATTGGCGCAGTGCATTTATTATTGCTTATTTGGATCCCTATATCATCCTTGATTGATTTAGCCTTTGCCATAATAATCATAAGCACGCTGTGAAATGTTTTTCCTCGTTTTCTGTAAACAGCACTTCTGACAGTGTCGCCATTTGAAGTGATTCTCTTGTTCTACTTATCCTATTGAAATAAATTTTTTTATGTATAAAGGTAGACAAATACACATTACAGCAGGCCTATGTTATAGACAAATATTATGACACATCTTCAAACATTAATAATTTGTCTTGGGCATTATATGGGCATTTCTAAGAAGTTTGACATGCTGTAACTTCGGTTCAATTCAGTCTAGAGCATTCATTGTATCAATGCATACTCTGATCACTATAATTTAATAATAATATAATTTAGTATATTTGGTCCACCTCCAAGGGAGTTATATATATATATATTTTCTTACTTTCTAAAATGGTGTTTGCTATGCAAGAAAACTGAATAGATATCTTAAATTAGCATACATAAATGCATAAACTAAGCAAGTTTCATTAAAATCTACCTAGAAGAAAGGTATAGATGTAGGGTCTCCCCTTAATGACCTAGCTCTGGGAGTATTAGCCAGAGCCACTAATGGCTACGGTGGCAGGTATGACACATTGATTAATCTGCTGGTGTGTGCATGGTAAGTGGCCTTTGCAGGCCAATAATCCCTTGTACGCTACCTCAGGTATCACAACGGCCAGAGTCAAGACCCTTGCTATGCAATGATTAAGAATTATGGAAACTGAGGGCCTGTCAGTTCTCTTCCTTCTCAATGCATGTATTTCAGTCTTTTGCTGGAAACATGTACTTGAGCAAGAGAAAAACTTTTTGATGGAAGATGGAGATGTTTGCTTGGCCGTATGCCTAGCATGCTACTCCAGATGATTAGGGTATGACAAAGTGAATGTGTCGGCTAGTTGGTTGAACATCTTAAACTAGGGAACAGTGCGAAAGAACAGCATATTTATATGTATGTCCTTTGTATCAGTAAGGTAAGTTGTTAGTTAGCAATACGGAGTGGTTGTTGTGTGCGCCTCTTCTGCGTCCTTGTGTTTCGCTATGTTCCCTAGTTATGTTACTCCAGATGATAAGGTGACAAATAAAATTATGCATTCATACATAGCACATATGGCAATAAGGCCAGTGTCTCTGAGGAAGTGTGCCTTTGCTGCTTGCAAAGCACTTTCAACACTGCTCCAAGGTCCAAGTAGTACATGGTGGAGCTCAAAGGAGCTGCTGCTTAAATTTAGAAAAGGTGTTAAAGTAACCCTTTAGGCTGCAAAGCATGTGCGGACACATAAAACATGATTAAAGTCATTGCACATGTTGCATACATCATACTGTGGCGAACGTGTCAATAGTAGTTTGTGCAAGTAGTAGTTTGTGTAAGCCACATCTGAACATGGTGTAAACACATAGCATCTTGTAAGTCCGCTCAGCATGTGAAGGTCACATTTGATGATGTTGATACTAGTGCTACTAATAGGTTTGTATCGTCACTCCACATCATACCAGATGGCACAGCCATGTAATGTAGTTCAACACGTGCAGTTTACTTCTGGTCTTAGCTCCATGCTGCCAGGCAAAGGAGCACGTTGAGGGCTCTTATGAATGCCGACTCGGTAGTCTCATTTTTTAATTTTTTTCTATTTGGCTTGCAGGCTGGCCTGAAGGAAGGGAACCTGGAGGAGATGTCTGGCATCATCACAGAACTGCTGAAGAGCCTGCGGCCTGATGCTGTTGCCCTGGTGGATGCCTTTGACCACCACGACATGGTGTTGTGCAGTGCACTCGGCTCCTATGACGGCCGGGTGTACGAGCGCATGTACGAGAGTGCCCTCAAGGCTCCTCTCAACAAGACCCAGGTGAGCTGCTTGTCTCTGAGTTAGCCACGACATTCACTCTTGTCTAACAATCCACAGAGTGCTTGCTGTCTGAGAATGGTAAAATCTGTTTGTTGCCTGTTTCTGCTAGCACAGACTTGGTCTTCACCAATGTGTAACCCTTGTAATTTTAATTTTTTTCTACTGTGGCAGCAATTAAGAGTTTGAAAAGAGGTTTGCATCGTGTGCGACACCACAGTGTATGGTGTCGGTGTTGTCTTCATTCTTCGTCGTGTCTTCATTCTGATCATTGTGTCGTGTTGTAAGACACACTTTCGGCAGTTTGCACAGGGTTGCAAGAGTTTTGCACAAAGTTAAGGTCTTTAAGAATGGAGGCGGGATGACTGCATTGTCAGCAAGTTCAAAGTAGAATGTATTACTATAGTCTACTGCTTCCTGTTCTTAGCATAGCTTGCACAATTACTTACACTTAGTTACGATCTGTAATTTCTCAACATGCTATGGTTTATCATGTATTTGATGTATCATATAGTGCTTGAACTGCTAATAAACTGAAACTGAACCAGTGAGAGCAGCTTGTCTGATAAATCGTCCTCGCCAAGTGCATGAGTCCAATTAGCATAAGTATCTGTGGTTTTCTTAACGGGAACATTAGACATTGTTTCATTCGGCCACCACTGTGCCAATTGTGACAAGGTTGCTGCATTAAAAAAAAAAGAAAAAAAATTATAACCTAGTAACTCTAGGTGTATTTTCAATTTTTGGTATCAGTATGTATTTCTTTTAAAAATTCTCAAACTCTTAACTGTGCAATGGAAAGAGACTACAATTTTGTAAACTGCACTCAATTTTCTAAACAAAAAGCACTCAACAGCAACGTGGCATCTGAAGACAGGTTTGGTAATCTTCTAGGATGCACAAAAGTATTAAAAGAAATCTATATATATACACTTTATTTTTGCACATTTAACTCTCACAAGAAACATATAAGATGTTAGGTATAACGCAAATTGGCCTTTATGTACGTCTTCATGAAAATGTGCTTATGGAAGCTGCACTTCAGTGAAAGCGTTAGTGAAAAGTGAAAAAGAGCAAAGACCAAAAATGTGTAACAAGATTTGTCATACCAAGTTTCGTTATTAAATTTTTAGTGTTGGGTGCATTGCCTCACCCCCCCCCCCCCCCTTTTTTTTTGAAGGCTGAATTAGTTCTGTCATTCATGTACAGGAGTATATTATGCGTGAGAAAATACGGTATGCAGGTATTCTTTCATCGTGATTCTCAT
This sequence comes from Dermacentor silvarum, assembly GCF_013339745.2. Lineage (NCBI taxonomy): Eukaryota > Metazoa > Arthropoda > Arachnida > Ixodida > Ixodidae > Dermacentor > Dermacentor silvarum. Next base: position 25,167,488 of record NC_051161.1, read on the forward strand.
TCTTGACAATTTCTATTTAGGTGCACGAGTCTTACCACCAATTCCTGGGCCCTCTTATGAAGTCAAGCCTTTGAAGAGGACTGCTCACCTTGCAAAGCGCTTTTCTCTTCCATTCCCATTTCTCTTGTACATTATGTGCAGATCCTTCACAGTTTTAACCTATCAGTCACATGTTTTGTGACAACTCCTTGGTTCGGTTGCTGTACGCTTTTAGTATTTTATCTCCTTAATGATATGCACATTTTTTCTTACAGCAAAGCACATTCTCATTCTTAGTTTATGTCGATGGATCGTTGCCTTTCATAAACATGTACAGAAATGTACTGTTGACTAAAATTATTTGTCATCGATAGTATTAGCGGGAAAGCCGAGCTTCCTTGCACTCAGTGCAAGTGTTACTGAACTGGAAGGTGCAGTCTCCACTTGGTGCTTGCGTACAATCAAGACAAGTGTGTGCCGAAGCTTGCAAAGGAGCAATTTTCTTCACTGCTTACACATTGTGTAAGCTTTTGCAGTGGCTGGATGCATGTGCATACAAGGTGACAGATTAAGTTCTACCTGATTTAAGATGTAGTGTAGAGACAGGAAGAAGTTCAGTGCTCATTACTTTGCATCAATTGAATAGCATTTGCTTAACTTGTTATGCACGTACAGCTATGCTGCGAACTTGACATCGTGATTTCAACCAGCTGGGCAAAGCTCACAGGAATTTGAAATCATGCTGGCAAAGTTTATGATGCGCACTTGCACCTAAGTATACCAGAAGCACCGCACGTCTTGTGCTGAAACACAATGCTGTGTACAGCCCATCTAGGGCTAGCTTTGCTGTCGAGTGCCATTCTCTAGCTGGGTACAAACCCAGGTTGTTTGTGCACAGGAACCGTTCAGGAGAGAGACTGACTAACCACAGTTGCAAGGAAGGTCGCATTTGAACTTGCAAAGAAAGAAATCGACATTAAAAAGCTCTAACGATAGATTTACTTTCCGATATCACTGTATGAACCTATAAAACTGTGATGCCGACAACAAACGCGAGTACTGCTTTCTCAAAACGTCATAGTTGGTTGACATTGCACGTGGTTACCCGTAGTGTTAGATTAACGCTGCTTTCATGAAGGTCTGTATAGGGAAGATGAATTGAAGCTGAAGATTGTCAGTAAGGTTCAGCTCCTGCATAAGAATCCGCAGCCCATGTCATAAGCAGCTTTTGCAAACGATCACGTTGTCTTACGTAATTATGATGGCCACCACAACACCTTGTATGCATGTGCATTCATACTTTTGCCCCTGGGTATTGTGATAAATGCTTTTGATTGTTCAAAGCCTATACCTCTGGTCTTTGTTCACGCACATTTTTGTTTCCTAGCCGCTCTTGTTACTGTGCTATAAACAATCTTAGGACAACTCTTTTTTTAATGGAACAAAGTACCAGCATATGCAGAATGTGCTAGCAACAGAACAAATGGTGAATTTTGTACAATCATTGATGAGTGAAGTGCGATAATGTCATGTTGCAGCCTTATGTACATGTCGTAAATACACTAGGAACTTTTCACTCATGCTTAGATTTAAGATGAGGGGCACATGGACACGTTTGGCAACTCGCAAGTTTTTGAACACTCCTAAGGCACACGCAGCCTGTCGGCAGGATCAATGTAATTCCCCACGGAATGATATCTGTTGCTAGGCGCTGTTTCAGGGCATCTCTGTTCACATGATCAAGCTCAGGAGAGTTAGGAGTGCTGCTTTTGTGGACGATTTGGTGCTTTACAATGAAAAAATCCTTACAGGGGCACCATATGGCCTATGAGGAAGCATTTTGCTCTTACCCTCCTAGTTCAAGTACCAGTGACACAAAAATGCATCATTCACTGGCCAGTCGCTGAACTGATTTGAATAAAATTTCTTGTACTTGAAGGTGAAAGTCAAACTTAAGTGAATACTGGGATTCTATATTTTTTGCTATGAAAACTGAAAAATATTAAAGCATCACATTGGCAACCCTGAAATGGAATCGGATTCTAGATCCATAAATAGCATGTGACGGTGCTCGTAAGAGGACAAATTTACCATGTTAAATTAAAATGGTAAATTCAATGCATAAACTACATAAACGGTGCTTCACATTAACTGTAAATTACAGTAAATGTGAAGCACTGTTTATGATGGTACTGTCGACTAGTATCATGGGGAACATGTAAATGTTGTCAGCTTTCTATTACTCTGTAAGTTGCTGTTTACGTAACTATTCCATCTGTTTTTGTTGTAAAGCTATGGTGTTAACGCTGTGTTTCAAAGTTCATTTGGGTCGATTTAAGAAGGGTTCGAGTACAAGGTACACATGTCAGTCTTCGGAATTGGTTTTCCTTTTAAATTTAAATAAATTTCATTCAAACCATTCGACGGATTGGCTAAAAAGAGCATGCAGAAGTTTCAGGCATTTGAATAGCGAAGGCAAGAGCTAAAGCTTCCTCTTACCACAGACTGTGTAGAATGCGCTGAAGGTAACACACTCGCATCATTGCGCATCATTGCATATCATTTGCTACCAAGTATGCATCCATAGCAATAACATGTTGCCCAAATGGCATGGCCATTCATGCTAGCTGCCACACATGCAAGGTGTGTCCTCTTGACAGCTTTTATACTGAGCAATGTTTTTGTGACATGCAACACATTCCTGGAGCTTCTCATAACATGTTTTTATAACAAGTGCAATTTTTAAGGTTTGTGATACTGTACTACATAATACAAAATAAAATGGGTATTTTACACACCACCTTGTTGTACTCGAAGTGTGCCATTGCTGTGATGGAGCCAGCTAACAATGCAGTTGGCAATGCTGATAATTATGCATTCATGTTAGAAACAAATTTTCACAAGGAGTTTAACGTTTTGTGTCAGTCATTTTAAATTCCAAAGCAGCTGGGATAGCTACCTTGAGAGTTTGCAAGTGATGATGGGTAAGCATTTGAGTTTTGGTGAGCATTGCACACCAAAAGCGTGTAAACATTGTTCCCGACACGGCCCTTCTACAGCCACTCGCTTCGTAAGCACAGAATGCTGAAAGCAAAAGCTACGCACGTGCGAGCGAGAACATAACTGTCAGCCAACAATTTTTATGCAATTATTCATTTTTTTTTCTTTTTAGAGCAATTGCCTTATTCTCTGTGGCATTTTCGATTCCAACTTGGGTCTTGCCAACAGAGAAATCAGCTATGTCAACCAGTGCAGCAAGGAACATATTTTTGTGTTCCAAAATGGCAAACATGTCCTGCAGCGAAGCGTCATCTGTACCAATGATGATACACTTTGGTCCCTCAGTCCAGGGTCCCGCCGGGCACGCCTTTCATCGCTGCAGCGATGAAGGCTGCCCTCCTGCCCTCCTGAAGGGGAGGAGGGCAGGACCACAGTATGCGAGAGCCATTGAGATGACTGCCACACCTGTGACCTCATGGAGGTGGCTCTTCTGCGAATGCGTGAAGGAGATGTATACGTGTGGGAGAAAGAAGAGATCCCGTCTGGGGCTTGTCGGACGAGGACGCCGTGTGCGCGAGATAGAGTTGTAAAGGCGGAAATGCGCGGCGGGCGAGTCGATAGGGCTGGAGAGAAATGGGAGGAAGTCTGATGAAGTGTACCAACAGCTGTAGAAGCAAACCTGACATGTAAGGTTCCTACCAACAATGAACTTGAGGACCTAGTCAGCCCGGTTTTTTCTAGTTGAGTTGTTGCTATGTGGCAACTGTGTTGTAGCCAATGAATCAGTTAATTGACCATTTATTTGAAAAGATGGCTAACTTATAAAGACCAGTTTTTGTCAATGCGACAAATACAGTGGCTTGTAACAATGAGTCCACTTTTCCTCAATGCCTATGTCCAGCCCCACTTGTCCCGTTTACCGTCATATTCTGTACTGTCACACCGCACTTGTCTCTTTGTTACAGTCCTATAGATTTTTTTTAGTTTAACAGAAACTGGTTGTAATAACAGCTTGCATTTGTACTATACTGACTGCTACACTGCTGCTCTGCAACATGAACCACCATTGGCGGTTTTATCCATAAAATATTTTACAGTCGACGGCATTACGTATAGTGAAGTGATTAGGTGCGATTTTGCACTCCCGCATTCCGGGGTTTCCAGGAGAATTGAAATGTCTAGGGGGAGGGGGCGGGCATTGAGAATAGAGGAGCTAGGAGCGGTACTCATCTTTATTTTTTATTTGTGTCCTTGACTCAAACACTCGTGACAAAGATTGCAAACATTTAATTTACTTTACGCAAGGACGAAAGTCTGATTTCTGTACAGACAAAATTAAAGAAAAACGACTTACATAAAATGTGTCAAGAAACTAAGCAGCAGTTCAGATTACTTGCAATAAAACCTACAAAATCTAGCTGCTTGATCAACCCCACTCGCAGAACGCAGACGTGGAAAATGCCGCAAAACATGCACGTTTGTGCACTAGGCATAACATATCAACTCTTAATTAAGCACAAACACCAGGAAGTCAAATCTACGATGAACACTGTAGGCACACACGGAAGGTGTATGTGGGAGCTTCGATATCAGCCAGGACGATATGCCTGACATTGACATATCAAGATATGAATTTACGGATGCTACACACAATTGGTTGAATATGTACAAGCACAGGCACTTTGCAGATCCCTACCGTTCACTGCATAACTAAACTAATAAAAGAATTGTGAACCAAGAAGTGAGCATCAATGTCCTTCGTACCAATAAAACTAAACCGCCACAAATATATGTAGGCATTCTCAACTACATTCCGAAAAGTTGCATCCGCCTAGGTTTCTTGCTGTAACACCCTACCACTTACATGATAAAATCATAGAGAAAGAAATTCAATTCCTTTCTCTATGATAAAATCTTGAAAAGACGCATTGCCTGCGACGTCACCAATCGCTATAGCTGTAGCTGGGAATGCGCCGCGCAGAAGAAAAAAGAAAGAAGAAAGAGAGGAGGCAGGGTTCGCGACGTGAACGTGACGCAGACTCTCGGCTATGTTACGCGGGCGAATTGGCAGAGAAGAATGCCGCTCACGGACGCTAGTCGAGGCCACGACCTATCCTAAAGCGCTCCTCTCCTAAAGCGCTTGCTTTTTTCTGAATTTTTGCTAGCGAAAGCAAGTCAAGTCGACGGTGGCGGCTCTAGAAAGTTCACGTTGAAACTTTCAGGCCGGGCGCGCGCCGCCGGGGACTGCGGCTGCAGTCCCCGGCGGCGGCGGCGCGCGGGGATATAAAGAAGTCATAAGGAATAAGTATAAAGGGATATAAAGAAGTCAAAGCGCGCTCTATCATCGTCCAATCGGAGATACAGGAGAGAGCGAAGCGGCGTTGATCAAAGGATGGCGGTATTTTTTAAGTATACTGTGTCGTGGCCACGGTGGTCGTGGCCGAGACAAAGGGGTAGAGTGTCTTGGCACACTTGGCAGTAATGGCAGCACTTGAAAATGTATTGCGGTAAGAAGCCCCCTATTTGTAAAGGGGCCTGGTGACGGGCCTTTTAAAGAGGCCAGCAGGAATTACTTTTCAAAGCTAGAGTCCAGTAGCGTACCCAGGATCTCTGCCAGGGGTTTGCCAATGCCATCTAAATAGCACTAATTTCAATTTCTTCACGGGAAATTGTCCAAAAATACGCTTTTTGTGAGTGTGCAGACAATTGCGCGTCTTACATCTTAGTTGCAGTACTCAAATGCGCAAGGAAAGAAAAGGGGTTAAACAAAAGAGGGGGGTTAAGTCGTCCCTGGGGGGGGGGGGGGGGGGGGGGTCCCCTCCGTCGTTGCGCCACTGCTAGAGTCGTATATAAATTTGGTTCGAACATCCCGTTTTCACAGCAGTAGGCAGAAGGTAGAGAAATAATCATACCTGGAAATGTTTAGTCCTCTCGATGAAAGTTCCACTAGCACACAATCAGTAACGTTGTTATCCATATCGGCAGCTTCCTAGCCAAAAGTTGCCTCCTTTTCGTTTTGCTGACGTTCATAAAATAGTGAAATGACACTTCAGCACTTCCGTCTGGTTGAGGGAAATAAGTAACGCAACACTAGACCTCACATTTCCTCGTGCCGCGACACTGCCAGCAAAATTTTACGCACTTTCTAATCGTACACAACGCAGCAGACGTCATACCCGCAATGGTTTTATCGGAATGCGTCTTGTGGTACTAAAGTCCCTAAAAGTACCGCCATCCTTTGATAAACGCCGCTTCTCTCTCTCCTGTATCTCCGATTGGACGATGATAGCGCGCGCTTTTCACTTCTTTATATTATGTGTTTTTTTTTTTTTTTTTTTTTTTTTTCGCCTCCAAGCCATGTTGAAAGTCCTCTGCGCAGCCGCAGTCGCCGGCGGCGGCGCGCGCCCGTCCTGAAAGCTTCAACGTAGACTTTCTAGGTGCGCTACCGTCGACTTGGCTTTCGCAAGCAAAAAGTAAAGAAAAAAGCAAGCGCTTTAGGAGAGGAAGCTGCGGAGGAAAGAGTAGATGGCGGTACACTTTAGTGGTACGTACGCCGTGCGGCGCCTGTTTCTCACGCAGGTTTACACACGAACTATAACAGATGGAAAACATAGAAAATCAGTTCTTTCTAAGGCTAGGGCAGGCTGTTTTATTGAGAACACGTGGTTATAAAAGTATGTTACCCAAAAAACTCTATGTGGCATGCAAAAATACTGAGGAGACAATTGCACAAACTCTAAAAAAAAAAAAGGTTTGTACCCTTTTGGGGTTACCTTGTTGCTTGTTCCCAAACGATCACAGTCATCTATCCTGCGTGCCTTTCCTTTCTTTAACACTCCGCGCCCATGATTTTCAAGCGACGAACGCCATGCTCGTTATCTAACGTGACAGCGTGACATAGCATTCTTGTCAGGAAAGAAGCGAGTACAGAGTTTTCAAGAAAGGAAACGCAAGCAAAAGACTGATGTTTCTTTGGAAACAAGATATTATTTGGAAACAATTAAGATACGCTCCTAAGGATGCTTTTTTTTTTTTTTTTTTTCTTGGAGTGCATACGCTTCGGGATGCATCTTTGTCCCCAACGATAACCGTGATCTAGCTGCGTTGCTTGCGCATCCTTGAAACTGTGCGTTCGCTACTTTCATGTATTGAATGCCATGACATGCTGATAACGTGTACGCCATTCGTGACCTGGAAGTACCGGGCGCGCGGCGTTAAAGAAAGGCACACACTTCAAAAAGCTTACACCCTTTGAGGCTTATCTCGTCCCACAATGATAATCGCCATCTGCCATGCTTGCATTTCGGTTCTTTAAAGCTCTGCGCTCGCTACTTGCCTGTCGAGAATATTGCTATGTCACGCTGATGACGTGCATGCCGTTCATGGCCTGGAATACATATGACGATTATTGTTGTGGGACGAGATAAGCCCCACACGGCACAAACTTTTTTAAGAGTGTGTACGCAAGAGCGTTTGCGACATACCGGATTACCAGTAAAGCCCCTATATATAGGGGCTTTAATTACCAGACGCTGGTAGACACCTTGGGACGCTTCATCCAACCCTTGCTCTTTTGTGAAAATGTGGTGAAACTCGAAGGTACACGAACCAAACCTATGTGAACTGTGAAAGACAGCATAAACTATATATTTTTTCTGTGCGGCAGAACGCCTGCCCTGCGTCAAAACCGGACTAGGATTACTTATTTACTTACCAACCCAATGCCTTGTAGAGACGAGTGTTTTTGTCGAAAAAAAAAAAAAAAGAACACTTAAAAAGGCAACGTGTTCACGATCACGCCACTGTCGAAATTTAACACCAGCAGCGAAGTAGAATAAACTTAATTGGTTCCTGCAATAAGAACTCTTGTCTGGTTGAGCTCTGCACCACCATGTGGCGTCACCAATTCGGTCGTTCACGTTTACGCCTCCGCTATCTTGCATGCCTTCCCTTTAGAGCTATGCGCCCAATACCTCCAGGTTACGAACTAAGCGCATTGTCAGCGTGACATAGCATTCTTGACAGCTAAAAAGCAGCGAGCGCATTTTCAAGAAGGGAACGCCAGCAAGAGCGATGACGATCATTGCTTTGGTGACAAGATACGCTCCAAAGGGTATAAACCTTTTTATTGCGATAGCAATTACATGGACACTCCAGAAATAACATTTATTAGCCCCGAAGGAACTAAAGCCCAAGTCCGGGCCTCCATTTCTGCCGTCGTCGTCGTGAGGTTACGTATAAAGTCCAAGGGCGACGCCGCGCCCCCTACGCTTATGTGCGAGTGAAAGCGTGCGAGGGGAGCCGACGATCGAGGCTCAATCTCGCCCGCGCGAATAAGAGGAAAGCGGGCAGGAAGCGTCGCGCGCGAGGCATCCAACGTTGCGAGGCGTCCGGGCGAGGGGTCGGCATTCTACGCCAGCTGCAACTGCGTATGTGGCGGCCACCGTGGTGGCGGCTACGTGCGGTCGCGCGGCCGCATCTTGAGTTGAGAGCAATTTGCTTTGGGGGCAGAGTCTAGGTGTGTCGGCAGCTCGTAGCTTTGTGGCGCTCAGTTTGCGTTGAAGCGATAGACAACACGAAGGTCACTTCGCTCGCTGCTGCCGCCGCGTTTCCTCACGCCAGCGTTTTGACAGTGAGTGTCTGCGGTCATCCAGTGTGATAGGTTCACTGTGCACGCTGACACCATGCTTGTTAATTTAGTTAGCATGCGAATGTTTACAAGTTGATACAGTTGATAAAAGTACTATCCTCACTTCGTATGGCTCTCTGCTAATTTGCTATCGCAATTCATGCTTTGCCTTTCAGGCGAAACTGCGACTTTTTTATAGTGTAGATACAATAATGTGCTCTAGTCTCCATGAAGATATAGGGTTTAAAAACAGTAATGAATGGGTAAACATTAGTGCAGTAAACATAAGGATGTGTGAAGTATTGGTAGCGCATAGGTTGTAAATAACGTATTAACGCGATAGCGTTAAGGGAAAAAGAACGGTGTCGGTGCCGACCGTCATTTGGCTAAAAATCATTCCGAACCACAACCACACAGGCCCTCCATAGAAACGAAATACTTCTTTTACCACTGAAGTTGCTCACACTGTCTTTAATTCTTTACAAGTTATTCCTCAGAATTTTGAGAATGACAGCCCACAAATGTCACGAAACAAAACAACGACAGCGCGTGTCTTTTACGACAGACTGAAATATTAAAAGTGCAAAACAATAACAGAAGATCGGCCCACGCAAGAGGCCGCGTTTCTACCAGAAAGCGCGCCCTCTTGCATAGAGTTACCACCAGCGTTTCCCGGTAAACATTACTGTTACCTAAGCTCCAGTTGCCGGGAAGCGTGAGAAGCAGTCAAGGATCTTTGAATGCTACCGCGTTCCACTCTTAAAGGCGAAGCTTAAGCGTCCTCCAAAACTTTTAGTCTAAGAATGCTGTAATTGTGGATTTATTACAGACATCAAGGGGAGTTGGAATTGTAGCATACCTAACGATAGTAAAGTTGCATACAATTTTACCCGTTCCAAATTCACTCATCATCATTAGTTGTACTAATACAGGCGATGCACAGGTTTCCTTTGATATAGAATGGTGCAGCTGTGTTTTGTGCAAAATGTTCGGCAATCCAAGGAGAGTTACCTTCTAAGCTTTCTTTGCCTATTTTCTCGACATTTGGCGTGGCTAATCATTTCTCCCCTGGTAGGCACATGCCTGGCACATTTGAGGTAATTTGAGACTACATCAAGCAGGACTGTGTGTTTGTACATAAGACGTGTGTGTGCAGACAGAACACAAATGAATAACTCATAGCCATTGGGTTTCTATATACGAAGAAAATAAAGAGGGAATTATATATTTAGATGATGGCTTGAAGCGTATTTGGGGCAAAGGGAAGGGAGATGGGGCTAAGTGTGGCTGACTATGCGAAGCTCCATAGCGAGTTACGCAGCTATGATGTTAGTCTATGGCCGGACTCAGTCCTCAGACACCTTAGGCGGTTACTTTTTCCAAAATTTCCTTAGTTCTTCATATTCCAACACAGTGTGATGAACACTCAACAGTTAACCCCCTTGCACATGCACAGCGTTTCACTAGTGAAGGTGATTGCAGTCGGTTATCCTTCCAAATATGACAATAAGGACAAGTGTATACATTGCATTTCGTTGCAGATACAGTATAGACCACTTATAACATAACCGCTTATAGTGCAGGACCGGATATAGTGCGGTCTTTTCAGACTCCCGTTAATTTTCCCATAGCACTCCATGTATACACGTATCGCTTATAGTGCAGTTGCTGGGAAACGAAATACCGCTTACAGTGCGGCTGCCTGGGAGTACAGAAGTCAGCGGAGACGGCGAACGCTCCCCTCAAACGGGTGCCCCAAGGAGTGCTCGAGGAAGAAAGAGAGATGAAGTGGAGGAGAAGGGCACGTGGTGCAAACGAACAGCCAGTGAGGCTGAAACCAGAATCTTGAGTGCGAGTCGTGAAATATCACGGCGCGCATAGCGAGTGAGGGCCACGAAACTGCCAACGCCGGCCAATGCTCGCTTCACGATAACGGCATTAAACGAAACTTCAGGGAGCGGGCGGCGCCGGCACAGCACGGCGAAGGGCGCACGCGGAGACCGTGGAACGTGAGGGAGGAGGGTGGCTACGGCACTGCTGCTTCCCTCTGCGCCGTAGCCACAGCGTGCAAGAGCAACACGTGACTACAAAGTAGAGGAAGCATACAGGAGAAAGAAGGGTTCACTGCCATTTTCTACGCGTGGCTACGGTAGCATGGCTGTGACGTTGGCACGTACACGCATGTTCCGGCGCAACGCAGAATCGGCGACCTTGCCATTTAAGAGAGGGTGAAATTTCCGCTGCGTTTTTTTCTTTCTTTTTTTTTTTGTTTTGTTCGCGCGCGACATTGAGGGGTCTCTCCTAAGCTTTTACTCTATGGCGGTGCAGAAGCAATGCCAGTCGGAGGCGCGCCGCATGATTTGGTTCGAATTAACGAGAGTCGACTGTAAATTGAATGCAAACGTTCTTGCCGCATTCCTCGACTGTCACATACGCGTGGCAGCTCGGTGAACATGTTTTGCATATGTGCGGGCCTTGAACATTGTTGCTTTGGTTATAGTGCGGTACCGCTTATAGTGCGGATATTCGAGACTCCGGCGACTTACGTTATAAGCGGTCTACACTTATTTAAACACATTAAGTAGTTCCGCTTAACAGAGATTCCAACATGTTTGTTGGATCTGGATGATTTTTTGTACTCGATGCAGACCACCAAAATTTTTAGATTTTGCATTTGACTGCCACGTAAATAAGCATTTTTGTTAAAGCTTTACTACTGTTTAGCTTTAAGTTTAGTATGCCTGCAAGTATACTTTACGCTTCAGACGGAATTACTCATAGTCATTACAGAATTTCTACATTTCGGTCCAGGACACAAAGATCGATTTGTTTGTACTTTATTTTACCATGATACTGCTACATTAAGTATCTCTGGGATCACAATCATTTGGCGATGACAATCACAGATACCATGATAATACTTCAATATATGCGCACGTTAAGCGACTAGGGCCTATAACCATGATAATTTTACTTCAATTGCATCACACTTGACTCACTAAAAACATGCTGCGTTAGAATACTTTTTTTTCATTTCAAAAATAACACATTCTCCATTTATAAGCAGCAGAATTATTTTTCTATGTTCACTGTGGTCCCATTTCCTTCGGGAAGGCCCAGTCATGAAACACTTTCTGCACATGTACTATTGACCCAAAAAGTTTACGGACCAAAGGATCTGACAAAAAGTTGAATATCTCCGCAGCCTCAAAACGCAGCCTGGTATTTCCATTTCCAGCCTCTACTAGTATATGTGAACAACATTGTGATGTACGGTTTTACTGGCTACATTTAAAGGGCTGCTTGGATATTTAGCGTTTTCTGAAATCCCGTGGTCCGTAAACTTTTTAGGTTGATAGTACCTACATAATGTTCACTCTGTTTGCAAAAACAAAAAGCTGGACTTGGAACATAAAGCTTCTAATGCAAAAGGAACTTTACAACAAATAAAGCAGATCGTGACACAGATAGCTTAAAAATGTTAAAGAAGTTGCACCAACATAGCACTGCAAGCTCATTAGAAATGCAAACAGGAACAAGTAAAAAAGTGCAATTGTCAGACAGGCAGCTTGGAACACTGAATAAATTACAAAGCAATAAATGCTGAAAGGTCCAGACAGCAGTGCATAAACACATCTAGCTAAGGATGCAAAGCTCTTGCTGCAAATGACGCGACTACAAAGTGCACAGATGCTTACAGCCTAGAAACATGTAGCCTTTGTCGAAAGTTTACAAGCCACACTGCAAATGACAAGATGTCTTACCAGACCATTCAGAAGGGCCTTTGTATTGCACCTTGTGCTCCAAAAAGTGGGCTAGGGGGGAGCACTCGCCTTCTCAATACTCAGGAATTTGCCATGGTAAATCTTTGCGAGAACTGCAGTATGCAGTCTGGCAAAACGTCTGATGAAGTGTGCAGTGGGGCAATGACACTGCAGTGACTAAAGGGACATTGGGAAGCACTGTTTTCACACTGACGTTTGGATCAGGGTTCAACGCATCTTAACAGGTGTAGCCATTGATAACTACCATGTAGCAATTATGGAGTTTAATGTCCTGAAGTTGCATTTTGGCTATTTGAGAGGCTAGAGTGAAGGAGTTCCACCTCTGGAAAAACTTTGACTATGTGGGGCTCTTTAACCCTTTAACTTTTAGGTTGTATTACAGCAGTTCGCACTAATGTTGCCAAAGATGAGCTCTAGTCACCTAGACTGGGCTTTTAGGCTCTGCCTGCCAGTCACATCCGTCAACTCATGTCATGCAGCTGAGCTTGGGCCCTCGTACATTTTCCTTAATGCTCTATGGAACGCAGAGCATTAAGCATTAATTTTCGTTAGAATTTGTTCAGACAATTACACTCGAAACTTATAAATATGCCTAGCGAGAGCCCTTCATTCAGATTAGGCATTTTTCATTAACCTTTTAGACCATATACAGTTAAACCTGGATATAACGAAATTGACAAATTCCCGAAAAACTTCGTTATAAAGAGGATTTCGTTATATGCAGGCACGGCACGAAAATTCGAAAAATAAACGGTAACCGTATTTACTCGATTCTAACGCGCCCTCAATTGTAACGCGCACCCGTTTTCTGTTTTCGTCGAAGCACTCATCCTCGGAATGTCACACCAGGTCCATGACGCGTTGTGGCCCTAAAATTGGTTTTGGCTCATAGATATTCCGTATATAAAGGGTACGGCCACGCTAGCGGCAAAAAACGCGCGCGTCATGCAGCGAGCAGCAAGTTGCCGCGCGTCAGCGCCTTGCCACGAGGCCACCGTGGCACGCGCGTCTCGCCGCGCGGCAGCGCGATAAGATCTCCCGATAAGATCTCCCGCGCTCTCCGAACGTGCGAGCAACACCGCGAGCGCTCGTTGTTTCATGCGAGAGACGAATCGTTGTTGAAAACCCGACGCGGACCGGCGGCGTTCCGGTTGTGATGGCTCCGTGACGTCACCCTCGTCGCTCTTGATTGGTTCTTCATCTCGCGGCACGCGGCATTTGCCGCAGAACCCATCTCGCGCGGCACGCCGCAAGACCCCCGATTCCTGCCGCTTCTGTCGCGCGCGGCATGACGCGTTGCCGCGCGTTTCTGACGCGCGTTTTTGCTGCGTGTTTTTGCCGCTAGCGTGGCCGTACCCTAAAGTCCAAGGGCGATAACGCAGTCGCCGCGCGCCGTAAGCTGTATGTGCGAGTGGAAAACGTGCGAGGGGAGCCGACGACCGCGTCTAAATCTTGCGCGCGCAAGAAAAACAGGGAGGAAGCGCGCCTTCTTTCGTTGCGCTCGTGGCACCGGCGAGAGAGCGAGGGGGGAGGGATAGCGGGCCGGCGCGCGGTCGCGCAGGACGTATCTTGAAAGCGATCTGCGTTGGGGCAGAGTCTAGCAGTGTAGGTGCGTCGGCGGCTCGTAGCTTTCTGCGTGCTGTGTGTTCTCGGCGCTCAGTTTGCGTTGAAGCGATAGACAACAGCACGAAGGTCACTTCGCTCGCTTCTCCAGCGGCGCTTGCACACGCCGCCAGCGTGTACCAGCGCGTCGGCAACATAAGCTGGAAAAGGAGAGAGTGCCGGCTTGGCGGGCTAGGCCAGCTGCAGCAAGCGGAAGGATCAGATTAGAATGAAGGGAGGGGAAAGGTCACGCCCGCGGCGGCAAGATCGCTGGGTCGAGGGATGCAGGGCCGCCTCGCACACGCTCGCTTCACATTCCATCGCGGCGGAGAAGGTGCTTCCGGTTGCTGCTCGCGCAAAAATGACAAAATTTGGGGCGAAATCTCTAGGTGGTCGGAGGGGGAAATTCGTTATATCGAGGGGGTCTCCCGCTGCCACTTCGTTACGTAGAGGTCTCAAATACATGTGCTTCTATGGAGTAACGGCGAGGAATCGAAAAACTTCGTTATATCCAGGAATTCGTTATATGGAGGTTCGTTATAAACAGGTTTAACTGTAAAACATAATCTGGAGATGCAATATAATTCTCAAGTTGGCATAGGATCTGTGAAAAGTTTGATAGAATAGAAACATTTCGCACATATCTTTTCCTTTTTTCTGTTGTGAGAAAGCTTAGGAATTAAAGGGTAACGTGAGCCCAAGTCCTGGTACACAAATAGTTTTGCATCCACACTACCATCAAAACCCACAACCTCCTCTCTCAGCTCCAGGAATACATGTGAGACAGCAGTTTAGTGCAAGTTAAAACAGCAAGCGAGAAAATGCTTTAAGTGCATCATTATAAGTAATATCAGCTAAAGTATACAAGTAACTGCGCTAGACTGTGAAGCAGTAAAATCTCAAAACTACTCACAAGCACGTCGCTAAGTTTGGATAAAAGACACTAAGCCTTGCGCTCATTTCAAAGTTCACTTCAATCGCACGTTTCAACTCGAAGACCAGCTCTTCATTGGCCTATGTCCTATCTAATACACCATTATCTGAGCTTTTCACGGATCACATGGTAAACAGAGGGCCAAAGGTACATGGCAAAATTCAAAAAGAAAGGCCCACTCAGACAACTTTTAGTGCGTACAAAATTTATCATGAGAAGCTGCACAAGTGACAGTTGAGTTTAAAAATCGCCCCCCCCCCCTTTTTTTTCCCCCGGTTTAGTTAGATTAAATTTTATAATGGCTGTAGCATCAAGATCTCTGGATGTACAAACTCGTGGAAGCGTATCATATAACGAGGGCTCAACTGCACTCATTTTCCATTTCCATTGAGAGTACTTCTCCACCTGACAAGGGTTGGGCAAGACCTAAATTTAGTGATGGGATGGATTTGCACACATGACATCACAGTTTTCTTTTTTACCTTCATTCATTAGTTTTCACTTTTTTTTAGCCTCTGTTGTCTCCACAGAGTGATCTGGCATGTTTTTCATGTGTGACTGCTTTCCATCAATAAAGCGCTGCTGAAGTTTAGTGCATGTCCTGCTTAAATTCCACTCCATCTTTGTTTGGCGCTGCTCACAATTGTGGATAGGGCCACCCTGTTTACCAACTACATAAGCACACGCACTACTACAGCTCCTACTACTACTAGCCTCGTAGCATTTAAGATGTAAGCCACAAAATCACACGAGCAATATTGTTATCATTTCAGATCATGTACTTTTTGTCAAAGCAAAAGGGTGAAGAAGAGAGCATCACAACACTGAAATCCCAGGAGTAGCGGGATGTGTATGTTCAGTCTGCAGTTAAACCACATCAAAATTATTCAGTGTTCTGGATGCCGAACAAATAAGACAATACAGTTTGGCATTTTACCCGACTGAATATCACCTTTCTGGTTGCTGGCTGTTCACTAAATTTTGCACAGATACTACTACGCTGCTCCACTGTCACTCTATTTGTTCAGTTGTGCACAACTTGCAGCAGTTGACAATGAAACAAAGAGAGAGAGACACAGGTACGCTATCCCGTTGCCATGTGCTTTCTTTGTCCCATTGTCGTGTGCTTCAAGTTTTTCATCATGAACCAGCTAGCCTGATAGTCTATGCTATTGCATTTCCCACCAATCCCACCAGAAGCAGTAAAGTACTACCTATGTGGAAAAAACAAAAAATTGAAGCACCAATTACCGCTTCCCTTTTTACATTAGTTTAACAAGACGCACTAAATTTTCAATGAGTGTTCCTTTCTTCATGAATTTCATGCAAGCAAACACTTAGCATAAGTTGTATAGCAGAAGAATCAAAGCCTTTTTGTACAACCATGATTTCATGAAAGTTTAATTCATCAGGCAATGGTATATATACTGGGTTGTCCAATTCTCGAAGAAACACCTCATTAATAATTCTTAAGCGCTCATAGCAGCTTAAACTTGCAATAAGTCTGTTGTTGAAAGTTAGCGCTGTGTGTTAGTCTAATGTACCTTTCCGTGTACGCTACAAGAAAGTAGACGAATGACAAATGCTTAACCTTGCACTCGGTTGCGCAACACTTGAAACAGCAAAGCTGGGCAATCGTAGCCCACCATTTTCCGGAAGTGCGCGCAAACTTTTATTCTTATTACTCATGACGATGATAATTTCTTTTCGCACGTCTCGGGCTTACGGCCGTCACTGCGCGTTGCATAGCGCAGCTTGCAACACCGACACCGCATTGCAATGCCGACAACGCATTCCAGGAGACCCGCTCCGTGAATGTGTCTCTCTCTCGCTCTCATAGCGGGTAAAACCTCTTCACCTCGCAGAGCATGAGCGTGCGAACACGCCAGCTGTGGACGAAGACGACGACACTCAAACGCAATCATATGGTTCACATAAATGCATGTTCTGCAAGCGTGGCTGTCTAGCCTAGTGGTTACAACGCTTGCCTTGGGACCGGGTACTCGGGTTCGAATCCCGCCTCGGCAAGAAAGTTTATTTTATTTCTTCTAGTTTCTTGATACGAACCACAAATTGCGGCTGGCTTACACAGCTTCGCTGTTAAAAACCCACAGACTAATATTTCATTCATAGGTGTCAGCACTGAGTATTATGGTTGGCTACCTTTTTCCTCGTAGAGAAGAAGAAACGTCAAAGCTGTGTCAGTGTGGAAAAATAATATTCTAAGAGCAGACAACCTTTACAAGCTTTCTGGAACCCTCAAAGCAACTACTGTGGGACAGTATTGTTACATATCTTTAAAAGCATAAATGTAAGAAGCTAATGGTACCATTTGGCTGGTTCCTACTATGCTCTGGCTCAGTTTTAGCAATCTGAAAACTTCTCAAGATTGGAGCCAGAGAATAGCTACCCGTGTTGAGCGTTGCTGCTCCCACTGCAATTGGAGAAAGCGCCGTGACAGGAATTCTGTCAGATCTTGGTTGCACTCGCAGCTCGAAAGTCAGAGCACCTCCGAGCGCTTTGAATTAACCTGACAATTGTGTTCCAGAGTGCTAGTAAATGAACAGTCAAATGTACCATAAAACGTTTATGCGCCCGGACTCTAGGGCAACTACAAAGGCTGATGTAAACTGCACTATGTGCAAACCTGTACCCACCGCCTACCTCCCCCCCATCCCCATGCTATTTCTTGTCTTATTCAGAAGCCCAAGCAGAGATGCAAAAGATCTAAGCGGCCCTGAACCTGAACAAATTTGAACATCAGGTTTAAATGACTGGTTTCAAAGGCAGCATGGTCAGAGTATCTCTCTCATGCTGCCTAAGCAGAACTCTGCTGCTTACGAGATCATTTGTATGAGAAACAGAACCTTCCAGTCCTGCTCATTAAATGCACGAAAAGGGCACTACTGTATCACGAAAACAACAACTGTATAAAAGGAAATAAAACCAAGTTCTGTGAACAAATTGTAATGTAGCCTATTTGTGCTCGGTAAAGAGACTGGCAAACGATATATAACGACCCTGTTACTTTTAATGTGGCAGAGTAGTAACTGCCAAAGGATATCCAACTCGAAAGAGTAGCATTGAGCACGTCATAAAAAAAAAAAAAAAAAGAAAAAAAAACTAGGCACCATTTTTCAATTTGTAAGCTCTCACATATATGCAGTATGATGCTATAAACACACAACATGATAGTTATAAGCAACTACACACCGCCTGCCACTTCTTGCATTTCTGCAGCTTTTGCACTGACAGACTTAAAGTTTAGATTTTTTGGTTCATGGCTGAACATTGTACTTTTGCTGGATTCTATTAGGCCAAAGTAAGCTCTTCAAATGTGAGGCATAATTTTCCAAGGCATATTATCACTTACAAGTTCCCTTAAAAAAAAAACAAAAAAAAAAAAACTGACCAAATAAGCCTGTGTCACAAATATGATTCTTCCTCACAGCCCATTGTTTTTACATTTAAGATGGAGCATTACCTCAAGAGCTCTTTACAGGAGAAATTGTTCCACTCAGTGTCAGCTGTACCAATTTTAAATGTTTTTTGAAGGTCTTGAATGTTTTTACAAGACTTGCGAAAATTGGAGAATTTGAAAAATATAAGCATCAAGTCGACAATTGGGTAACTACGTACATTGAAAAAACATATCACAATACTGTAAACTGCATCCAAACTGGTATTCTTATACACTGCTCAGAACTGTACCACCAGTTCATGCATAGGACTTTTGTAAAAATGAGGTAAACAGTATGACATATTCGTGATAGCTGCAGACTAATATATTTGCCTGCCTTACAAAATTTCACATTTGTTATCAGTGAGGAGTTACAAAGTTCTAAATATGATGCTAATTTTAAATTTTGCAATATTTGACAAATCTTGCAATAGATTCAAGGCCCCCAACTCATACTATAGTTCCAATGGTTGAGAGGATTTACTTTTATTTTTTATATCAGTAATGTAATTCAAATTGACTCTGGATCTGCCAAACGAGCATTTTCTGCATTTCTCATGTTATTTTAACATTGAAATCAGAACTGACTCTGATTTCCTATTAAGGACACTGTTCTTTGCAATACCCACAAAACTTTTTCCTTCTAAAATTCACAGGCAACATTACTTAGTAGGGAGAATAAGTCCCTTCGCAATACTGATACTACTGAGATTTGATGACTCTTCATGAAAGCATCACTAATACACTGATAAGGAGGAAATGACTAAAGACAAGAAAACGTAGAACTATTTTTTTTAAATGGTAGGCTTTAGCCAAAGGAGGAAATTTCGCCATGTCCACAAGGGTCGAGTTTCAGGAACAATTTCAAAGAAAATGCTATGGACATTGTCGATCAAAAGAACTGTTTTGAACTCCCTACAACCACCAACAATGCTTTAACACTGTTAGAAGACTGCTAAAATACAGACGGAGCGACTAGTCACAGAGAAACAGATACAGAGTTTTCTAAAGATACGAGGCTATTAATAAAAAAAACCTAGCTTCACCATGTCATCATGAGCCGAACTTCAGAAAATGTCACAAAGGAAATATCCCAAACATAAAGTCAACATACCAACAACTGCTGTACTTGGCGAACGACAACACTGTTGCAACAAAACCAAAGGCTTAAAAACTCGGGTTGATCAAGAACAACAAGTCAGCACTGTCTCTTCATAAATCAACAAGACCAAGATATGGTAGGCTTCATTCATTACGTACTCTTTCATATCGTCACAGAGGTGATGCATTGGCTTTAGATGTGGAAATTTTATCCTGCATGCTTAGGTCTCTAACGACAGCTCTAAAATTTTACCAGTTAAAATGGCCTAGAAAGTGATAACACAAAAATATGTCAGCATAAAGCAGTAGAAAATTTAAAGCGCACTGATAAGATCTCAATAAAACTTTGATTGTCTTGTCCACATTGTCAAGCCTCAAGCACCACCTGCCCCCACCTACACATAATGCCAACGGCTAAAACAGGGAGCATCACCGATGGCAAGAATCCCTGGCTGGCATGTCTGCCTTCACTGAGCCTTCGCATGGTCACGATTGGGCAGTCCGAATCATACTGCAGTCGTCGAAGTAGACCTTCTCAAGTTTGTCGACCGACTTGGGGTCCAGGTCTACAACAGCCAGGGAGAAGAGGTAGGCCCGTCCATAGCTATCTTCCACGACAGAGTCCTCCTCCCAGGTGTGAACCTTAGCCCTGCAGAACACGTGTCACAGAAAAACTATGAGTTATGCTGAGCGGATGCGAACAGTAAAATTAAATATAAATCGCGGGGTTTAACGTACCGACGCTGCCACAGTTGGCTACGAGGGACACTGTAGTGGAGAGCTCCGAATTAATTTCGACGACCTGGCATTCCTTAATGTGCACCCAAAGCGCAGTATACAACACCCTTGCAATTTGCCCCTATTGGAATATTGCTGCTGTGACCGAGAATCAAACTTGTGACCCCGTGCTCGGCAACACACAGCCATTGCCACTGAGCCACTGAGACAAGTTGGATGTAAACAGTGAAAAAGGACCATCGGCAAGCAGAAGGGTGGGGAAAAAAAAAAGAAAGAGAAAACCTTCAGGCAGTGGAAAAAGGCAAATATTAAGTCAGACGTGGAATGTTAAAATACAACACAAACCTCGAAATGGTTGTTTCGTGCCTAGAAAAGACTAATTTTATGAGAAAATTGCGTCTGAAGTGTCCGTGCAGCTCTAGCACCATTCAAATTGCCTGCCCTCCATAGCGAGTAGTGGTGACAGCATGGTCTCATAGTGATGCTGTGCCGCCGGTGAGTAAAACGGCGCCTGCAGACAGTGCTACAGCTTTTTTACGGAAAACGCAGGCGCGCGGCCAAAAACAGAGCCAAGACAGAGCCGACGGCAGTGCGAAAGTGGAAGGAAAAGTGTGCACCAAATTGTAAACATGAGGATCGTCGACGCTCGTTGTAAGAGACCTTGTTGACGACACTGACAACGACACATTGGCTGGTGATGCTGGGCTCGATTTCAGCGATTTAAGCTCCAATGAGCAGCGTGACATGCTGCTGAGGGCTCACGCTGCTCGTGTTGAACACTGCCCATGTCGTTGCATACCACGACGGCGGCCTCGACACCGGCTTTTCCGAGCGCGAAAGCAGCGAGGACTCCAGTAATGCGACGTCGGGCGACAAAGCTGGTCACTGTCTGGCGTGGACCGTTCGGGCATCCCGCAACATCACATGGACGTGGCATTCTCTGCTGCTTGCAATTTCAAGTGCGAGTTTAGCGAGCCAGTAACACCTGCACAGCACTACATGATAACGGAACTACTGAAACTCGAAAGCGCACGGCGCAGAGTCGAGCAAGAACGAAACCTTTACACCAACCACATCGTTATTAAGGGTAACGCCAAAATGTAATTTTTTCTAATAGAAGCAGACAAGTAGCATTTTCTTCCATCTTATAATCCAACGAAATTATCTTTTTAATCGGTGTAATAGTGACATTATTTTTTTTTAGGAGTGCTTTCGTCATCGGGTAAGTACCTGAATGTCCCTGGGGAGTCTCTCATCGTGTCCTGCACTTACCTCAATTTCTCGAATATTAAAGCTCTGCTTGCGATTATAGTGACGCCTTAAACGTTCTAGAGCATTACTCTATCACTTTAGCTTGACTTTTTATTTGCATTTAGTGTCTCTTTAAATGATGTCACTGATTTTGTGTTCATTTCATACCACATCCCCTTGATATTTACATACACCCCACATCTCCATATGCCGTATTTTGACACTTATAATTTGCACTAATAATCTCCAGACTCCAATCACTCTCTTGACACCCCCAAATCAAATATTGAAAGCAACAGAAACTATGTGAGTGCAAATATGGCCACTTTCTATATATTCATACATTAAGATACCACCTTTCACTGCAATGCATACAGGCTTTGAATATATGCATAGTTTAGGTATTTCCTGTTCTACTCACAAATGTATTTTCCATTTATTTTGTTTCATAATGTATCGAAAATTACACAACCTGTTTTGTATCTCTCATTTTATGTCACTATAACTGCCTATTTTTATACGGAAAAAGTAGTAGACTTGAAGCTAGAGAAAGCTGGAAAGTAGTAGTAAGCTGGAAAAAGTAGTAGGGATGCCGATTCCCATATGTTTTGCCCTATTTACTTTAGCGGTAGTTCTGAAGTTCTCCTAGTAATGCACAGGGTGATAATTTTAAAATTTTATGAAATTTTTAAAAATAGCCTGCTACAGATAACATAATTCTCCTCCTTGAGCTGGATTATTCAAACAGGCAAACATTACTTGAACAAGAAATCGAACCAAATATTCAACTAATCACCAAAAGTTCACTAATTAACTTCTTACTTTATGGCGCATTGCAATTACGAATTACAGCCGGTGAGTTTGCAAGGTGTATCCACTTGGAATTAATTTCCAGAATGACGTCAGTTTGGAGATATGTGCCATCAAACTTGCCCTAAAAATGCACTGTTGCTCCACTTACCTTTTAACAAAACACTCTTTTATGCATTGAAGCACAAAAGTAACTGAAACGGCCGTGTATTTCATTAGACAATTTGGGAAATAATATCTCAAGACTGGTGTCATCCTGGAAATTAATTTCAAGTGGATACATCTTGCAAGCTCACCGGCTACAATTTGCAAATTGCAATATGTGCCCTAAAGTAATTAATTAGGAAGTTAATTAGTGAATTCTTTATGGCGATAGCAATTATATGGACACTCTAGGTGAAATTCTGCTGTCATCGACGTCATTGTGAGGTTCCACATAAAGTCCACAGGCGATAACATCGTCATCGCTCGCCATACGCTGCATGTGCGAGTGCAAGCATGCGACAGTGAGTCGGCATTCGCGGCTCACCGCGGCCGCACGGTCACGACGGGCCAGAAGGCTTTGGGGGGAAGGGGGGGGGGGGGCGAGGGGGTGCGTTCTGCACCGCGAGCGCCTACCCGTGCGGCTGTATTTTGAAATCCATCTGTGGCGGGGGCACAGTTCACCCTCCCTGTGCTTTTGCGGCTAAGATCGCATTGATGCGAGCGCCGGCACGAAGCTCAACTCACTTGCTGCTGCGCTGACTCACTCCAACGTTTTGACAGCCAGCTTCTGCGGTCATCGAATGAGATGTGTTCACGTTTGCTTGTGCGCGCGTGACATCATGCTTGTTAATTTAGTTAGTATGCCTATGTTTACAAGTTTATACGGCTGATAAAACTATGTACTATCCTTACTTTGTATAGCTGTCCGCTAATTTGCTATCGCAATCAATGCTTCACCTTTCGGGCGAAACTGCGGCTTTTTTTAATTAGTTGAATATATATATGTTTCGATTTCTCATTTTCACAATGTTTGCTTCTTCGAATAATCCAGCTAAAGGAGAAGAATTATGCTATCTGCCACAGGCGATTTTTAAAAATTCCATGAAACTGAAGAATGATCACCCTGTATATTATTTTGACGAGTGCACCCCCCCCCCCCCTCTCATACAATGTGCTATGTAGGGTCTGTGAGGTACACTAAACAAAGAAATAATAATAAAGTGGACATAAAAAACGACCACAAATGCCAGTACAGACAAGCCACATGTTTTAGACAAACGAGCCAAGCACAAACAAAAAGAGCAGACTACTATGTCGACACTTCTCTTCTTTACTGTACGCCGCTTTGAACAATAATTTTTGGCAATCAACAACTAAAACCTAGGCCATGTGTATCAATCTTGTTTTCAGGGACACTTCACACCCTCAGAAAGGCTAAAGTCTTTCGCTAAAGTGAATTGTGGAGGCAAGGCACTCCGATTCTTAAGGCCAAACTACACGTCAAATGCCGGTGCATGACAGCTCGCACCCACGCGCCTTGCGTTTACTGCGCCTCGCAAGTATTAGTGATTTGAACCTACAATAAGCGCGCCAGTGTGCGCCCACTTGGCTCACTATTTTCACCTTCATATGCATTGTTTCGTATTTTTGTGAGGCAGCCAGAGCACTGATCTTTGTCTGGAGAAGATATGTGGGTTTGCGCTGCGACGCGTACGATCCGTCCTGCACCATCTGTGCATGCGTGAGGCACTTGGGGGTGAGCTTTTGCGCGCGGGCAAATGTACATGTAGTTCGGCCTTTAGACATGACACTTCGCAACTTGTCTATAAAACTTCAACGTAAAGACCACTCAGACAGAACAAGGACTCGCTTTCTTCATCTCCACATTCTTCACTATTACTTGCAGCAACAAACCTGCACACAACAAGAATGCTGAACAAAAAGCAGCACTGCCAGAAGTGATAGATGTGGTGACAAAGTACATGCATATGTGTTGTAAGTAATTGCAGCAAGATTCCTTCTGACGAAACCCAGAAACTTTCCCCGCAAAAAATGCTGCAGAAACCATCGAAGGTGGTCGTCAAAGTAAGTGAATAGCTTATGCAGACCACAACACTCAAATCTGGGGTTATCAAATAATTTTACCAAGAGATGCGACGCGGTCTTCGAGGATAAAAATGCCCTGCAACTACTATCAGTCCAGGCAGCAGAAAAATCAAAACCTTCAGATCTCCAGATACCATAAAGCCCTTGCACGGCAACATGTGCGTCTAAAGGAGCTAGCTGGCGTTCAGCGAAGAACGTGCCCCGCAACTCAGTTGCACAAGGGCACAAGACATTTGCATCAGCGCCTTTGAATCTGCGCAAAAAAAAGTCCAACAACGAAAATGGCCAAAAGAGCCAAAGAATGCTATTCGCTTTAAAATTTCATAAGTTGAAAATAAAGGCCCTGGACTCGGTTCATGCCCATAGGCCACCTGAATGGTCAGCACAGATGCCCACCTTCGAAACGTACATTATACAGATATACAACGTAATATCCAGTACATTAAAGACGCAATAATAAGCGCCTGACAGCCGTAAGCCTCCTAGAAAACTTGGCAATTGTAAGCCTAATATGAAAGCCTAGAGCACAGACAATACAAATTACAATAACAAAAATTTTGATTGTATTGTTGTGAATGATGAACACTTATTAGTATAGGAATACAGTAGCTAGTATGTATTTCTTACAACCAGTCATCTAAAGTAAACAAAGAGAAAACAGAGCAGCTTACACAGAAGGCAACCTCTGCAGGGAAAGCATAATAGAGCAATCACGAGCTGTTAGTGCCACCAAGAATTCCCAGATCTGGAAGAAGCAAGAGCAAACATTTTATCACGCATTGATAAATTTAGTGAAGCAACACACAAATGAAACATCAGCAATACAATACTCTGGAAAGGCAACTACAGCTGCATTAAAAGATAATAATAATAAATAGAAAAACTTCAAGCATGCAAGCACAATTTAGCAAGAGTGAGGGCCTCGAAGTCTTTGGTGTTTTACAAAAGTGTTATTATATCAGGAGAGACCCTATTCCTCAGTGTTAACCTATCTTTTTTCAATTGTTAATTGAGCCCAACTGTTAACCTGCCATTTTGACAATTTTTGTGCGTAGTTCTCGCCCTTGACCACAGCTCTTGACGAGCTTGTGGCCAACCTGGGCTACAATGTGCGACCAGTAGCGGTACTCGCAATTGCTACCTACAATTTTGACAAAGAAATGTGCAAAGCTAATGGAATGGCGGTGCAATCAGTTCTGCTATCAGCAGGCTTTAATTTTTTACAAAATGGATAATGTAGACATGCCTCTGGTGATCACAACATATGCAACAAACATCCACGCACCAGTATATGCTGTTCTTGTTTAGTATTCATTTGAACACTGATTGGTGTCACGATTAGCTCGACAAATGTGCAATGCATAGAAGCATGCTTGCAAATGAATAAATAAGTCTGTAAGACAAATTTACAGATAAGTAGTTATTAACTGAGGCTGTCAGATCATAGAGAGGTGGACATGCTAGTCATCTATCTACAGTTTCAGTGGGGGGCTGATAACTGCAGTATATCTTTTACTCCTTTTTTTTTTTTTTTTTTTTTTGAAGTACAAAAAGTGCAAGGGTGAAAAAAATAAATTCTGGGATCTTATGTGCCAAAACCACGATCTGATTATGAGCTACGCTGTAGCAGGGGACTCCGGATTAATTTTGACCACCTGGGGTGTGTTAGCATGCACTTAAATCTAAGTACATGAGCATTTTTGAATTTTGCCTCCATCAAAACACAGCTGCCACAGCCAGGAGTGACCCTGCGATCACGAGTTCAGCACCACAACGCCATAGCCACTTGGTTTCTGCGATGGGTAAAATGCCAAGCTGACAGCAAGTAGTACTAGTAGGTGACAATCATGTTGGCACGATGATTGAAAAGTACAAGATCATGGCCATCCTACTCTTGCTTACAAAGAGCAATAATTGCTGCCACCCCGGGGCACATGTTGTTATCAGGCGCTGTGATGTCAATTGTAATTTTAATGGGAACATACGTGATGCCTTCCACGTTTTAAAAAACTTTGTAAACTCTGTTAACTTTGTGTCCCTTTACACACTTGAAGAAGTACTGACCTATTTTCAAAGTTGCAAATACAGTACCCCATGCTTTGTGCATGTAAATGGATGACATTTAGGAAGAACAATGGTGGGAAAACATTTGTAATATGGGATACCATGTATTAATTTGTATGGCATGTATATTAATTTGATCCTAAGGTTGCTCTTGTGTCACTGACATTATCGTAATGCCTAGATACAGAGCGAAATTTGCAAACATCTGTACCAATAAGGCTACATCTGATGATGTTGCTTGTGAAAAAATGAACAAGAGTGCTGTGCATATTACTTTTGACTTCGCCCATGTGTGATAGTTACAGCGATCGCAGGAACAGGTTTGTGCCACTGAATCATAATGAAACTGGCACACAAGAAATTACATGTAATAATTAATTACTTGTAATGAATGACCTTTTCTGGTAGTTTCGTAGTTTAACAATTACTTTGTTTACTCAGCAACGCTCACTGTAATTCAATTACTTCTTCCAATTACCAATTACATGTAGCCAGTTACTTTATTGACGAGACAAGCTGTAACAGGTAATCCAGGTTTGATCACTTGAATTTGGTGAGAACTACAGTAGAATGTCTGTGGTGTGCAACTGACATTGTCCAAAGGGACAAAAACATGTACGTGGATTACCTCCTTCCTACAATCAATGTCGTGCAGCAACGCCTCGATCACCTGAACATGGCCAGCTTGCAGGTTTGCACACTTCTCTGGGAAGCACCTTTAAGCGGCCTTCACAGGTGGTAGAAGCTACTGCTGCTCATTATATTATTTGCTTAGTGCAGTCTATGACTTCTCTGATATAGACAGAAGTTTTTGGCTGTTAAATGTACATGTTCCTATCTGTCTGATACACGACCCATATACATCTAATTTTGGGATTGTAACACACAAACAGCATATTTATAGTTGGTTGAATATATGCAGTTATATTTTGAATTACATTACACATTTGGCCACCTTTTCAAGGGACGTGAACACCTGCTGACATTTAATAATCTGCTGGCATCCCTTACAATTCCTTACAGCACCTCATTTAAGCATAAATAGCTAATGAATGAAGGGCACTAGCAGGAGCTTAACCAAATGTTGGCCGGTGAACTGAAACAGCGCATTTTTGGTTCGACAGTGTGGGCACTTTGAACGTAGATGGCAAAAAATTGCCTGTGGTGGATTTTTCAGTTTTTCACTGGCCTTACCGAGAGCGCCTTTCTCTACTCTCAGCAACAATGAAGCGCTGTGCTTCACAGAGGACTAAGACAGCAAACATCGCAGTGTTGAGTAACCACAATCTTGTGCACTATGTGTTCATACCGTTACAATACTGCCCTTCTCTTCAGCACGTACACAGAGCGAATTTTCGGTGCCGCTGTGATATCTTCACAAAAAAAAAATTAAGGGAGATGACCGATGAAGATTTTGAAAAGCAATAGTTAATAAAGACAAACAATGTCGGCTGCAGTGGATGCACAATACAGCGAGGCCAGTTCATTCTATTTAGTGTATTTGTGCAATCTTAAAGGACCAGGTCTGGCCATTTTGAGCTGACAAGTGCAGTGCATACAATGCACGCTAACGATCGTGTCTGCTAAGTATTACATCCCTACGTGCCGCTGAAAGAGCTTAACTTTCAAACCAAACGCAGTTTTCCCTACTCCCTGCAGGCGTCGCGCTCCCAGCTGGAGAGTCAACGTATATCGCACAAGTGTGCCTACGTACATGGCAGCGCTGTGACGCCGCTCAATGTGACACGTGACTTCGAGAAAGTTTAGAGAAGTAATAAAGCTTACAAACTGAATGTCTGTGTGTATTTGTTTTACTTCGTACCATAGCAAGAGATATGTACTTCCCTTTCGTCTGCTTGTTCACACGTCGTGCAGTTGCACGCGCAGAGAACGAAACTATCTCATTTTTCTACCATGTCCCAGTGCCGCGATCGTGCTCTTTCATCCTCTCACGCCTGCCTCATTGGTCGTGATTGTGGCACTGATCATGTGCTCTCGTGCAGAACACATAAAATCATCCGCTGCCCGAAACAAGACAAACGCAACAGCTCGCGCGTGAGACCATCACCGAAAGTGCATCACTCAGCAAAAATGCGAGAGAGAGAAAAAAAGAAAGGAAGCAATGCCCGTGACGTATACGTCACGTGATCATCTGGCTCCACTATGGGAGAACGCAGGGAAGGAATTTCACTTGCGGAGGCTAGACGGGGCGAGTGGAGAGAGCGTCTATGTTGGCGGTGATAGTCGCCTCCCGAAATCATGGGTTCACACTACCTGAAATATTTCTATCTCTGCTGTTAATGAACGAATTTGAAAAACTGTTGCGGTAGAACACTCCTTAGAGGGCACGTAACATTTTCCTGTGTATAACCAAAATTTGCGATGTGGCTTGGTGAGGTCATTAATAAATGGGCCTGGCGAGGTAACTAGTGAGGTCTTTAATAAAGTTGGGAGGAAAGTAACGTAAAATTAATCAAATAGTACCTTTTAATAATTCTTGATATTTCTTTCATGGGGCAGCAATCGGTCGCTGGAATCAGTTACTTTTTTTTTCTGTAATGTGTACAATTCTGATCACAATGTCATAACGTATCCACTCCCTGGGTACCAAAACCGAAACTGCTTCGTAGAAACAACTATAGCATTACAGTAAATTATTTAAGCTGCTCCAAAGCTTGCCAGTGTTTCTTCATTTCTGTTCTGCCAAACGTCGATGACCATGAGCAACCGTCGTGCATATGGAAGCTGCACTACGCTGCACACGCTAGCACAACGCGAAAGACGAAGCACGTAACTAACACACTAATACAACGCGCAAGACAAAGCACGTAACTGAATCGTCACCGAGTCAAATCAGCGCGTCGTAATTGCAGCCTCCGCGATCAACTTCAGAAACATTTTCAGAGCTAATTGCGGAGGCCACGCTCCGCTGTGCTGAGTACGGTGAACGCCACCTAAGTGGCGTTGGTAGTGCTTCTTGATGCCAGCGTCCCTTCGAATGCTGGCATCGAGGCGTCGTAGTGCTGAGACCACCGAAGCGTTCACTGTCGGTGCGCGTTAGTGTCATAATGCAGTACTTCTCTTTTCTGCTCGTAGGCGGCGGCACCGCCCCGAGCAAGAGCGCGGGTACACGGAGGAGTGTTAGATATATAAGGCGCGTCTGTGTAGCTCTCTGCAAATGCGTTTGTGGCGCAATGGGTTAAACGCTCGGCGATCTATCGTCGCGGACCGAGAGGTCGTGGGTTCGATTTCCAAATTTTGGATGTTTGTGGAACTTTTTCTTCTGGTTTCTTTCTTTGTATTATGTTCTCTGACGTATTTCCGTGACGGAAATACGTCAGTGAAGTCTTGGTGGACCCCGGCATAAAACACTTTCGTGTTAAAAAAAAAGAAAGAGAGAAGTGTAATGTCATGCCAGCACTTGCTTAAGAAAACAAGAAACAGAAATCCATATTATCACTGACATCTTCATCAGAGAAATCTTCATTAGCAGCAGCCTGGACAGTGGAAAAAGTGACTAATACCTTGCGGCAGGCGAATGTGTGGTCAGTCTCATAATTCTGGCGTTCATGGCAACCCACAGCCTTGGGCAGAGAGGGAGCAGGGTATCCATCCTTCAGGTACTCAAGCCTATACGAGAGCAACGAGAAACGTAAGATAAATCGGAGTAGCCATGTCGGCTTCGCTCAATCATGCCAAGAAAACAACCTGAAAGCCAAAGCCTCCTTCGCAGGGCACTTACAGCGGTGGTTTCTCTCCAGCACAATGGAGGGTGTCCTTGAGACTGAGGTACAGGGGATAGGCCGTAGAGACGTCGATGGAACCCAGGCGCTGAGCCCGCAGCACTAGGTCCAAAATGCACCCACGAGGAAGCCGGTGGTCAGCTTTCATTCCTGAAAACAAGGGGCAGAGGCAGAGCCGAAAGTGGTGAAGCACTCCGTGTGAGATAGAGACACCACAGACATTCGCCCTTTCTAGTACTGCCACGCGAGGATAGTTTTCCTTTGTACTTTTTTCTGTTTGAGTGCTATCAGTGTTATCTTGTTTTTATTCTTGCATCAGATGCACTTTCATCATTGGATCATTGTGGATGATCGGCGAGGTTTAACAGCCCATACCCAAGAACGGGCTGGGAGATGCTGCAGCGGAAGGGCTCTAAATTAACCCTTTATGAATTGCACACCACACAAATATTTTTCTTGCAGAGTTCCAGTTTTGAGTACAGAGTTTCTGGCTAAATGTCTTCGCGCAACACTGAACAATAGGCAGCAAGCATCATTTGTTGAATTAGAATGGGAACAGAGGATGAGGAAGAAGATGGGTTGCTTTTCAAAGCACAGTCAGGGGAGAAGGACTGATGCAAGATCACTGGCGGCAGTGGTGTAACACCGGTAATGTAGAGGAAACGCAATTTACACCTCTGTTTCACATTCGATGTGAACTATCTGTGCAAGTTCCACACAAAACCATAGGTGACTGCTGACTTTCAGTGTTCTAACTAATGATGCCCGTCTATTGCAGAAAACGTTTCCACAAAATATTGTTTTCGTTTCCTTAAATATCCTTATTCTCAGCGTATTTTGCACATTTCAACAAAAAATAAACATTTCCTTTGGGTATTTACATGTCTCACCTTTATATGGCAAACTTTGACCACCTGGGTTTCTAGAATGATCACCTAATTCTAAACAAAAATGCTTTATAGCATTCTATTCTCATGGGAATACGCCCACTGAAACCGGGGAATTGAATTGACGAACTTCTGTTCAGCAGCAGAATGCTATGACACCCACCGCTAAGCCAATGCGTTGAGTGTTTCAGAGAGACAAGCCTGCCTAATTGGACTGAACATGACTATTGTGATAAGTTCCAGAATTATCACAATGCCAACCAACTCATAGAATTTTTGATGATTATACATAGGGGCCAATTGCAAGACGCTTCGTTCTGATCAACGACTGCGGGATGTGCTGGTCAACCCTTGGTGCCACAAAGTTTTTCACTTCATTTTTCAGGGCACCACGTCTGCCTGAATAGGCAGTTTTGGACTTTAAAACTCATCATCATTGGCATGCCTACCTGGAGATGCAGCCAATTGCACAACACAGAGTGCTCAATGTTACCAAGCCTTTTGCCACTTGACATACTCCTAAATCAGTGTCAGACGTATTCACTGCTGCAGACAGTTCAGCCAATACACAAACTAGGACCCGATTTAAAGAGTAACTATGCCTTACATTCTTCATTCCACCTCTACACTCGTACGCAAAAGCCTTTCTTAACACCGACTTGATATAGTACAATAGTTCCAGCAGATTTTGTTGCAGTGAAATTTCAGCCAGAACCTTCTAAGAGGGAATTCTCTCTATACCTATGGCACTATGGCAGTCTTCTAGGCTCTGAGACAGCTAATGTAAAGTAGGTCACCATTTCAAATGCTG
Source organism: Dermacentor silvarum (assembly GCF_013339745.2). Taxonomy (NCBI): domain Eukaryota; kingdom Metazoa; phylum Arthropoda; class Arachnida; order Ixodida; family Ixodidae; genus Dermacentor; species Dermacentor silvarum. Next base: position 25,199,373 of record NC_051161.1, read on the forward strand.
GTGCCCACAGATGCCTTGAAAAGGCTGCCAACCTATTGCAGCACCTCGTTAAACTTGTGAAAAAAAATTTACTTCCTGAGAATGACCATTCGTCAAAACCAAGAGAAGACTTACTGTTACACAGAATCATAAAGCGGTCCACTCACTAGTAGTGCAAGTGCATGGATGTGAAGAAGGGCAAGACTGTGCTGTGATAACATCACCGATGCCACTGGTTGCACTGACTGCCACGGTTTCAGGATATGAGTGCCGCAGGATTTTCGCTATCAGATGGCACAGGTTGTCTTCTCGGCTAGAGAAGAAATGCGAGAACTTCAGAAAAAAGCTAAAAAAAAAAAAAAAACAGAACAGCATAAGCTTCAATCAGGTACATGTCAGCCAATCATTCAAACCTCGAAGGAACACGGCAACACTCAGCAACAGTGTCCTCACCAGAAAGCTATGAAATCGGTCGCACACAAAGTACAACAGAACACGCTTGCACCTAAGCCTAGGGAGCTTAAACAAAAAAATCCTGACACAGTTCTACAACATAGCATTAACTCATATTGACAGTAGAGCTCAGTTGAAAATGGTGGAATCCACAGCACATGCCAAACAGAATTGTGTGCAGCTGAGAGGTTAACTCAGCAACCTGGTTTTGAAGTAATGCAGTGGAGATCTCACTATCCCCCAGGCACCAACTCACCTGACTAGACTTGATTCAAGAAAGAAATCCTTTAGCGTGACATCTAGGTTGGTTCTTGATTCTTCACTAAATATAAGTTCCTTGTTCTGCGAGAGACCACGCAAATCAGAGAATAAGAACGTGAATGCAAAATCAAACGAAGTGTGACTTCTAGTTCAAACCAGGGCCAGCAACAATTCCAAATGCAAATGCAAAAGTGCAACAATTCTATCAACAATTAAAAAGTTCTTGTACTTTGTCAGTTATTCAAGGTCCGCTCCGCCTATGTTATGTATCACCATGATCGACAAGTCACGAGTGGTGAATGATAAAAAATGAATAGAATCGAGTGAAAGGAACTGCTGCTATATACTGGCCCAGGGCATTGCACCTGCCACTTCTGAATATCTCGGTGACTGTGAGGAGATACACACATCAAACTTAATTGGAAGAAAGGCCAACTCAAACATACCTTAAAGACTCTGAGATTATTTTGTGGGTGGTAGAGGAGCTCCCTTAGAGCATTTTTCATTCGCCTAGGACACCTGTAAATTAAGAAGTAATAAAAACCATGGAATTAATTATTATAGTTCAGGGAGCATAAAAACGATTTCTGTGCTCGTGCCACCATATGACTAATGCAATGTGTTTTTTTAATGCTAGATTTCATCATTTAGAAACCTGGCATGCAAAAAACAAAAACAAAACAAAAAAAACTATGAAGCTGTAACCGGTGACACAAACAGGAAAATGACAGTGTGAGAACATTCAGTAAGTATTAACATACACAGGATAATGCCTCTAAGGCACTATTAGCACTTTTAAATGCAAATCATAATTGCAATGCATGAGAAGCAGTTAGCTGCTCTTGAGAGACAAGAAAATAAGAACTTACCCACTGAACAGATCCAGCGGGCAGTACATGCTGAGTGATGATATCCGCCCTTTGCTGACCTGAGAGAACAATATATATATATATTTTTTTTGCTTTTTAATTGCTCTGAAACTTTAAAGGAACACCAAAGAGAAACAGATAAGTCCTAAGTCAGTTTATACTGATAAACTATTTTTGATAATTTCACAGCCAGAGATTCACTACTGCAGGAGAAACTAAAGGCCAAGCTTCAATGCTTTGAATTTCACGCCGAAACATCAGCACTAGCATGTCAGTGCGACATCATGTCGTTCAAATTATTTTCTTGTATTTGAATCACTGTGGTGCAGTGAATGTTTTTTAAACTTGCTAAATTCAGTCTCCAACTCTCTTAGGATACAATGTAGTCCTTCTCTGCCGATACAAAATTAACTGTGCCTGAGCAAACGCTGTTAAAATATATGAGATTCTAACTGACTGGTATGGAAACTTAAAGACAGAGTTGCCACCAGTCTTTCATTCTAGTGTATTTTTTTACTTATAAGTATCCTCTCACGGTAAGAGTGCCTGTTTTGGTATTCTATAACTATAATTTACAAATACTCCTCAAATTATTTTTTCCTGCAGTGTCCCTTTAACCTTTCTTGGTTTGAATATTGTTTTTGGTACCACAAGTATATATATGAGAAAATAGAGTAAAATTTCTAGTATAGGTTTTCATAATATATCAAAGCCTTTTATCACAAACTCTGCATAATATATCCCGGGTGTTTATTATGTATATATTATTATGTATATTATGTATATTATTTGCACAAAGACGCATCCACTTGAAATATTTCCAGGATGACACCAGTTTCGAGATATTATTTCCCTAAGTGTGGGACGAAATACATGGTCGTTCCAGTTACTTTTGAGCTTCAATGTATAAAACAGCATTCTTGGTAAAAGAAAGTAAGTGGAACAACAGTGCATTTTTACGGCGAGTTTGATGACGCATATCTCCAAACTGGTGTCATTCTGGAAATTCATTCCAAGTGGATATGACAACTAACAAGCTCACCGGCTACAATTCGTTAATTGCAATACGTGTCGCAAAGTAATTAACTAAGAAGTTAATTTGTGAATTTCTGTTAATTATTTGAATATGTGTTTCGATATCTTGCACTACTAATGTCCGCCACTTTGAATAACCCCAGCTCAACAATAAGAATTATGCTACCTGCCACAGGCAATTTTTAAACATTCCGTAAAGCTTAATTCTGAACACCCGGTATAGTAGTATCAGATTGTGATATCTTGATAGCAGATTTTGATAGTATCTCAAATTCCTAAATTCACAGTCGTAAGTGTATAATTTGTGTTTACAAATTACTGGAAGGCTGTTTGCATGCACATGCCCTGTAAGTGATGTAGGCTGCCTTTGGTGGCAGGCTCCAGGAGTGCAGCACAGAGGCCTTACTATAGTGTGCCAAAATGTGTGGACAATTGCGAAATTTCATAAAAGTCTCAAACGGTCTGCTGCACAAGCTCCAGATAAATTACGTGACCAGAGTTGCTGGAACTGTGATTTCTCACATTTGTTTTAGCTTGCCATGGGCAAGCTTTCTCTCGGTCTACTAACCTAGTAAGGCAATGCGATTCCTACAGGAATCACTGGGCCAGAGAAACTTCAACTGAGTATGCTCAAAGCAACACAAATGGACAAACTAAAACTAAAGTCAAGCCGGACTGATAGATTAGTGTGCAAACATATTTAAGATGTTGCTCCCATACTGCTCTTTTAGCCTAACTTCTGCAAGTGAGACATTAGACATTAAATGTAAACATTAGACAGTACTGACACCACCTAGTAATAGTACAGCACCTGTTCCCAAGGTTACCTTATACCTCATCTATAACGAGTTAACAGTAGTTAAACATTGGTACTAAAAGAATTCTGCGGTGAGATAGCGGTATATGCGAGACAAATGCCTTAGCAGTACATCACACCTCTATTGAGGTCCCGGATCCATGATTTGAACCACATTCACCACACTGCAAAGTGTCATTCAGGAGCTCGACACTCGACACACGTCCTGCCTCTTTGAGGTGCGAAGTGCAACTGATGGCTCCGGAACACTGTCAGTTGCAACAACCCACCCACACCCACGCGCGCACACTCTTCTAAGCTCTCTCATCCCCCCCTTATACCTCTACCACTACCACGTACGTAACCAGCTTCCCAGACTTCATACACACACACTTTTTTCTGCCTTGACCCTCCTAATGCGAACACATTAATATTGTGGTGAAATAAAGCAAGACATCCAGGTAGTTCAAGGAAAACATGAGGTCTGGTTTCACGACTAGCTATCCTTCTTGGGTAATCTGCTGCTTTCAAGAGGCACACTGTCTTCAATTGCAATTATACCAGTGGTTACCGTATTTACTCTATTCTAATGCAGACATTCCCCCCCCCCCCCCCCCGGCAAATGGTACTGAAAAAATGGCATGCACATTAGAAACTAGTACGACACCAAAACTACAATAATGACAAGTTATCATTGGCAAGTCCCTGTAATCCAACTGAGCCGCTGTTGCCGAGTCATAGTTTGTGCACATTCTGTAAGTCTGTTATGTTGTCATGGTTTGCAAATGCAGTGACTCAAGTGTTATGGATGCCACCAAAGATGAGAGATGTTCCAGGCTATTAAGAGTGACAAGGAGAACAGTGACAATGCCCTGTTCACAGAGGCTTGAATGTAATTTGTTTCCCAAGTGAGAACAGATTCCCAATACTTTCTCTTGTACAGTGAAAACCACGTAAATTACAGGCATTCTATCCCGCATATTTTTAAATATGACAATTGTTGTGTGTGTAACAATCAAAGGATTTGCATTTTTAATTTCTGGCCATAAAAATCAGGTAAGCATTACAACCAAAGGCACGTTAAAATCAAATAAATACAGCATGCTATCTATGTTCACGTGCATAATTCACGAGCTAGGCTATATTTTTTTTTCCTTTTTGGTGTCCCTTTAATGCAAAGTAATTTGATCAGTGTAGAAACACAGGTGCGCTAGCTTTCACACCATCCATCCTCAGCGTACCTTGGCAGTCTGGGAAAGGTGAAATCTGCAGACGGATGCTCGAATCTTGTGTTCACAGGGGAGATCATGGGGACTAGGCAGGAATCCCTGCTTTGGCTGAAAGACCAAATACGAATTTTAATTTGGCAATTCAGACCTGTATCTATCGCTGATCTTAAGATGTGCCTTTGGCATGTACCTTGATTTCAACAGAGATCACAGGACCTTCAGCAAATTTTTGGAGGTGGCTCGGCAAGGTGCAGTGGTCAGGAAACAATAGTCCCACAGTGGCAACTTCCTTGACATTCTTTTTTAACCTGTGCACTGTTAGAAAAGCAGTGTCAGCACAAAAATGTTTTATGTACACAACAAAGAGTGCTGCTGCCCAATGGTTTTACTCCTGCGTCCACCTCACCGAGCATGTTACCGTATAACTACATACGTGTGCATGATCACATATGTAACCATTATACGGCAAAAATGCTTGGTTGCTGTGCAAGTAAATAAAGAAAAAGTAAAGTAGCCAAGCAAAGCTGAAGCTACATGTTGGCTATGGGGGACACTATAGTGGTGGACTCCAAATGAATTGTAACTATCTGCGCTGAAGTCTCAGTACACAGGCTATTCTGCATTTTACTCCCATCTGGCTGCGGCCACCAAAGCATTGTACACAGAAGCCAACTGAACTTCACAAAGTAATAGGTGTTTGGTGAAGAGTTCAAAGGTTTGCTGTGATGGCAATAAACAAACCATATGGAATGTACTTCTCTATTCAAGAATGCACCTGCAAACAGTGAGGAAATAGTTCTCCCAGGCAATTCTGTTCCATAAGCTCTTACAAGCATTGGCACAGCCCTTTCCAGAAGTTTCAAAGCCAACTTGCATGCCTGTCGTGAAAGCTGTTGCAATAAACAAATATATAGAGTGTACTTCTCTATTCAAGAATGCATCTGCAAACAGCCAAACAATAGTTTTCCCAGGTAATTCTGTTCTATAAGCTCTTACAAGCATTGGTGCTACCCTTGCAAGAAGTTTCAAAGTCAACTTGCGTGCCCGCCATGAGAGCTGTCACTAAGCACCTTAGTGGGCCTTCCGCAGCTCATTTCTGGGACTTCAATGCAAAAATTGAAAGCAAGACAACCTCTGACACCCCGTATTTCGTCTCATCTACTCTGCACAATGCAGCAATAGCTACGGGTCCTGTCAGTCAACCAGGACAGAGAACCAGAAGGGCTCCTTCGTTGTTCACCTCTGATCACCTGCTGCATGATGCCGACTTTCGTGAATAGAAGCTTCATGGAAGGATCAGCGCTGAACAATAAGAGAGACCTCCCTCTCTTTTCTCATAACACAGAGCTAGCTCTCGTTGCTTATTGGCTGACATGGGCTTCGCTGCACTGCATGGTATTGGTGAAATGGAGCACAGAGCTTTGAAGCACGAAACAGGCATTTCGGACAACTTTTAGAGATGCATGCACGAACACATCACACATGCTTCAAATGGAATACAGCACACTGCAATTGAAACACAAAACATACTGCAGGGTCTTAAGTGCACAAATCATCAACAGCTCTGGTTGCAAATGCAAGTACATTCAAAAGTTTTGTAAATGCATATATATGCTTAGATGCCATTTGAGAACTATTATGGCCAAACAAAAGCTCGTCATGTAGTAAAAAAAGTTGCTCTTACATGGTCTTTCCAAATGCACGGCCTTATTGATGAGCCTCACGTTTTCAGCTGTCAACCGAACAAGGACCTGTTGAGAGAGAGGAAATGATTATCTGACACATCTTTCTAGGCTGCGAAGCAAAGCGCACTCCTGGCCCTTAAGATGTCATGCACTGCTTAAGAGACAATAAATTTTATTTCTTCTCACACACACTTGGAACAAAGAGCAATAATACTTGCTGGGGGATGGACGAATCGGCTTCCAAAGAGCGGTTTCATGACATGCTCGATAAAGTCTGCTTCCATATGACATTTCTGTAGACTCTCTCCTATCAGTGATATTGTGTCCTGCATAGAATACCAAGGAAGTGTATCGTTTTACAAGCAATGACAATGACAGCGTTCCAAGAGCCCAGGATGAATCTTGAGATGACAGTTTTGTAGAACTCCTCTCATAAGCAATATCATTTCCTGCACTGCCATATTATTATGGTCTCTGTAGGTTAACGGTGCAATGATTTTCCCGGTAACCTTCTTTAAATGCATTATATGCGACATCAATATAAGGTGTGCGACAAAGTGGACATAGACTCGCTGTTATGCAGAAAAAACGTGCTTTGTGACGATCAGATCAAAGTAAAAAAGAAAGCAAAGAAGGCTTGTCGCCGGTGATTAATCATTACCTCGGTGAATGTGGCGCTCTTACGGAGTCGAAGGACTCTGTCCTCCTGCGAAAGAGATAAGAGGAAAAACGTGAGCATATTTTCTGACTGGCTACACTTCGGGACAATCGGACGAAGGTCACAACCCACAAGTAAACAACCCACGTCAGGTAAACATTCTCGGCGGAATTACATTTGCTGCGCTATTGTTTCCTTGGATTGCGTAGTCGGCATCATACCCGACTGCATCTACGGAGGTATTCAAATGAAACTATATGTTAAAGATGCGCGGTGTTAGTATTTTAATCAGGCGTCAAGTCAAATAACAAAGGTAGCGCGCGGACAGCTCAAAACACGTTCGAACCGGCCACCTCGTACGTGATCACACATGCTGAATGCACTAACAGTTTCACATATAGACGAGCGTGATTAATCTAACACTGCGGCTCGAGGGGCATACCTTCTGTAACAATACGACGAACACAGGTGGAATGCCGGTAGCGAACAAGACACTGTTAGATCAAACAAGATGACACATCGCGGGCATGCTTCCTGCCTGCATTGCGCATGTTAGATAAATATTTGCAAATAAGATGTAAAAGATACATGTATAGACGGCTCACGTTTTTTAGTGCGACGACGATGTTGGCATTCCCTTCACCGCGAAAAGCGCAGTTTTCGGGCGATATGATAAATTTCTCGGCAGGATCGCAACCCGACCGGTCTCTTCCAGTCGGAGTCGCCATATCAACTGCGAGTCTGCGACAATCAAAATACAACAGCTGGCTGTTGGCCGGCTGGCATACCTCCTGCGGTGATAATTTTCGTATCCAATTTTCTACCTGTCACGACGTAAGGCATGGGTTGCAATCAAAGAAAAAAAATATTCAATATGCTGGGCCGCAACTTCTTGGCATGCATAGAGGAAGCTGGTGAATAAATGTTCGTCCGTCGTCCGCGTTCATCCCCGGCGCCGCGTCGTCTGCTACAGGGGAATACATGGTCGTGAGTCATGCCTCATCGAAAGAATATCGTAGCGGAATAAGAAAGACGGAAACTCTGAAGTGCGGTTACCTCACCTACATATGGCTCAAAGTGTGTCACATGCATCGCTCAAAGTGCTCGGAATTGAAAACAAAAAGGGAAAAAAAAAAAAAAAGAACCTTTGGCAACAACTGTCGAGCGGAGCATCGGCAGCGCGAGAGGCATGAGTTTCATCTTGAGCCGGCCACCTCATTCAGCGCCTACTGCGACCGGAGTCCTTTAATTCTTTAAGTATTAATAAGGTCTTACTTTGGGAACAAAGTCGGTAGATCACCTTGGAGTTTATTTTTTCTTCAACTATCGGTGCATTTCGACACAAAGTAAAAATGTAAACGTGAAATATCGGTGGAGATTCGTAAAGCCGCAGCTTGGACAGTCATGTAATGCACAAAGAAAAAACGCGCTGTATTCACGCTGCATGCTCAAAACACGCTAAACGTGAACGTCCACAAATCGGACAGTCTTTTCAGGGGAGTCTTCGATAGAATTCAGTATTTATACTGCTTGCTTAATTACATTCGAAGTTTGCGATAAAATGAAAGAATACAGTGGAGGCAAGAAAGGAAAGCGCTATGCAAGCAGCAGAAAGCGCGAACTTTGCCTAAAATACGGAGAGCGTGCCGCCGGAGTACGTGGGACCGCCACCGAAAAATACTCGGTCTCCATTGCAAATTCCATTCGGAAAACAGCCCACCACGCAGCAACTTCCACTACGTCCACTTTCGCACGGTTGTTTCACAACTAGGCCGGTATTTTGTAGCGATGCCTTTTAGGTAATAATGCCTTTTCGCGCTTATCGACCCGCCGTGGTTGCTCAGTGGCTGCTGAGCACGAGGTCGCGGGATCGAATCCGGCCACAGCGGCCGCACTTCGATAGGGGTGAAATGCGAAAACACCCTTGTAACTTAGATTTAGGTGCACGATAAAGAACCCCAGGTGGTCCAAATTTCCGGAGTCCCCCACTACGGCGTGCCTCATAATCAGAAAGTGGTTTTGGCACATAAAACCTAGCTTATATTTATTATTATTATTTTTTTTTGCGCTTTGTCACTGGTCAGAGTGACGTACGGCCCGCTCACGTTATCAACGGGATCAGCCGGCCGTGAGTGGTGGTTGATAAGACTAGTATAGAATAAGTCATGAGGCATCGTTACAAAATCGCGGTTTTACACCTCGATAAGGCGTTAACCACATAAATTTTTATATGATCCATCCACTGACTATGATTATCGCACTCGGATCCGGCAATTAATACCTACACCTTACCACAATCCGACTAACGACGTGAAATTTACAGTTGGAGAAATCAAACATGCAATTACTATAGGTATACACGCGCTCTGCTCAGAAGCAGGGCGGGCTACTTCTTCACTTGTTTAAAGGGGCCCTGAACCCCCTTTTTTATCAAAGTGGTTAAAGGCATTTGAAGTGAAAATAGGCTAATTAATCCTACACCTTACCACAATCCGACTAACGACGTGAAATTTACAGTTGGAGAAATCAAACATGCAATTACTATAGGTATACACGCGCTCTGCTCAGAAGCAGGGCGGGCTACTTCTTCACTTGTTTAAAGGGGCCCTGAACCCCTTTTTTATCAAAGTGGTTAAAGGCATTTGAAGTGAAAATAGGCTATTTCAAAAATACTTTGCCGCAAAAAGGACTTCAATGCGTTCTGCAGAACCGTAGTTATCGGCAATATTAAACACGGCCTCCACTGTGCTCCCGTTCCATCTTCTGCCTTGCACTGCGAAGGCTACGGCCATAGCCTCCTATATTTTAAAAAAAATATAGGAGGCTATGCTACGGTGGAGTGGGGCGTGGCCACAACGATCTGCCTCCGAAATGTCACCGTGGCGCGCAGTTCAAATTTTCAACGTAGACGCCGCGACGGACGGACGGACGAAAAAAAAAAAAAAAAAAACTTTATTGATAAAAGCACCTGCGAGGTTGCCGGCCCGGGCTCAGGCCACCCGGGCATTATGTGCGGTGTCGCATAGCCTTTCCACCGCTGCCCGGGCCCGCTGGATTGCCCATAGTTGGTCGTGTAGATCCGAGCTAGACAGAGCGCTTCGCTCCTCGAGAAGGTCCGGTTCTATGTTGTCCTCTCTGTATATTGGTTTGATCTCTGTGCATTTCCGTAAGACGTGTGCCATGTCTGTGTGTTCGTGCTTGCAGAGCTTGCAGCTCGCTTCTAGGTATTGTCCCATGATTTCCGATTTTGGTGCCTACGACGCGCTAAACGTAAGCCAAACGCGCTTGTCATCAGCGAGCCGCAGTGCGCTTAGCCAGTGGACTCGTGGCGCCACCCTGCGGCGGCCGCGGTGCAGCCGACCGCTATTACGAAATAAATCGTCCAGGAAAGAGTGAGGACCCTGGCTTCTGCTGAAAAGAGGGTGTTTGAGAGATAGGTGACTCCGCGCTCCGCTTGCGAACTCCACGCACAGCGTACGACAGCAAAACTTGGCTGAGAGGTTCACAGCAGCGTATGCTACCAGCGTACTATGTTATTTCACCAAGTCCGAGGAGTGGTTCAGGGCCCCTTTAATATTATTTTATTGCGGCTGTATGTGCGAGGTATACGAAAATGCTAGATAAAGAACGTGTATAGTATACCTGATTAAACCAAGCAGGCTAGGTGACTATTTGTCGCCGCCCCGTTTCAAAGGGGATGCCATTAAATCATCATCATCATCATATTAATTGATTTTGCAAAACCAATTGACAAGGCTCCGCACATTCGCTTAATAATGAAGCTAACCAATCTCAACATGAACAATAGCATTATAAAATGGATAGTTAATTTTTCGAACCAACGGAAGCCAATCAGTCTATATGAGCGGGTACCCCTTCACCTTTGCATGTAAAATCCAACGTACCGCATGGTTTAGCCCTGGATCCAATCTTATTTCTAATCTATATTAACGACATAGGAAACACTTTATCATCTACTATCAGATTATTCGCAAACGACTGTATCATATTACAAGTATGAATAACCAACTAGTCCAGTCAGCCACGATATGTTCGTCGAGTGAAATATACAGCGACAAGAGGCGCACGTAGAAATAAGTACGACGCAAAAAAAAAAAAAAAAGAACGGTTGTAATTAAGCTTGACTATTCTCCCCTATCATTCTTGTGTCTCTCTGGTGCGCACACATTAGGCGCTACCTATCACGTACAAAAGGAAAGGTAAGGCACACCCAGTGCGCTTTTCTCTTTATTTTAAAGCTTTTTATAAAACCCTGCCACGGCCTCTGCTGCTGTTGCTGTTTAGGACGCGTGATTATAGCACGTCCTAAGCACGCGCATGCGACTTTTAGCAGCTCACGCACGCGGCCTTAATTTTTGGCAAGACCATGAACGAATTTAGGAGCGTTGGGCAAAACAGTAACTGCCATAGCAGCAAAGGCCGCGGTAGGGTGTTCTTTTTTTTTTTTTAAGCTTTAAACGAGAGAGAGAAAAGCGCATTGGGTGTACCGTACTCTTCCTTTCGTACGTGATATGTAGCGCCTATTTCCTGATGTGATCAATTTCAAATCATTTGTTCTCTTTCCACGCCACCGCCTATCAAGATATGGCGCACACACGCAGACGACCTCTTTAGAGCGATAGCTGAACTCCTCCAGATACAAATGCAGAAAATCTGACCTTCAAGCTCAGCCAAGGTCAAACTGGGAGAGGAGAACGAGCGGCGCGCGCGCAGAAAGTGAGGAGTGGGTGGAGAGAGGCCGTGGTTGCACTGGTTGAACGCGGTTAAATCATGTTTTTCGAGCGATAGAATCAAGCGCTATTTCTTTCTCTTGATCACTTTCTCTCTCTCTCTCTCGGTTGTCACTTGCTGCCAGAGGCGCGGGCTGCATCCAAGTTCACTGCGCGTTCGCGCCGAGAGCGCAGACGGCGCCGAGCAGCATGTGTGTGTTTTCTTCCGTCTTAGCATCGAGGTGGCACGCCTGCAAATCCATTGGCGGTGCTGTTGGCGTTGGCGGTACGTCAGCGGTCTGAGACGCCATCGGCGTAGTTCTAAGCCTTAATTGCTATCGCCTTGAATGCTTCGCCTTCGTGCGAAATTGCCCATTTTAGAGGAGGAAATGCGTCATTTATTTGGAAATTTATAGTGATTCTTTTCTATATTTCCAGGAATACACATACAATACAGGCTTAGTCTATAGACTTTTGAGCTACATGTTCAATGTAATCCTGATAACTTCACGTGAAGGCCTAGCCAATAACATCGTTCCACCACCAACAATAACATCGCTCGCCATCAACGCGCCGAGCCGCGCGACGTTTTGAACGTTTGTACAATATCGCTATAATTATTTCAGGATTAGTATTATCACGCAGTACTATACAGTCATTTAACGCACCTGACGCCATCATCTTCTGATATTCAGGTCTGACAGACATCTACATCGTTTTGCTTTCTTCACATCGCCTTTGCCCTAACCCTTTGTATTAAAAATTCAAGAAGGTGTGGACGAGCAATACATCGTCTGTTCACAGCCACATGTTCGTCCAGCGAATCGTTCGTTGTTCTAGCGTAAAGAGATGCTTACGGCAAATATGAATCCTAGATTCCCACCTTGTTGGTGTGTCAGTGCATGCTTGCCATTCGACAAGAGATTACTTCGTCGTAGGAAAAATTTCAACTGATGACAGCCCGACTCCAATTTCGACATTAGGCTTTAATCTGAATTCCACCAAAAGACGGACGGAGGCAAGCCTGGAATGCGGCGCCTCAACGCCAGGAATCTGAGGTCATCCTCTGCGTCGCGCACCGCCCTCACCGAGTCCGTAACTTGTGGGGGGAAAAAAAGAAAAAAAAAAAAAAAGAAGAAGAAGAAGAAGAACGGAACATAGTCTGTCAGTTCAGCGCCGACAGCGCGGTATGAAAACGTTGGGTACGAAAATGTAATACAATTATTCGGCTGCACCTGTGTTCATGCGCTCACCAGCAACGAAATTGGCTTCTCTAATCTACAAACCAACTAGCAAAACTAGCAAAAAAAAAAAGGAAAAAAAAAAAAACAATATGGTACGGACTGGTCGCTTGATCTGGCTTCGTCTAGCTCTATGATGGCAACAGTGATTTAAATGAGCCTGTTGTTCATGACAGCGAACACGCCACACTGCAATCGTTTAGCCACACTCGTAAAAGAAAATAATCTGGGATTTAATCTTTCCCGATAGACAGTGTCCATGGCATAGCTGTTATGCGGAGTTTGTTACCTTGAATGTTTAAATGTCGCCCCCAACCGCAGTTTTCAGGTTATTCACGAAGCACATTTATTTTCAAGAAGTTTTAAGGTCCCTTGAATATATTTTACTAAATTAAATAACTTTCAAGGATTTCAAGGAGGTGTTCGAACACTGAGACTTCGTTTATAGAACTAACTACGGCCAGTCGTGGGGATCGGTAACATCACGGGCAGGGGCAACTACGATTTGCCGTCTGCGCAGTGTCCTTCCAGCGTGCCCAGATGCAGTCGTTGACGGAGGGCAGCCCCGTCGGGTCTATCACCATCTTCAGCGGTGACACTGCAGCTTTCGTGTACTGCTTCAGTTTCCTGGAGAGCTGGGCCGCAACCTGCGCATTGAGCACGCAGTGTCTTTAATAGCACCGAGAGTTATATCGGGGAGGATTAGGACAACGAGTATCGACTACGACGGCAAGAGGAAAAGAAGATACTGGCGTCGAAACGTGCCAAGGAAATATGGAGGAAGGTTCAAACACCAAGGAGCGATGGAACAACTGCGAGACCAAGTGGCTATTCGCGTTTGTACGAGTATAAGACATGCGTATTATACTGAAAGTTTGCGACATTTTAGGGATTTCTTCTAGTTGAGCATATTATGGTCCCCCAGCTTATTATGGTCACCAGAAATTTCATTGCTGATGAGCGCATGAACGCAGGTGCAGATGAATAATTGTATTACATTTTCGTATACCCAACGTTTTCATACCGCACTGTCGGCGCAGAACTGACAGACTATGTAGCGTTCTTTTATTATTATTATTATTTTTCCACTGCTTACGGACTCGGTGAGGGCGGTGCGCGACGCAGAGGTGGGTGACCATAATCAGCTGAAGTAGAAGAAATCCCTAAAAGGTTTCCCAGAACGGCGCAAACTTTCAGTATAATGCGCATATCTTACAAACGCGAATAGCCACTTGCTCTCGCAGTTTTTCCATCACCCTCACCATAGCCTCCTTGAGGAGACTATGCCCTCACTGACGGATCCAGAGGGTGTGCCCTACCACTCCACCGCCCCGCCCGGGCCATAACAGACAGTATTGAGCCGCACTCAACCTGCCTTAGCCCCGCTCCGTAGCCACCCTACTGCAGAGGCTACCCTGAATCCGTTTCTGATCGCCCCTGGACTGTTTCCGATCCTTTCATTTATAGGTCAGCGCTGAAACTGCCGCGGCGACGTAGAGATGCGGCTTGTTGCGCCTCAAGCAAAAGGCATGACGTATAGTTTTGTAGCGACCACGGCTACTCGATATACACACACACAACGTGTTTTCACCTTGAGTGTTTTTTATCGAGATGCCGTGGTAGCGACATCTAGCGATCGCGGTGCACGCCTCGCATGAAACCATGTGCCTCCGAAGGTCTCCATCGTGAAGGTATACACGCCGCACCATATATTTTGGAGGCAATCCAGCGGCTACTTTGCGAGCGGACGATTAGCTCCACAGTGTTAAAACAGCAGGTTCAAGCGCGAATCGGCGAAATCGAGCAAATCGCCAAAATGCAGCATATTTGTGCATGACTGGACCAGTATGTGAGAAGGAGATCCGAGAATGAGAAGCGACAAGTGAGCACGTCGCGTAATGTGAAGATAATCTGAAATTGTCAGATATTAATTTCGTTCAGATTGTTGAAAAGTTGCGACTAGTTGACGTCGCTTAAGTAACGCTTCGAAGCCATTCAGGTATGCCTGCAATTCAAACGTGTAGCTTATAGGGTCATACATTAGCACAAGAGAATAAAACGTATTGCAACTTGTACAGGTCCAAACGATTGAAACGCTCGATCTCACTAACCAGCTGTCGCCATCGAACTAATATTGACCCTTTTCCCGGCGCTCCCATGGGCGCTGCCATGTTTGATCACGTGGTGACGCGTCCATTGCTTGCCCCCGTTGCCTCCGTGTCTACAATGCAAGCGCGTGACGCCAGTGCGGCGCAGCGAATCTCCATTTTGACGCATATCGTAGACGGTGACTGTGTGGACTACACGAAGCTCTGTCCGCAGCTTTAGATGACATGTAAGTGCTTTCAGAGCTCATTACGCCTTGTCCAAACGGCGCGAGCCGCGTATACGCTGATTGTAGTAAAAACGGGGCTAGAAATGTATTCCAAGCTGTCCAAACTTTCCGCTTATGAATTAAATCAGGATCAGTGTGCTCTTCTTTCTTTTATTTGGCAAACATTTTGAAGCAGCGGCTTTTCATGTTTCTGACTCAGTAAGGTTCCTCAGTGCGGCCACTATCTGATTGTTTATTTTCAGCCTAATCGCTCGCGGGTTTGCTCTGCTGCGATAGATTTGTTCTTGCTGCGCACAAAGCTTGGAATGTAAATGTTCTGTACCTAGTAGTAGCTAGCAGCAAAGACTTATTAACGCTAGTCCCTCGCTTACTCTGTGGACCGTCACGAAACGTTCAGCTTCCAACATTCGTGTCTTGTCAGTGTAGTCGCCGTCACTCATGTTTCGGCACATTGATTCAAGAGTGCGCCCATTCACTTATTATAGATACGTTGGCAATAGGGTGGGCGTAAGTTTGCGCGCGAGTAGGGGTGGATGTGTGCAGATAACGTGCGAGAAGCTTACATGCCAGTAAGTGGCGCTACTTCCTAAATTGTAACGAGCGGCACTCACTCTAAGTACCGACGTTCCGGAGTTGAAGTCCTTTCTTTGGAGGTTAGCTATACAGCGCTGGCGGATGAATTATCTTTTTTTATCCTCAAGGAAAGCCGTGCATCACGAAGGGCCGACAACACAGACATGTTCGTATGTAGCAGTGGCGACACAGGTTGATTCCATTCCTTAATATGCGAATCACTATTTTTGCAGCTAACTACCGCACACATCTTCCCTTTATAGTTGCACATTTTGCAGCATGAATTGGGCACAGTGCATTAGCGAACACTGAGTTGCATTTCCGACAGCTGATCGCACAGTATCAGGGCGGCAGAAGCACTAATGGTTTCGTATTCGTGCGCATTCGCTGAGGCAACGTATGGCGCGCCGCTGAAACCGCCATCTCGTTCCTCTAGAGCAAACTACTTCGCGAAAAGGGTCAATAAAAGCAGACAACTTAAACTAGAATAAAATGAAAACGTCAGTCCGTTCGCGAATCGATAGGTGATCGTCTGGCGAATAAAAGAACCGTTGATAAGGCAGCACCCATGTATTCTCAGACAGTTTCTTTTCCTTTTCTGCTCTTCTACTCAAACACAAAATGACATGAATGCAGATACTAGGACCGTCTGCCGGCGCACATTAGGTTGCATCCAGTCAATAATGCTAGCTTACCCAGGGTACTATTTAGGGCAATTTCGAATTCCGCCATCTTGTCGTGGTTAATTGGCCCAGAGGGCTGCCACGGCCCCTCTGACTGGCTAAAAATGACGCCATTATATAATTTCACACTGTTGGGGAACTTGTCAGTGTTCAGAATAGCAGCCCAAACCGGACCCATTTGCCTCCGTATTCACAGACACGCCCCGACTCGATTCCGCCGAGAGCAGCTCGCCCTCTTCTTCGATTGCTGGGGTCATGCACTGCGCTTGTGTCAAGTACTCAGGTGACACCTAAGCTAACATTTCGTAACCATCAACTCGCTGCGCGTACTCGAAGTCACTGGCGTGAATGGGTGTTTCTCAAACAATTCCTGTTGCAGTAATCGCAAAAGAGCGCTCTTGAAGCGCAGTGTACAGGTCATTCGAGGGGCGGCACTATTTCACAGTCGGTAAAGTCGAGTAGGAGCTTCGTGTCGAGGCGTGTTTGTCAAATCGGGGGTCACATATGCCAAGCCCCCTCTGATCTACCCTATGAAGGTTGTGAGTCGTCGTAATAAACGACTTCGATCGCTTACTCAATAATCTCGTCTTTGAACAAACCGACCCTCCCACCAGTTCACCATTCCGTAATTTGTTCTTACCAACGGCTTCCTGGACGCCAGGTTGTTGAGTTCACACGGGTCACGTTCTATGTCGAACAAGTATTGACCCTCGTCCCGCCGTTCGAAACCCGGCAGAGAGGGATCCTGCCGCGAGCACCGCACCGCAGCCTTCTGACGCCAGCCGGATGGCACTACCAAACCACCTCCGCGGCCGAGCAGCTTCTTCAGGGTCTTCCAGGCCAGCGACGTACTTCATCAGCCGGTCCAGGTGCTCCGCTGCGGCCTCCTCGTTTTCAAACTCGGGCATGCCGCCTGCTGTGGGGACGTGTTGCTGGAGTTCGTCGTGCCCAAAGGGATTTGGCGTTTGGGCCGTCCGATTTGAGATTACGACGAGCTTGTAGTTACCGTCCCGGTAGGCCGACAGCCCAGAAGAGGAGTCAGTGTTGATGAGGAACTCGTTGCGAGGCCAGATTGCGGCACTGTCGGATTTCGCCATGGACAGGGCTGGCCATAGGTCCAGGCCGTCGATGTCGCCTAGGTGGCTGACGCGGCCGCCTGGTCAAGAAGAATCGTTATTGCCCAGACGTTACCGTTTTTAAACGAAGCGCGGTTATTGCATACTTAACTGCTTCTTCAGTCTTTTACATGCCACACATTCATGCTTATACGTTCCCTATAACTCGTCGTCAATTTATGTGTCATGGTGATCGGAACGTTCATGCAACTTTCTTAAGTCATTCGTTACTCGAAACAGTACGGTTAGCTTCCTGTTCAGTTACCAGACCGCTTACTGCGGACTCCCCGCTTATCTTGTCAGCAAATAAATCCAGATACAGTTTTCAAAACAAAATATTTGACTAGCACAAACTGATTCAGCGTTTCTTTTTAGCCGTACCGTTAGGAGTCGACACTTACCGGCAGCCGAGTACAGAGTTGGCAGCCAATCGACCAAGTG
Organism: Dermacentor silvarum; assembly: GCF_013339745.2. NCBI lineage: Eukaryota > Metazoa > Arthropoda > Arachnida > Ixodida > Ixodidae > Dermacentor > Dermacentor silvarum. Next base: position 25,217,456 of record NC_051161.1, read on the forward strand.
CACGGGTCGGGACATGACCACGCGGGAGCCAGACCGGAGCAGCGGGCTCCATACAAGCGCCGGCACACGGATTCCGCCTTCCCACATCGTGCCCTTGACGCCCCGCAGCGGCCAGTTGGAGCCAGTGTTGGAGAAGGTGCCCCACGGCATGCCCCCGTTGTCGCTGGTGAACACTATGACGCTGTTGGAGAGCATGCGACGTCTGTGCAGGGCTTCGACGATGCGGCCGACGGACTCGTCCAATGCGTCCACCGCGCCTGGTGAGAGCCAGCCGCAACATACCAGGTTTAGCTTGACATGCTTGGAAGCACCAAAGGAGAGTATTGCGGCCGCTCAGGTAAGCACCAAAGTGCACTGCAGGCGGATTCGTCATTTACAACAACTATAAAGGGACACCAAGAAGCAACGCTAAGTTTAGTTTGTTGAAGTGTTCTTCAAGGCTACCGTCTTTATTTTAATATAGGTCGACCTTCTTTTTTCCTTTTTTTTAATGGTGTGTGTGACGTCCAGTGCAAACCTGCTCACACCAGAGTCGCGTATGCGGGCTCGTCCCAGTTGTGCGGGCTCGAGCCAGGTGACCGGCTGACCGCGGACTCATTTGTCGAGTAGAGGGTCGGTTTGACCGAGGGAGAGGGGACGTGGAGGCGAGCGCCCGAAAAGTGTCGTGCGAGTGCACGTTCGGAGTTGGTAGTCGTGGAATAAGGAGGGCCGCAGCAGACTGCCAGGCGAAGTGTCGCCGAAGCAAGCCCCTACCTAACGACTGCATACCCTCCCCATTGGTCTTCCTGTATATAACATGTGAATATTGTAAACATACTCATTGTACAAGAAGAGGTGCCTCGTGATCTTTGGCGACGACGAAGATCCTCCAGATGCAGTGATGAGCAAACCAGCGGAAGAAACCTGTGGATATTACTTTGCCCAAGTTGAGCTATCGATTTATATTCGCGAACAAAGCTAGCAAAAGTACTGAGCTAACTCCGTTAGCTCAGTACTTTTTGGAAGCACTTTTTTAGAGTTAGCTCGGTACTTATTATAAAAGCCAGTCTCGAGATTATCCAGATTGGCTCTATAACAAATTCTGCATATCCAACGCGCTCGATGGCACCAAGGACGACGTCGTTTGGAGGTGCCTAGGGCGCCTGCGAACCATCGGACGGGGACGACCTCTCTGGCAGTTCCGACGAAGATGCAGCTTGTGGCATCAACTAGCGAGATTCAGCAGTGGAGCTTACGGTAAGTAAAGGTGCGTCATGTTCAAAGTTCAATTATCGAAGAAAAAATTACACCATCTTCCCGTAGGGAAACCCTGAGTAGTATGCGAAGCAGCCATGGGGTCGACTCAAGGTAGTTTTATCAGCTGCATAATCTTGGACATGCAGCAGCACCAGCAACACGCAGAACTGTTGTCGACGCCGTCGGCGTTTTGCCCGCGTTCGCACCGAACGCGCGCGGCGTTGGTGACTGTTGCCGGTGCCTCTGGGGCGCCTACCGTCGCGCCTCTAACCTAAGCTGCTTCGCATTATCGCGCGCGGAGTCGCAGGTGTTGCCATTCGTTGCGCAATCCGGAGAGGAGAGGAGCGTCGGAGAGGAGAGGAGGAATGCCGAGAGGAGAGGAGATGAGACAAGGAGAGGAGGGGGAGGAGGATGCGCATGCGCAGTAGGGGTGTGGACGCCGCACGGCGGATGGATGGATGGAGGGAGTGACATAGCCCCGACCATAAGATGCATCGCATCTAATATGGGTCGACCACTATTCCAATTATTTGTTTTTCGTGTGGTGAGCAGGGCCAAGATATCGGCTCAGTCGAACGGCATCCTGGACTAGCGACGCCGCCCACCTCGGACGATTCCGCCGTCAGCGTATTTCTATAAATATAGTTAATCATCCTTCCTCCTCCTCGGCGAATTAAGTATATAGGGTATCTTCGAGTAAATACGGTATGTCTGTAATCATCTGGAGGTAAAGTATTCAATACGCGGTGAAAGCAAAAGGTGCGCCCGAACGTTTTGCGATAACGTGACGCCACGAATGTATGTCTTTCGTATGTTTCGGTTGTTTTCTCGTTCAGAAAAGGTTATTAAGATTTTCTTTGTTGAATCATTGGTTCCTCTGTTATGCAGTCTAGCCTTGGTCTATCAATAAGCAATTAACTATAGGCCCTAGCAAACGCGGTTCAAATCTAATCACGTCACGAGGAGGTAGCGAGTCTTCCGTTTCAAGATCGTTTCGGGCTTACCCGTACTGCGCTCACGATATAAGAGAATGGCGCTTCTGACGCATTCTATAGAGGAAGAACCTGACAAGCCAGCTTAGTGGGATGCTAAACAGAAACACTAAACAAGTTTAGACTGATTTTGTAATGTAGCAGGGTGATTTCCTAATATACAGTTCAAGTTACGTTTCTCTTTAATGTACGTAGTTTAGGAATCTTAGGGCATCTTTGTCGACGTCGCCGAATTGAAAAGGAAGGAAAACGTTCGTATTACATACCAAGACGGCGGCGTCCGTAGACCCAAGTTTAAGTCATCTATGGCGCACAGTACGCAGCCCGTGCTCCAAGTCTGCTCGTAATGCGAGGCCACCATGGCGGTGGCGCCATTCAATGTGTTCTCTTTGCTAGCTTCTTTAAGCGTACCCGACTCACCGGCGAGGCGTGTCCTGTTGTGGTCGCCGATGTACGGAAACTTGGCCAGGTTCCTCTCTGGTGCATCAGCCGTCAGAGTGTCCGTCTGACCATGCGCTGCCAGGGTGGCCATGTACATGAACAGCGGCTGTCGCGTACAGAAGCAAGAGGTATATTGTGAGGTGCTACTTCTGCTTGAGTATTTTTTCAAGCGAAGCTTGTATTGCCTCCCAAGTGTCGGTGCCATTGAAGGTGTGACCGCAAAAAAAAAAAAAAACCGTATCGTACATAGCAATCTAAATTTCGTTTCCTTGAGGCAGTTCAACGCCGGTTGTTCCACAGCACCATTTTCGGACTACGTTGGTGTGCGTACGTGCATGTATGTGCATGTGTGCGTGCGCGTGCGCGTGTGCGTTAAAGAAGTAAATTCTGGGGTTTCACAGGCCAAAATCACGATCTGATTGTGAGGCAAGCCGTAGTGGGGGGCTCCGGATTAATTTTGACCACTGGGGTTCTTTAACATGCACCCAATATACGGTACACGGACGTTCTTGCACTCCGCCCCCATTGAAATGGGGCCCCCGGGACCTTGTGCTTAGCAGCGCAACGTCATATATAGCCGCTAAGCCACCACGGCGTGTGTGTGTGCGTGCGTGCGTGTGTGTGTGTGTGTGTGTGTGTGTGTGTGTGTGTGTGCGTGTGCGTGTGCGTGTGTGTGTGTGTGTGTGTGTGTGTGTGTGTGTGTGTGTGTGTGTGTGTGTGTGTGTGTGTGTGTGTGCGTGCGTGTGCGTGTGCGTGTGTGTGAAAGAACGGAACTCTAACCTCGTTCGTGTCATGTCTGGAGAGTATGTCGACAGCCCTGTCGGTGACGAGGTCCAGATCGTACACGCCGTCTGCATCGCTCACCAGATCTTCGTTGTCCCAGAAGTCGCGGCCACATATGTTGTACTGAAAAAAAATGCAGATTATATAACACACATCTTTGAATCTACATGAAGCGAAGCTTACAGGAGCAGTTAATTAAATGTTTTACAATTAACGGCAATGCGTACAGTTTTGTTTACTTTCATCCCATCACCACCACCCTTGCGCGCGTGAGAAGACCACGCACCCACCCCGCCTTTCTCCCTTGCGCGTGAGAAGAAGCCGACGCATCAAGCCACCATCCTTCCCTGGCACAACCTCGCAAGCTTTCCCTCGCACCTAAAGCATACGGCGCGCGGCCGGGATGTTATCACACTTGGACTTTATATGGAGCCTCACGGCGACGCCGACGGCGGAAATTCGCCTAAAGTGTCCTTGCAACCTCGAGCCCGCGGCGAACGATACGCGTGACGTCCTCATTGGAGGGGGGTGCAGTGGTAAGGTTGACGTACTGACGTCGCAGTCATGTTAGGAAGACGGGAGAACCGTGAAATGACGCAACGGCTTTTAGCCAGCTTGAAGCGGCGGCATTCCTTGACAATGACATCGATGGTGGAAACATTGTTGTAGGTCAACAAGTTGAACGCGTCGTCCGCGATCTCTTTGAGGACGTGGCCTACTTTGTCAACCTCGGCCATTTTATCGTCGACTTTCCGACAAAGGGCAAGCACGTCTTGTAAGTACCAAACATACGATTCAGTGGGAGACCGCACTCTGATAGCAAGCTCTTTTCTTGCAGCCATTTGGCAACTGGTCGGGTTTCCAAAGAGGTCGCCGAGCTTCCCATTGAAGGCATCCCAGCTAGGCAGCTCCTCCTCATGTGTCCAGAAGCAGACACGTGGTGTTCCGCCCAAGTAGAATATCACATTTCCTAGCATTTATGGTAGGGTCCCAGCGGTTGTTCGGACCTGACCGAGCAACTATGGGCCGTCCAGCAAGTCCACGACGCGGCCAAAAGGCTCTGCCTGCCGGTCCCCAACGTGGGAGCAGCCCACTTTGTGAGGCAACTCACAAATTTCGGGACCCAATAAATATTTTCCTTCCTTCCTTTCTTCTGGCTAACACGCTCATACATGCTGAGCCAGTCCTCAACGTCAACATTATCTTGGCCGAAGAATATGCCAGGATCGCAGGGATTAATAACCGTGACGTACGTTGTTGTGGGAGTCGCAGGTGTAGGTGCAGACGATATATCGCTGGAATGCTCTAACCTTGAACCTTCTGTCGCGCACCGCCATACATTGCTACTCTACTAAATGAGCAATTGCTTGATCAGCGCTTTAGATATCCTTTAGATAATGCCTCTTTCTGTATCGTAACGTTACTTAATCAAGCCTATCGTTTTGAATTCCATTACTCGTTGGGTTGTCGTTAGCCTCTTTCCTTTCTTTTTCTGTAAATTTCAGCACAGCCGCAAATCAGATTTTCTGGCTCGAAGATGGCGGCGCCCATTACAGCACAAGGCCCGTATTCGGAAAGTAAATGGCACGCTACGGTTGTTGGTAAGAACAAGTATCGACCAATCATGATAGCGAACACATCATTACGGAGGCGGCCAGCCAGTGGCAAACAATTATTGGGCTATCGCAAAGCGGGTAGCCCTTTAATCTCTTACATCATGTCGAAAAGCAGTATATTGTATTCTCGAGCGCATGCGCGTACCAGCGCGACCTTTCTGTAGTCTTAGAAATGGAACTCTGAACTCTATACTTGCACTGGATCTGACAAAATGCAGCGAGCTACTAAAAGCTCTGAAATCTACATTACAGGTTTCAGGAAGCAAATCCCCTCTCACCGCGCTTCAAAGCTTTGCGGACGTTGCACGTTGCCGAAGCTAAACTGCAAGTGCGCGGAAGAGAACTGTAGGGCCAACGGCAGCATACTGAGAACATCAGAGTCACACAGCGTTTCTTAAGTGCCATCCACGATTGGCCATAGCAGCCGCAATCGTCTCCTTGTCTCGCCAATCGCTATTATCAGTGGCGGGCGCCCGAACAATTTTAAAAAAATGCGCAGGTCCAACGCACACGTTGGAATCTATGTGAAGCGAAGCTTTAATGAAGCGCTTAATTAAATGCTATGCAACTGACGGTGATGCGTACAATTGATCCTGTGCAACGTGTAGTCTCATGCAATGTCTATGCTTATTCGCAACAAAGGTCTCAACTTTAATGTAATGCATTTTTTTATGTTTATGTGCAACTACACCGCTCACAAGCTATGCCGAAATCCAAACACCACATCAGGCGGATGCACAATGCGAGATGACAGAATGACGACGATGAAACGACCATGACGACGACTCTATGAAGATGACAAAATGACGATGGCGTAGGTAAATATGAGGTGACGACGACGCCACAATAGCAATGTGATGATGGCGACGACGGCGTGACGAAGACGACGAAATGACGATAATGATGACATGACGACGACGTCATGACGATGCTGGAATTACGACGACGCAATCAAGACTGACATGACGACGATGCAATGACGAAGAAGGAATGAAGACGACCGTATGATGACCGCATAAGGACAACGGTGTGGCCATGAATGCATGAAGACGACTGTATATGACGACAACACAATGAAGACGATGGCGTGATAACGACGAAATGACAACGCAGTGACGACAGAGTAAAGGCGGCGGAACGATGACGAGGGAATGACAAAGAAACAGTGATCAACACGGAATATAGGCGATAAAATGACGACGAACGCGTGTTGAAGCTCACGTCCGCGCTTACGTGCATCACCTGCCACCCTGGGCCGCCTCGGTTTGAACTATGTCCGGTATCGGCAAATCGTGTAAGACAGCACCTTCATATACGTATTCACAAATATATCTGCAGAGATGCCGACCGAGCCACAGCAGACAGCACCTGCAGCGACGCCAAACCAGGGAGGGTATAGGCAACGAACCACCCTCCCTCTAAGAAAATCAAAACGATAAAACAATCAAGTGCTTATACAAGCAGCAGACATTACAAAAGTAAATAAGCAAACAAACAAGCGACCAAGCGGTCAGACACAGGGAACTCACGAAGTTCAGTCCCTGGGTGAAGTAGTACTTGGCAGTGTTGTAGTAGCCGAAGAAGGTGTCGAAACCTCGCCGCGTGGGAGTAAGCTCTACGCTGGAGTAGCCAAGGTGCCACTGAGACGAAAGAGAAGGACAAAAAAGCGGGTAGTTAGAATGAAGGGAGTTGTGGCATGGCCGAACACCTATGGCGGTGGTCGCATGCTGTGCAGGGAAGCGGCTGAGGCGACGTGCAAGAGCGACATGCGGCGTTTGCACGCGGCGTCAGGGGAAGGGGGAGGTTGAGCGTGGAAGGACCGGTTTTTGGGTGTGGCAGCGTACAACCTGCCAGAGGCACAATAAAGTGACAACCAGATGATAAACACTTCCCTCAAGTATTTTCGGCATTGTGTTGTCAATATTCCGTGCGTGCTCTCTTATCGTCTATTTAAATTAGTTTTGCGAAGACGTCTTCGAAGACACAATTTTATCTGTTTTGATAAGCTTTCCGAACAAGAAATGACCCCAACATACGAAAATATTTTAATATTGGTGACGTCATACTAATGTGCTGGCGCTGCGATTCGGGTAAAAAACAACATAAAGGAAAAACTTGCGCTTCATTTTCTACCAACTAACCCTTTTAAGCCAAATAAACGCAAATCGAAACTTCGAGAAAATATACTTCACTAGATTAAACAAGCTTAGCCACCCTAACTACGGCACCTCTACTAACCCAGAAGAATCTACGTCATGGGCTGTTAAAATACAGTTGACAATCATACAAAGCGCATCATCATAGTGAACAGACCGGAAAGGCGTTCTACGCCTGTGCTGAAACACTATAGCTCATTGGTCTGGGTAAACAGCTGTGCTCACAAGTAGCCACGCTATTATGATTATACACTTACTTTTCCAAGACCGTGCGTCTTGTAACCCAGGCTCTTAAGTCGTTCGGCCAAAGTGGGAATCTTCGGGTCCATGCCGCCCTCCTGAGCAGGAATCAGCACATCGTGCTGCAAACCTGCAAAGCCGGCCGATTTCAAGATGAGTTTCACGACGCCATTGAGGCCGCAAATGATGAACAGAAAGTGGGCTTCGTTATAAGCGGAGTTCCCCTAAAAGAGCTATCTGGAAGTGCACTTCAACATTGTGGGAGCTCTACAAAGGCACTCTGGATGGCGCCGACATGACAGCGGCGAAATTTCAATGACGCCAGCGCGAAGCTGCCTTATTGTCTCTCGGTCATTATCGCGTGGTACAGTCAGTCCCAGCGAGCTTCCGTCATGTGTCGAAGTGGCCTTCGCAGCTCTCTTTGCCACTCCCAGGTTGATACAAAGAAAACCAAAGGATCACTGTGTACAAACTGCACGGCTCGCACTTCGTACTAGGCTGAGTGCGGCGCCGCACGACTTCGAAATATACGGTCTCAAATACATGACTTGTGGCCGGGGGCGATGAAAAACATGGAAAAAAGCTACATTTAGAATAAAGCGATGCTGGTATAACGAAGCTAAACTGTACGCGTAAAGAACGAAGTGACTGCGCGTCCGTCGGTTACGATTGCTTGGGGAGACCTTACAGCGAAGCTGTTTACCTCTAGCCCCCGTATGCATTCCCGCATGAGTTCCCACGTGGGGTACCCTGGGCGGCTTGCGTCCGTATCACGGCGCGTGGACAGGAATGGAGACGATACGATTGGACAGGAATGGAGCCGATGGTGCACGTGGCCTGCGCTTCTGTGGTTATAACGCCATGCGCGTTCGTGGGGAGAGGGGAAAGAGGGAAAGAGTGTGGCGACGGCGCCTGTGCACGTGGCCTGCGCTTCTGCGGTTATAACGTCACGCGCATCGGAGGTGCGGCTGCAGCAGCAGTTGATGAATGAGAGGTGCGGTGATCACGGTGGCGCTTGTGTCGGCGTAGTTTGGTGATGTATGAAAAAAAATGTATTGTTTCATATTGTATACAGCCCTATGCATGCCGCCCATGTAGGCAGCCTAAACAGCTTCGCTGGTAATCCGTCCCCATATGAATGTTGCTGCCCACAAAATTTTTAGAACCCCACGTCCCTTGGCCCGTGCGCGTGGTTATGGCGCGCTTCTTTCTCTTTTCTTCTCAACAGTACTTGGAGCAGACAGAAACACAGGTTCTTTTTAACATTCGCGCGTTTCGCGTTCGCAGTGCTCAGTGACCCAACTACGCATCGTTTTCCTTTATTTACGCGTCCAAAAGGACAGACTGATGCACGGGTAAGTTCGTATTACATTACGTGATGTGTCGCGCAAACAGGGCACGCAAGAAGACGAAGAAGCCGAAAACAGAGCGCTAACATCAACTGATGGTTGCACGTGGTCAATGCATATCGTGCAACACGAAGTAAAAACAAGGAAAAAAGTCAACCAGTATGGATCACATTACAAAAAAATCATCTGTCACAGGTCGCTACCGCGAAAGAGACAGGGTTTCTCTTCTGTTTATTTATTATTTTACGAATGGATTGATCAACTCCGGGCTGTCCAGAAGGCCCACGATGCGGCGGTGAGGCTTGGCCTTCCCGTCCCAACGTGGGAGCGGCCCGCAGTCTTTCCCCTATAAAAACGGGGTGAAGATTCTTCCGGACCTCAATAAATTTTACTACCTACCTACCTACCTACACAGAAACCCAATTTTTGCTTGTATTGTCGATCTCGAATGTCTCTACAATCTCTCTAGTTAGCTGATCCGCGTTCTCGGACAGCGCTTTCGCTGTATTGAACAAAGGCTTACATCTTCTTCTTTCTGGGGTGTTACGTGCCAAAACCAGTTCTGATTATGAGGCACGCCGTAGTGGAGGGCTCCGGATTAATTTTGACCACCTGGGGTTCTTTAACGTGCACTGCAACGCAAGCACACGGGCGTTTTTGCATTTAGCCTCCATCGAAATGCGGCCGCCGCGGCCGGGATTCGATCCCGCGATCTCGTGCTCAGCAGCGCAACGCCTAAGCTGACTGTGCCACCGCGGCGGGTCAAAGGCTTACAGACACAGCACATGCAGTGTGCGGCTATGTAGATGACCATTCGTCGCCAATGTGTTAACATTGCTGGAATGTTCCTGTAAGCGGTCATCGAGGCATCTGCCTGTCTTCCAAATATATTATTTCCTGCGTAATAAAGGAATACATTAAACTACTCCTTCCATGCACGACACAAACTGTTCGCGGTGCTTTTTATTACAACCACGTCGCTTAAGTGCGACAGTGTTCAATTTCGCGCATAGGTTAGACAGTTTCAGTGGGCTTCCAAAGGCCATTTGAAACTTTCTAGTTCGCATGAGTGTCATGCATGGAAGTAATAGTTTAGTGTATTTCTTTCACATGCGGGAAACAACATACTGAGCAGACAGGTATATGCCTCAATCATCTCCTACGGGAACACTCCAACAATGTTAACTGGCAACGACCGGTCCTCTGGCCGCAACACTGCCTGCGCTAGCTGTGGCTACATAAGCGTTTGTTCGATAGCGCGAAAGTGCTCACACGGATTAACTGACTAGAAAGATCATAGGGGCGTTCGAAATAAACAGTATATGCAAAAACTGGGTGAGCTGCGCATCTGTGTTAAGAAACTGCTCGCGCGTGATAAAAATCAGCCCAGTCAACCCAGTGACATGAGCTTTTCGCGCCAAGTTGTGCATGGTACGCTTGACTGTGATGCACTTCTGTCGTCACTGTGTTTTCGGTTTCCGTGTGGCACAATCCGCAAGTGTATCCGTTTGTCCGTTTAGATTCGTTTGTCCGATGACACGATTGCAAAGCCCGTAAAATCCATCACTCTTTGGCTATGACCTATTTCATTGATATCTTTATAAATGCTAGCTTATATTGAGTTTATTTTGTATTTAACGTTTAGTGGCTGTTTAAAACGAGTGTTTAAAAAATCAAAAGGCACCACGTTCATCATTTTGTGTGAAAAAGTATTATGACACTGTGTATTGTCGAGAAGGCCACTCGGCTGTTGAGAGGCGCGGAAATGAACTATCAAACTATCAGTCGAGACAATAATACTTGCCCGAGTTCAGGAGTGGCGAAGCTCAGGATCCCTTCACAGCGCAAGCGCACTATGCTCACATCCTGAGCAAAAGGACCGCGCGTTTTGCAAGTATGCACTAAACAAGCTCAAGCTCACTGATTGGACTCTTTCTTTTTTTTTTACCTTTCCAGCTTGGCCCGAGAGAAGTTACTATTTTTTCCACCGTAAAACGACATGGAATGTGTGCAGCTTGTGCTCGTAAGCCAGCGTGCTCGTACAACGCCTCCTAGATATCAGCCTTGTGCTCTCTGCTTTATGACGTCATTCTACTTGGACCGAAATTTACAATGCCAAGCCGAGCGTGACGAAAGCGGTGACGTCAAGATCGCTGCGGCTTACACGTCCCCATTAGATTCTATGGCAGTCGGGCAAGGTAGTACGACGTCACAGATCGAAGTGAACCAGCCTTCTGCCATCTAGGAGGCGTTGGCTCCTATCAATGCGGGTGTCTCCAGCATTTCTTACCCATCCTGATGGGGTAGAGGCCAGTCATAATAGCCGCCCGGGAAGGCGTACACGTGTGCAACGAGTAGTGCTGCGTCAGCAGGAGGCCGTGGGCGGCCAGTGCGTCCAAGTTGGGCGTGGGCACCTGGTATCCACCCACGAGGCTCGTATCGGCCCAACCCTGCGACACGTAGCAGTCGCGTTGCAGGCGGGACCTAAGATGTTCACGCAGTACATCGCGGTGATTTGTTTTAAGATAACTTATAGAGACAGCGCTATCCAAGGGCACCGGTTCGTAAGCGTCCAAACCTCGCGCAGAAAGCACGTTTTGTTGTTTTATATATACTGAGCCATGTCACTGTGAGGACAACACGGTCTCGTCATGGAAGCAAGAAAAATTAACATCGGTATTAAAATAATCGATTGGTTCTTCAAGGATCAAATGCACACATACTCCTTTATTCGAATTTATATAACAGCGGCCTCAGCGAAAGTTGCGGGGTGCCTTTGCAGTCTACCACAAAACGAGCAGCAACATTGACGCCGCTATCTTGGCATTGCGCTGAAACTTGCTTAACTCCCCATCTCGCAATGGCAACAGAAAACTCAAAGCGCTCTTTACAATATATCATACATTGGAATGCAATAAGTTTTACAAAAAATTTTATGCATTACCAGCGCTTAGAGCGAAACAGGCAATACTAGAAGAAAATACAACAGGACGCGAAAGGACAGTTGAGATCCTTCGATCCTGTCATACGTTGCCTTATCCTAGTATTTCCTGTTTATCCCTAAGCTCTGGAAATACGTAAAACTTCAAAATCCTAACTAATCCAGCCTTCTGCCATAAGTTTTACAAAACAGCCATCGCTTGCAAACAGCGCAACTTCAGCGCCTTCCATGTTCAACCACGCGGAAGTCTAACAGTGCGCTGCCACCCCTTTAAAAGATAACTAGGGGCGCTCGAATAGCGAAATTTTCGATTGAGATTTATTGCGAATATTCCATAAAAAAACGTCCTTAGAACATTGAATCGAATACCGAGCACTTTCTTATTTATAAACAAACTGAAATATAAAGGTGGCGTGGAGTCCATTTGGTAAAAAGAATGGGTCAATTCTTGTAATGCCATTCCCAAATGGACTTCTAGTCAACTGAAGGGCTTCTAAATGAGAAACAGTTACATTATTGAAACCCTGGAAAAGCATATCACCTGATGCTGAAGGAGCAATATGTAGTCTTATACCCCCCCGTCCCCCATGATTCGTCACAAAGGGGTGCAAACATGGCGAGATTGTCCAAATAATAAGTTCACTTACGTAAATGCGATTAGCAGGCATCAACTGAAAAACTGGAAATTGTTCAGCAGGAGTCGTTAACTCAGCTGATGAATTTCCGCAGCAACCGAGGTCCCATTGTAGCAGAACCATTCGGAAGTGTTACCAATTGCATCCGGCTTTCTCCCTCTGAACCTCTAATAATCGTTATTATTCGAGCAGAAGAGAATCTTCGACAACTTCGAAAAGTAAATTCACGAATTGAATACGAATCGGCCATAGTGAGTACAACATCGACAACAGTGAAGTATTCGGGACAACGTCGTATAAATATCTGGGTGCGATTATATAGATACTAATATTTCTTGGTCTTCCCGTATACCTGCCATTCGCTGTAAAGCGGCTAAATCACTCAGATACTTGCATCGAAATCTTCGAAACTGCCCAGTTAACATTCGTAAATTAGCCTATACTTAACTTTTCGTACGTCCACGGTTGGAATACGCCTCAGCCAGTCTCATAACAAGCAAGCACAGACAGTCATTACGGTGTTTCACGAGTTAAACGTGGTGTTAAATTGCAGCCGTTGGATTACCGCCGCAAGATAGCCCACACAACTTCATTTTTACTTTACACGCACCGGAACGCATGTCGGCACGCTTGCGTAAGCAGCACAATTTGATGCGTATTTCTGGTAGGTCACGCGCGTTCAATTCATCTAATTTGCCACGAGCCACCTCACTGTGGAATGATCTCCCTGACGCGATTGCTGACGTGTCCAACCGCGATACATTCTGCGAGCAAACTACACTCCCACTCTGCTTAGTATCACTTCGCTACGCACTTCCACAAATCGATGTATGTTCTGTGAGTGCCTGTTACATTTGGCAAATATAGTGTTTAGTGTTGTTGAACTTGTTGCTACGTGTATTACCATTGCACAGTTCGCGGTGTTGTTTGTATCCCTACTTGTGTGTATGCTCCCTTGCCCTATGCTCCAAACTGAGCCTGCAAGATATGCTAAATAAATAAATAAATAGCAAGGACTATTCAACTCGCAATCAAAATTTCCAATATTCGCACACCCCTAAAGAAAACAACTACACGACCGCCTCTGAAAGCGTGATGAATGCTTTACTTCGCGCGTGCTTTTGGTATGTCTGCGTAAGTTTGTGTTGTTTCGTGCGTATGGCACTAGTATATGTGCGCACTTAAATGACTCCCTGCTTAACTGGTTCATGCTCGCCTTCGTGTCTCTGTCCTCCCTCCAAGTGCATAGTAGCAACACAAGTATCCCCCGGCCTTAGCCTGGCGAGGAATTATGTACTACGCAAAGGTAACACCAGGAGTCTTCTAATGAAGGACTCTGGTAACACTCACCACATCGTCCTGCTACAATAAAGATCACGTGCGGAGGTTTCTTGATGGCGAGTACGGCCGATGGCGTCAGCAACACGAGAAAGGTGAGGATCATGCTGAAAGACAACACTAACACATACGATTCATAATGAAAGTAAAGATATCAACAAAGGGGGGGACGAGGGCAAGATAGGAGACGACGGAACGAATGAGTGCTCACTCACAACTGAAGTTTCATCAGGGAAATCGTGTGACGTATATACGTGCCAGAATAACAACAAAACTAACGACACTCTTAACCTTACAGAGTCATCTAGTACCAAAAAGGAAAGGAGACACTAACTTTTTCATGACACTCACGCTCTCAGCACAAACAAGTAGCGGGAGGCCACGAGGCTTGTGATAGAGGCGTGTCAAATAACGCGCGGTGATGTGTACATCAGTTAGCCATCCGTCACGCTCTCGGCCAAATGCAATATCTTCCTGGCCATTGGCTGCAATCTAGTACTATACATGAGTCTGGTAGATTAAGAATGTCGTTACTATTGCTATCCGCCGGTTGTTATTCTGGCATGCATATATATCAAACGATTTCCTTAATAAACTTCAGTTCTGAGTGACCGCTCGTCCTGTCTTCTATGTCGTCCATGTTCCCTTCCTGCTGCCCTCGGGAAAACAGGTGTGCAGAAAGAGGTTGAGGTTGTAAAATGGCAAAAAAAAAAATGAAAGAAGGAATACATATGCGAAGTGAGGGGGGAGGGGGTGTACACGTGAATCAAAAACAAAACAAAGACGAATAGAATCGCGTTACACAATCACCATTATCGAACAATATCTCTATAGCGTGGCTATACACACGAAGGCGCAGTGCTCGCGAGATGGGCGAGTTTGGTGTGGTAATGCGTATTATTTTGATGCGAAAGCATCAAATGGTCCATTGAGCGAAAAAGCCGGCGTCTGTCATCTGGACAAGCGGAAAACAGCACCTAAATTCCCATTGGCTGCGACGCCACACCACGAGCGCGCCTCGACGGAGCAGAGTGGGCGAAATGGAACACCTGCTACAACGATAGCGCGCCAGGTGTCGCATGAGGAGATAAGGCATCGCCGCGACGCCACGTCACCCTCGCTCGCAGAAGCCTGTGTTATCTGCGTGTTCCTTGTGCACGCAAGCCCTCGCCTGCGTTCTAACTGCACCTAGCTCGGTAAGGCCAAATGAAAACGCGCCAAGCCAACGCCTTGCCAAGCGTCTCAACGCGCTCGCTTTCCCGCAAGGAGTTCAATGCTGCTCCGACGTGGCGAGCCAGAAGGCCCTGGTCGACTGAGCACGAGCCGCGGCGGTCGCCAATGGGCTCCTGTAATGAGGCACCCACCTAGTGAGTGTTAGAGGTGGCCCCATCCAGGCCACCTCAAACTTCCTCAGTGTACTTTAAATAAAGTTTTTCAGACAGAGATAACTCGAAGGACCGTTCAGCGGCGTTCAATTAGAAATTGATGCCTTCGCATTCACAACTCATGAGAATCACCGAGGTCACCGAAACTAGGTGTCCTCGGATTTTCGATACCACGTAACGTAGGGAGCACAGCGCTCCGGCCAAGTGGAACTTGTGCGTCTGTGCCCCGGCACCGTGTGACACGATGCCGAATAAACACATTTTAAATTATTTAGTTAATTATTTTATTTCGGTTGAACCTTTCTGAATTATTCATCTCGGGAGTAGATGGGCTGTTGCCGCAGTGGCTATTGCCGCACATTGTAGACTAGCTGGCAATCTCGTTTGTCTTTTATCACCTGCGTCGATTAACAAAATGCTGCAAGATCTAGTAGAAACAGTGAATCGACGTCGATAACAAAAATAAAGTATAGAGGTCATTAGACGTTGCTCTCAATGCATGTGATTGAAGCGATCAGCAGTGATCAAACAGGGGATCCCTCAGGTTGGAAGCGACCCGCCGCGGCGATCCGTTCTGTCAATGAGCACGAGGTCGAGGGTCCGACTCCCGGCCGCGGTGGCAGCATTTCGATCACGTAGCGAAATGCAAGAAAACGCTCTCGTCTACTTAGCTTTAGGAGCATGTTAAAGAAAGCCAGGTGGTAAATAATAAATCTACTGCCCTCCACTACGGCGTCCCTCGTAACCGACTGCTGCACTGCTTCGAGACGGTAAATGCCGCAATTTACTTAGGCTAGAGCCACCGTTCCGACAATGTGCTTAGGACTTCAGATGTTCACGATGACAGCCGTAAAATATTAAACATCACCGCAGTGAAACGAAACATTTCAACTTTTCTTTAGTCGCCCGTTCCTGCGGCGAGCGCCGGCGTCCCCCGTAACCGAGCGAACGAGCGAAGCGGGGGATGAAAGACGGCGATAGCGAAGAGAATAAGGGTGTGGCAAAAGAATCGTAGTGCCGCCTAGTAGTGTCGCGCAAGACAGGCTCTGCGGCAACGATGGCTACAAGATGGCGCTAAAGCAGCGCGCGTCGTCTGTATGGAAACATAGCGCTGCATGAGCGGAGGTATGTCTGCGGCGGATGCTGTGAATCGCGCCCACGCGTCACCCACGCGCTGCCTGTTGCGATCTGACGATTAGTGAGGTAGTCGCGCCACACTTCGCTCCGTTGGCAAGGTGCCGCACAAAACAGATTGTCCGGCCAGCCAACTATTATCGGATTAAAACACGTGTGAGCTCGCGAAATTTCGCCATGAGGAGCAGTACGTAAGAGTACCGGCGTTTTTCTGCTTTCATATTAGAATATCGCACTGTGGATTTACAATCAGTTGACCCGCGCGTGGTTGCTCAGTGGCTATGTGTGGGCTCTGAGCACGCGGTCGCGGGACGAATCCGGCCCGCGGCCGCATTTGATGGCGAAATGCGAAAACACCGTACTTAGATTTAGGTGAAGTTAGACCAGGTGGTCCATTTATGGTCGCATACGGCGTGCCTCATATCAGAATGGTTTGGCACGTAAAACCACAATTTACAATTCAGCTGCGCTTCGCGCCGTAAACAAATAGAAGCGTGGACAACAGGAAAGGAAGCACTAACGCGAACTATTTTGCTTAGTGCAGTCACTTGCCTGTTCAAAGTTTGTCCATTGCAGGCTAGCAGAAGCAGTTCCCGAGTCTTTCTGTGAGGTGCAAGTTACATGGAACAACGCCCGATCGCCACCGAAAGAGTTGACCTTGCCCACCTATCTCGAGTGCTGTAGACGGTGTTGGCACTGGCAGCTGCGTGAAACTATTTTTCTTTCTGCCTGGTGAAGGACTCTCTCCTTTTATTGCAAGCGACTCGATAAGACACTGTTGTACCAGGACGGTAAGGACGTGACGTCACCAAGAAAGCGCGCAAAAACATCGAACGCGATGTTCAGAGGGTGTTGAGTGGGCATACTTCTTTCCATCTTCTACCTCCTCTACAACAAAATGCAAACGAAGACAGGAATACAGCTTCAATAACTTCTGTACGAGCCCTCTTCGAGCAAGGCTTAAAGTGCGCTAATGGCTCACTAAAGCGAAACAACCTCCCCCCCCCCCCCCAATCGACTTTGCTCTGGAACACTCTCTTCTTTTGATCTTCAGAGAAAGATGGCTTGTTACTAGAATGAAAAAGAAAGAAAAGAAGAAAACCGAGCTTGCCCGTTTGAACGTAGCCCCGAACAGCAGCGACGATGACATGTGTACGTAACGTCACATATTTCTCGGCACTTCCTCGTATTTGGCTCTTCTTTGCACATGCATGGAAACTCTACATTAGATCCCAGACTACATTTCGTTCACTTACAAGCGCAATAGCTTGCTTACTCTTGAACAAGCAACAAGCCCTGTTTAAAACCCTTTAACGCCCAGTGTCGCGAATTCGCGAAATACCGAATAATCGTCTTTTCCACACTAACGCACATACACTACGGGCTGGTTTCGGTCTTTTTGTGTTCTCCATACAGGCGGCGTCGTTGATGAAAATTTTGGATCGCCATCTGCAGGACAATATGAACGAGAGACGAGCACGCATCGAGACATGCAACTAGCACGCGCTTTGTCTCTCTCTCTCTCTCTATTTTTTTTTTTTTTTGTCTCTTGATATATAGAAGATAAGACTGGTCGTAAAATAAACTTGGTTTTGTGTTCTTGCGCACATCAACATTTATTTTTTTTTCAGTATAAACCCGCCAGAATGTGGCTTTATCAGCGCCATGCTTGAACTTTCTGGCAACAGAAGGTGCTGAGACTGGAGCACACAGACCTACCTCCCCCCCCCCCCCCCCCCCCCCGGCCCCTGCTCTTTCTTAAAAAGGGAAATAAAAGTTTATTCATTCATTCATTCATTCTTCGTGTCGCGAATTCGCAACACCGGGAATTGGCGCTTTATTTCGTGTACCTCCGCGGCTAGGTGGATATAGGCAGCGCGAAAAGTGAACAAGTATAACATGAACGCGATTTAGCGGCGCTGGTGAATTGAAGTGAGCCGGCGGGGACTGTTGACATCTGTTGTCGGGACGCCGGTGGAGCTTTAAATCCCAATTTCACAGGTTCTACTGCCATGCAACACTGAGTGTGCGACTGTGCACGGCACTCTCTGCTTTGTTTACTTTTGAGAGTGGGTGCACAGCTTGGAATAGGGTTTGAACTGACTGCAGGGTGTAGGGCGCTCATTCCATCTAATGGATGCAAGTTCTTTTGGTGGGTCAAGTCACTTGATGACACGTCTTCCACCGGATGACGACACTGGTGTCTCGGCGACGAAGACGACGAGGACTATGCACACAGGTTTCAAGACACGACGTCTCCAATAATCGGCACGACCAGCGAGGGCGAGGAAGACGGAAACTGCAGTCGCACCATCGTCGGAGGAAAGCCAAACCAAACCAAACTCCGAAAGGGTGCCTCTCAGCAATATAAAAGATTTGTAGAGGCCACAACAACAAAAAACGATAGAGTGGAACGAAGGCACCCTGCATTTAAAGATGTGAGACGCTGCAATAGCTAAGATGTACCTGAAAGCGAGAGTGTGAAGACTCCGATTGAACAATTAAGATACTTTTTTTTTGGAAGGAGCATGTTCTAAATTAGGGAAATGAGACTGCTCCAAAAACAGAGCGGAAGGCAGTCATCATCCATGAAAACCTTCCTATAGTGGTGAACAGGCGCGGATCGAGGGGTATGTCCACTGCCTAAGCAGGGAACAGTATGAGCGCCTGTATATGGGTAGAGAGCCGACCATCGTGGATAGAATGAAATTCCAGAAATGTTGAGGACATTCGCAGGCCCTATATCTTTGCTCACGAACCAATGTCAAGGCATTTTTAAGGTAGACACGCAACTTCCTCACCATGGAGGACATTTCCGTGGGAATTAAACTACGTGATTCCTCTTCAGAGTAGGTGCTTCGATGCGCGCATCGAGGCACCCTACTTTAGTGGACCGCATCTAGAAGGAATGTAGTCTGTGAACGATGGTTCTTGGTTGTAAAATGGCCTTTACGGTGAAAGCGATTTACAAAGCTTTGTATTGTCTTTTTCGATGCCTCACCGAAACAGAATGCATTTTTGAAGCTGAAGGAACAAAGTGCGAGCACAGGGACTTTCCGAGAATTATTCGGACAATTTCATGCCGTTATAGAGCCCCTAG
The DNA here is from genome assembly GCF_013339745.2 of Dermacentor silvarum. Classification (NCBI taxonomy): domain Eukaryota; kingdom Metazoa; phylum Arthropoda; class Arachnida; order Ixodida; family Ixodidae; genus Dermacentor; species Dermacentor silvarum. The sequence goes on from NC_051161.1 coordinate 25,236,802, forward strand.
ACCCCACACCTGGCCACCAAGAAACAATTTATTGTTGTCATTCAATATCCTTCATCACAGCCGAACACTGGCAGAATAGACGGTGGTAAAGGCGAAACTGCTAAATGGCTACAAAACTTTGTTCAGCTAGTGTGCGGCTCAGAGTACTTTGGTTAGAACTTTCTCGCAAATGAGAAGGAAATTCTTGCAAACTGCTGAATACAAATAGTATTTGCTCTTGACTAATCCTAAGGTAGAATTACATCGTTTACTGCTATACAGTCATACTTGTGTTGCTTTCTTGCACTTACAAAGCTAAGAGCAGTTTGGGTTGTGATAAGGGAGATGAGAAGCCAGTGAGGTTCCGTAGAACGTAACACGAAAGACCAGGCTTAAACATGTCTTGTCGATAAGTAAGGCTTGTGTAAAGTAGAAGATTACTCTATCTTTTCCCTCTGTTTTGTTTATATATTCAATTTATGCTGTTTTGCTACGTAACTTGTTTTCTCTTGTGAATATAAATCCTTAATTTGTCAAGTACGTGAACCGTTTCCCAGTCTTTTTCGCAGCACCGCCGGAGGTTAGCAAAGGACGTTATCCTTTCGCAATGAATTATAACAGCGCAGGATTTATCTATCCACGTCGGAACCGGAAAAGCAGCGAGGCTGCAGTCGCCCAATGTAACGACATTCAAATGAAAGGAATTTTGACGAGATCAGCGGGAAAGGCATTAAAGCGAAGCAATTCCCTCTGCTGGTACTAGATCTACGACTGTGGGGGAAAAAAGATTGAACACTTGCAGCCGACTTCCCGAGTTATGCACTAAGTAGCCATTAGGCATTGTTACTAGCAGCGCGTACAGCAGTATTGTCGGATACTAACAATTATTTTAATTGTTTGTGACTGTATTTGCGAGCTTTTTACATACCGAGAAGAAGAGTTAACAACATTATTTCCTACAAGAGCCGTGTCAATCGCGCGTGCGTTTTAAAAAGATTTCATCAGTGTCATCATTAGCATCCCTCCCCCTTGTTCGCTGGCGACTCCTCCCCCCCCTCTCTTCTCTCTCTCTCTCTCTTAGAAAAAAATTTGGATCCACCCCTGGCGAAGAAGAGTTCCATGAAACCAGTTCCAGCACGGGACACTGGCCACTTGCAAAAGACACAGGCTGGGGATGAAAAGTACATAACCGTGATAAATTCACGGTTTTAACGTGCTTCAAGGCCAATCTCCATATCTACCTCGATAAACACAAGAACTCTTCCTTCAATCTCATTCAGCACTTTAGCCAGCAAGACCGAATTGATAAGTTTTCTTATAAGATAAAAAGCGTTTCAGAAGACAAAAGCCAGGCGCTCTTTAAAAATGTATGCCCAGCTGCACAAGTTTTCTGCATTGGCCGACGAAAGACCGCATGCCCAGTGTCGCGAATTAGCGGCGCACCAGTTTTGAGGAGTACAGCAGCGCAATGAAGATTTCCACTGTATCTCGAAAGCTACAGTATTATTACTTTTTTCCCTATAATTAAGATGACGCGATGTCCCGATTTAGGCGGGTCACATCCCGCATTTACCACTGCGGTCCTGATGTCCCACAGATTATGCGTGGGACGGTGTGCTGTCCCGCTTTGGCCACTCGGGACCCCGAGTTGTCCCAAAATGCCTGCCCTGTGGTGTCGAATCGGCTCCTCCTTTCTCGGGTGTGGTGGCACCACCTTCAAACAGCACTCGAGAGGCAGGCGGCAAAAGCGAAACACTGCCGTAAGTGAGGCATATGCACGCATGGCGCCACTTACGGCTGGTAAAATGCCTCAACTTCCGGCTGGTAAGTATTCTCGATCCAGCCAGAAGGAGTTCTCACTGTGTTGGCTAACGAGCGGTAGCCTAGCGAACGCGCAATGACCACGCAACCTTCATTTCGTCTTGCTTGTCACGCATGTTTCGCTGATAACACGTGAAATAGTGCATGTACTAAATAAATAAATAGATAAATTTGAAATATTTAGTTCGAGTCCAAAATGAATTCTGCATCAAGGGGTTAACAAACAATGAAGAACGCGGAGGAAGCGGGCACAAGGAAGTAATAAACGCATCACACGGCGGCTACATGCGTGTCTGTCTCTCTTTATGATCATTTTTGCTTCCGGTGCTGCAATTTTGCATCCGGTGCTGGCTAGACCAATGGCTAACATTGAAGGTCAGGGGTGCTTGTCCTGTGGCTAACGCCGAACACTCAAGGCTGTAATGTTTTTTTTTTTTTTTTTTTTTCCTTCTACATGACAGAGTTCAAACTACGCCTGCGATGATAGAAACCGTAGTTGAAAACTGTGCATTAAACCCTAAAGACTCGATGCACACGGAAATATCTGACACCAGATGTTTGACAGCAACGTACCTATATGAACGCTTATTTCATGCAGATTACGTGTCGTCTGTCGCGGCTGTCGTCATTCTTACCAAGCACAAGAAGTCACCAAACAAGGGCGCTAGAACGTAAAACTATTCCTAACTTTTCTATTCCAATTCTGCAATCAGCCCTACACGATTGGTCAAAACAATTTTCAGGACACCCCCACTTCGCCTATCTGTCACGCGACGTCAAGAAAACCACAATAGCTCCCCATCTAATATGGCGCGTACACACTGATTGTGCATGATTAAACCGAACAAAAAAAATATTCCTGATTCGACGCCTTTGGTCATTAGTCCTCTGCTATTGGTCAAAAGCTTTCGGGCTGCACCCACTTCGCCTGACTCTCACGCGACATCACAAAACCGCGAAAACTTACCACGTCAAAGTGGCGTGTACGCGTTAAAGATGCATTAATATGTCGAACAAAACTTATATTTTTCTGAATAGCCGGAGACTGTCCCGTTTCGAAAGGAATAGAAGATGGCTACCCGCCGATCGCTGAGGCACTGGCTACTCGCACCTGCCTAAGAACATGGATTTATTTGCATATATTGACACTTCTTGCGTGGAAGTATAACGTTGTCGAGCCCTTTCGGCACGTACACGACATCGCTCTGCCATCTCTTCTTTCCTGGGGATCCGCTTTAGCGGCATCCTTAACCTTCCGTTGCACGCCGCCGCGATTTTCGACCAGCCACCGCAAGCTAAGTAAGGGGATGCTGACCATTCGCAGACGCCGGCACCACCCTCCGCATCCGGTTATCTGTTTTCACTGCGGTGGCTCGGCCCCATCGAAACCCTCTCCACCTGAGCGTTCTCCTCGCCTCTTGTCAGCCAATTAGATAAGAAAAAATCGCATTTCTAAGCGCATTTGGGAAAGGCGATGTGACGCCGTTTACATGTCGCTCAAAGGTAGCGCCACGTGCGTGAGTCGACTCCCGCCCGTAAATCTACCATCGCATCGCGCATTAATGCGATGCGCCTTCCTAGCGCATTACCACTGTTTACATGAATGCGATGCGCTAGAAATTCGATGCTATGCGCCACTGTCGCATTCATGTAAACGCGGCAAATTTGAAATCAAACAAATGCGACCTCCTATAAACGAGGAGAGGTGTTCAGACAACGCTGAAGTTCACCGCCGATGCTTGCGTCGGTGGTTACGTAAATTTCAAGGCAGGAGATTGGAATAAAAACAGACTGGAATAGTTTTACGTTATAGGGCCCCAAGACTGTCAATCATTCAATCGTTCGTTCGTCCATTCGGGCTACTCGCGTACTTCGACAATCATCTTCGATGGTTTCTGCATTTTCTTAATTTAATTATTTGCGTATTTATGAATTACATAAGATGGAATAAACACAACAGCACTCACCGTATTTAGTTTTATAGTATATTTTTAATCGTTTCCCATATATTCCAACATGTGTGCTCGCAGAAGGGTTGCAAATTAAGCTTGTCGATACAGTGTTGGTAAATTGGGAATCGCCGTCTTCCTTGTCCCGTCGTTTCGTGCTGTTCCCGAGTTACCAACAATGTGCGTTAGATCTGCATTTTTTTTTATCATCACTTAGTGGTCGCGACCATGCTGTTGTTTCCGCGGTCAGGTTTATGCACAAATATGGGTGCTGCAAATATATACAGGGTGTTTCACGAACACTTTCAAAATTTATTTAAGGTTGCCTGTGGCAGATAGCCCAATTCTAGTTCATGAGCTGGTCTACTCGAAGAGGCGGACATTACTTGCACAAGAAATTGAAATGCATAATCGACTAATCAACAAAAATTCACTAATTAAGTTTTTAATTATTTACCTGATGGTCCATAATGCAATTTACAAATTGTAGCCATGGAGTTCGCAAGGCGGATCCACTTGGAATTAATTCTCAGGATGACACCAGTTTCGAGATATTAATTCCCGAACTTTGCGGAGAAATGCATTGGCGTTCCAGTTAATTTTGTGGTTCAATGCGTAAAGCGACGTTTTGTTAAGAAACTAACTGCAACGCCAATGTATTTCTCCGCAAAGTTCGAAAATTAATATCTCGAAACTGGTGCCATCCTGAGAATTCGTTCCAAGTGGATCCGCCTTGCGAACTCCACGGCTATACAATTTGTAAATTGCATTATGGGCCATCAGGTAATTAGTTAAAAACCTAATTAGTAAATTTTTGTTAATAATTCGATTAGGCATTTCAATTTCTTGAGCAAGTAATGTCCGCCTCTTCGAGTAGAACTAGAATTGTGCTAGAAATGAACTAGAATTGTGCTATCCTTTAAGAATTTTTGAAAGTGTTCGCTGAAACACCCTGTATATACGAAGACTTGTGTAGTTTGGACCTAGCCGATTTTTACCTTTCATGACCTTTCCTCCACTTTGCGAGCTCCCGCAGAACTTATTTGCCATATCTTATGTCCCTGTGCTTCGAGTTATCGATTAATTCGGCTCGCGATGCGATCTGCCTCCTGGTTAGCTCAGGCGGTAAAGCGACCACCCTGGAAATTTATCCCGGGTCGTTCTTTCAAATGCGAAACTTTCTTCCTGGGAAACCGTACGGGTTTCCTTTGTACCTTTATGCTACGGTCGGGTAGGTGACTATTTTCTTTTTCATAAATGTTAATCGTTCGTTTCCACAAATGACAATGGCGGACATTCTGTTAAAGCTCAAGCTGGATTAAGTGTGATTGCTTCCGTAAATTTAAAGTGAATTCTATAGCGCTAGATATACAAATAAGAAATTAATCATTTTGGCACTATTTCCCGTTAGTCGATTCAAATTCACAGTGAGTCGAACTTGCACTATTCGCACGCACTCGTTTATGCTCACAAGTGGACGGACTTGGTTGCTGTCCTTATGAACTTGGCTTCCTTATGAACTGTCCTTATGAACTTAGTTTTCTGTAACGACTACTTGGCCGTTTTCGTGGGTTGATCCCGAAGATAGCGCTGTCTAAAAATGTGGGCCGATCTCTAAAGTAATGAAGTCTAAAAATGTGAGCCAATCTCTAAGGCAGTGCAGTATAATAATGTGGGCCAATCCCGAAGGCAGCGTAGTCTAAAGATGTGTTCCGATCTCGAAGGTAGTGCAGTCTCAAAATGCGGGCCGATCCTGAATGTAATGCTGTCGAAGAATTTGGGCCGATGAAGAAGGTAGTGCAGTGTAAAAATGTGGGCCGTTGCCGGATGTATGACCCACTGGGCATGTGCCTCTTCAATATTAACTCAAGATTATTTTTGTGCATATACCTTGCTTCGTTCTCAACGCGCTTTGAAGTATATTCACGGTCCCCTTATGAACTTCAGTTTTCAATTTTTGGCGGGAACTTTGAAAAAAAAAGCAAAATGCCCAACATTTGAGTTTGTATTGTTGTATAGTGCTACTGCATGAAAACATAACGGTTCGTATTTTTCTAGAACATACAAACCTTTAGAAAATGTTGCCTGTGGCAGATTGCACAATTCTAGTTCTTTAGATGGACTGCACGAAGAGGCGGACGTTACATGCACTAGAAATCGAAATGCATGATGGACTAATTCGGTTTTTAACCATTCGCTTCAAGGTACATATAGCAGTCTACGAATTTCAGCCGGTGAGTTCGCAAGCCGTATCCATTTGCAACGAATTCTCAGGATCACATCAGTTTCGAGATATTATATTTGGGCTTCAATGTATAGAAAAAAATAAAAGTTTCAACCCTAAGCTCAACAGCGCATATCTCTAAACTGGTGCCATTGTCACAATTCATTCCGAGTGTATATGCCTGGGAAAATCACCGACTACCATTTGTAGATACCAATATGTGTTGCGAATTAGTTAAAAGCTTAATCAGCGAAATACTGTTAATTACTCAAATATACATGTCGATTTCTCGTGCAGTTAATGTCAGTATCTTAGAACAATCTAGCTCAAGGACTAATTCTGCTATATCTGCCACAGGCAATTGTTTAGAAGTTTGCATATATACAAAAAAATAACACTTTGTATAGAGTCACCTAATATTGGCTTCACGCCCACACGTTTGAAGCCGTGAAAGGGAAAAAAGGGAAAGAGAGGAGTGTATCGCTTCACTAACCGCGCTTTCGCTTTTGTTTAATATTTCGTTATCTTCTGTCCCACTTCATCAGGATGTTCAACTCTATTTTATTGCGATAGCAATTATATGAACACTTCAACCGGATTTCTGCGTCGGCGTCGCCGTCACCGTGAGGTTCCGTATAAAGTCCAAGGAAGCGGGAGGGAAGCGGGGCGACGGTGTGCTGCGGCACGAAATGCCTATCGTGCAGCCGGGCGCAATTAAGGGGAACTGGCCACTCAATCTTACACGCGAAAACAAGAAAGCTGGAAGGCAGCGCGGGGAGGGAGGGGGGACAGCTTCTGCCAACAACTGCGCTTGCACTTTGCCCGGCTGTGGCGGTCGCCCGCACCGTCTCTTAAAAGCGATCTCCACACGGCTGTGACCTTTGTATGCGTTGTGCATTCGCCGCTCAGTTTCCGTTGAAGCAATAGACCGCACGAACCTTCGCTCGCTGCGGCGGCTGCGCTTGCTGCCAGCGTTTTGGCAGTAGTTGTCTGCGGTCATTGAGTGTGTTCTATTCATGTTTGCTTGTGCGCGCTGACACCACGCTTGTTAATTCAGTTAGTAAGCGAATGTGTCCAAGTTTATGCAGCCGATAAAACTACTGTCCCTACTCCGAATAGCTCTCTACTAATTTGCTATCGCAATTGATGCTTCGCCTTTCGGGCGAAACTGCGTCATTTTTTCTCTTCATCTCGGGACGTCAATACCGCGTACCAAATTTTACAATCCTATTTGTCTCAGCTGGAGTCCTGGCGTGACGGACTGTCATTTTCTCTTAACGTTAGTAAATGCTCGATACTTGTCTTCCCATCGTCAAGTCTAGCTTTTGTTTCTCTTCGTTATGGAAATGAGCAGACACCCCAAGTCACATCATTTAAGTATTTGGGGATTAGTAATGACGGTAAGTCAGACTGGGAGCAGCAGATCGAAGAAAATGACCGTAAAGGCGAACATGCAATGGGGTTGTTGCAACGGCTCAACAATAAAAATATCAGGTATGCCTAGAGCTTCGTCATTGAGGATTTATAAACTTTAGTAACCACCCCATTCTTGAATTCGGCTGTGTTCTTTTTTGAATAAGTACAGCTGACAAACTACGACCTCTAATACTACCGGAAAGGCAAGCTGTGTCTGCGTCTCGTAGTGCTGATCTTTGTGGTTAATAACGCGCTTTACCTGAGGGTCGAATTATTCTGTTTGATTATAGATTTAAGCAGCTTACTGTACTGGCTTTTCTAAAGCCCTCTATTCGGTTCGCAGTCAGTTTTAATCATTCCCCAATGGATCATCGATATCTGAAGGATATCCGGATAAGGTCTGAGCGTCCATGTCCGGCACGGGGCATTAACAGATTCTATCCCATAGATGTGCGGGCAACATCCGAACCTCTAAGTACAATACAGAAACGTCTATGAACGAACAAGGGAAGTCGCATGCGACGTCGTTAGCAGCAGCCGATAAATTTAATTCAGTGGATATCCTACGGGCGTCGTCACTAGGACATCCGACAGCGAACATTGCAGGGAGGTATACCTTGTTCGGTTTCACTGAAACAATTAATTGTTGATATAGGATGATATGAAGCGTTACTTGCCCGTTCACAATAGCGCACAGTTCAGCTGCCCTTGCATATTCCGCTTGCAAGTTCCGGAAGACACTGTACCATGGACATCCGAAAAAGATGCACACGTGCGACATCCAAATGAAGACCTTCAGTAGACCTCGGAGCGACGTCCTAGTCGGCATAGTCCGAAAAACGCGTCATCACAGAGTCTGAGACACGAACATGACCGAGATGTAGAATCAGCACACGAAATGTTTTCTGCGTACGCGTACAAGGATACGGTCTACCAGGCGACTAGGTGTGTCTGCTTCTCCAGACAGTCGCTCTCTTTAAATTGACAAAACATTTTGGTTATGCTGCTAGGGATGTCTCAGGAGATCGCACCCGGACCTTTTTCGGTCCGACCATATGAAGAGTCGGCCTCCCAGGGGTTCGGTCTTTCAGTTTCCTAGAATGATAAACATTTTTTTCTGATATGTTCAAATTAAAACACAAAGCTATAACGTCTCCATCTCGTACATACATCGTACTTCGTGTATTTTCTGATAGCATTAACCCTGAAAACTTTAATTAGTTGGCAGGCGGAAGATCTCGAAGAAGGGAACTGCCCAGTGCACTGTCATGCGGCCTCCCATGGCCGCCCCGCGCGCACTCGTTGTATGTGCATACCTGCTCTTCCTTGCACGCGGCAGACATTACATGCTACGTATTGCGTATATCACGTGTCCCACGTAATAACATGTGCCAAAAATTAAATAATATGCAAGTGCCACGTAGCTGGACAGAACCAAGATCATGACTGCTGTCGCGAAACAAAAATATTTTATGTAGCACGTATTGAGCAACAGAGAGATGGATCGGGAATTTCTAAGGATCGTCTACAATTTTCTCATTGACACTTCTACTCTGAATATTTGAGCAGTTAATTAACTAGACGAAATACAAAACATAGTCCGACTTGCTCAAAGCGACGGCCTACATTAGATTGGTTTGGTACAGTTACGTGGCACGTGCATATTTCTATATTTTGGCACAACTTGCATGGGACGCCCAGTATATGTCATATACTAGATGTAATGCATAGCGTTCAGTGCATGCCGCGTGCGCTGCGAACATTCCGCTGCATTTCAGTGCGAGAAACGAGTAGAGAATGAATTCAAGTCACCGCTTGAAATCCCCATAGGCCATAACAGCCAAATAACGTCCCACGGATATCCCGTGAACGTCAAATATCCGAGTGCAGCACCTAACGGACGTCCCCTTAACGTTCCAACGAAAAAGTATGGATTTGAACGCTCGATGAACGTCCACTGGATGTTTCAGAGGAAATAGAAGTACAAATTTTAACGTTCGCTGAACGTCCCTTGGATGTTTCAGGGGGAAAAAGTAGATTGTAACATCTAATGAACATCCAAACGTCCGAGAGCGATATCTGCAGAACGTAGCCGGCTGCATTTTTTTTTTTTTTTCGGTTCAGGAGACGTCCTTAGACCCGGATTTGTGGGATCTCTAATGGACGTCGTAATGTCCGAAGTCGCATGTCCCTCGAACTTACCTCGAACATGTGTGACCTAATGGGCTGACTGCATGCCTGAATAAACTTTATTGAAACCAGCAAGAGGTGGTGGCTGGGCCTGGGCCTAGGCCTCCCATGTGGGGACGTCGAGGTGTTGCCTCTTCGCGCCGCCTCTTTGGCGGCGTCACCGATGACCTCAGGTTATTTTTGTGTAGTCGCTGATATCGGAATTTTAAGTCAGCATGTCGTGCCAAATTTCTCCAAGTTCAAATTCGTTACAGGTTGAATTAATTTTCTGCTCTATTTTTTTTTCCTTCAAAACATGCACAATTCCTACCTTCGCGCACGCTTGATCTCCTTCGGCTACAGCTGGCAGTGGAAAAGCTATAACATTAAATTATTTACGACGCTCTGAGACTTGTCACTATTTCTGCTATACTTTAGAGGTCTAGGACCTTCATTTAACGAAAAAAAAAATGAATAGTCGGAAATATAATGTCAGTACCCCTTTAAACGTCATTTCTAAAATGCAATGAATCAATCATCTCTCATGCCCTCCGATATTTTCCGGCACCTACAATTCTCGTGGAACACGAGCAAATGCCTCTCAGGCTTGATTGCGAGCTGACGCAATCAAGCTTCCGCTGTAGAGTTCTGCGTCTAAATTTCTTTACATTCATAAATGTGGTGTCTCTATACCTAAAAATTAAATTCCGGGGTTTTATGTGCCAAAACCACGATATGTATATAAAGCACGCCCTAGAGGGGGACTCCGGAAATTTCGACCACCTGGGGATCTTTAATGTGCCCCCAATGCTCGGGCCACGGGCGTTTTTGCAATGGGTTTTGCAGGGTGCCGTGAAGTGGGGAGGGCTACACACGTCCGCGGCGTCAGCTACTGAGGTCAGTCCGTGGTACTAGCGCGAGTGAGGGGGATCGCTGCTCCTGCGAGGGGCGATGGCGAGCGGCTACGAGTAAGACTCGACGTGACGCTCCCTTGGGTGTTGTCGCCGCCGACACTGGTGGCACAACTTCCCCGTGACGAAGGGCCGCTCTCGTCGTTGGTGGTACGAAATCGTGAGAAGAAAAGCGTAGTGAAGCACCAGACGGGCTGTGCGGCGGCGACGATGGCTACGACAGTCAATGGTTAATTACGAGGGCTCTGACCGAGTCAAGCTGTTCTGACGAAAAGCTTTTTGTCACAGTCCTTCTTTCTGTATCTTTGACAGAATGAGAAACAAACTTGATATGGCGCCAGAGTAGCGTGCGTCGTATTTATAGAAACAAAGCGCTACATGAGCGGAGGTCTGTCTGCGGCGACTGCTGTGAATCGCACCCCCGCATCACTGACGCGCTGGCTCTCGCGATCTCCCGATTAGCGAGGCAGACGCGCCACACTTCGCTCCTTTTGGAACGTGCCGCACGAGACAGATTGCCCGCGCCAGCCAATATAAATCGCGAAATGAGAACACGGTATAGAGCTGCGCTCAAATTTCGCATTAGGTAGTATCGTAATCATCCGTGAATTTTTCTTTTTATATGCCTTGTCAAAATTTTATGCTTTAGTTCTAAATGTCCCATTCATTGTCCATTCTTGCGTTTCTTTCTGCCTTTTGTCCTTTGTTGTGTGAACTTTTCATTGCTCTTTGTGTGGCCAATCCCCTTCGTGGGTGGGAGCAATGTTTGTTGAGGCCTCAACAGCAGCTTTCATAGCCAACGGGCATTCCTTTCGCAGTGACGCAGTTGTTTATCGTGTTACTGCCGTTGAAAAAAAATGGTTACCTTGTGGCCCTGACGGCACTACGATTGATATAGATATCTCAAGCAACAGAAAAAATCGCCAACAGACCGAACGTATCAGTTGTGTTCTCTGTTGAATAGTGGTCTCCAACAGGCATAAACGCTTATCGCACGATAGCACTTCACAGCCGCTTTAGAAAGATCCAAGTACTGTTTCAAGAAGAGAGACTGCGACTCTATCATCTGCTATCTGGCGGTGTTCGCAGCATCGTCTGTCCAGCGTGCTGCAGCACTGTAAACATCGCAGTGTTGGAAAACTGTGTTCTTCAGTATACTGCAAGCAAGCACAAGAGGTACATGCATGCTCCCAATGTTTTCGAACAGCTAGCTTTTTGTTTTTCTTTTTTGTCGGAGAAACCTGTTCAATGCACACATTCGCATGTTCGCCTTATTCGCTGCTTGCAGCAGGCCATATCCAACCTGCTGATCTACATACATGGAGTCAAACTGAAAGTGGTTCACTACATCCACGATGGCAGCGATTCCGACTTGCACAAAATTGTCGGCCTCACTTAATGACGAGGACGACCACGATCCTGATGGTGACAAAGCAGTAGTACACTGCGTGCACAACTACCAGACGAATTCTGCGCGCTGAACGCTTCCACGTCACCGGACTGTGAGCCCATGTGAAAGGACCACCGCGGTATATTTAACACTAGAGTTCCCGCGCAAGAACAACGAAAGGACCAGACTTGAGCTAGTTTACAAACACAGGACACCATAAACCAGTGCTTAAAGTCAGCCCCCCCTCCATTTCTTAAGGAGGGGCTCGGCACCCCCTCGGCAGGTCAACTGTAGCACTGCAGCAACCATTCGCAAGCGCTGGAGTGATTTTATTACCAGTAGTACTTTGTGCAGGGCAACTGTTACGCTCCAATTTCCCGATTAATGATTTATTCGTGATTAATCGGTTGATATGACATGAAAAAAAAGACGGAAAAACAGGTATCATCGAACTGTTGCATGCATTTCCCCGACTGCACATGACGGTCACCACCCTTGTTCGACTAAGATACTTGGCACAGCATACTGTTTCATGAGCCACCTGAGCGCCAAGCTACCTGCTCATGAATTAATGAAGGTTCACCTTGGTTTCTTTAGGTTGCCAGTTAATTTGCATTCATTTAGTTGTGCGTTACGAGTGCTGTGTTATATCAAAGACGCATGCATTTTGCCCACTTTTGTAGGCAAGTAGGTGTCAAAGCATAAAATATATTGTTGTAGTGCCTAAGGCTGTCAATGAAGCAAGCCAACCAATGTTATGTGTTGCTGCTAGACTTATTTGCTCTGAGATCACTTATGTTTAAATGGCCCTGAACCACTTTTTATCAAAGTGGAGAAATACATTTGACGCGAAAATAGGCTATTTCAAAATCACTTTGACGCAAAAAGTACTTCAATGCGTTCAGCAGAAGCAGAGTTATTGGCAATCAAACACGGCCTCCAGTTGTGCTCCCCTTCCTCCAACGCCTTGCACTGTGAACGCTACGGCGGAGTGGGGCGGGGCCACAACACCCCGTCTCGGAAACGTCACCATGGCGCACAGTTCAAATTTCATTTTGTACTTCCGATTTTAGTGCCTACGAAGTGCTAAACGTAAGCCAAACGCGGTTGTCCTCAGCGAGATGCAGTGTGCTTAGCCACTGGACTCGTGGCGGTACCTCACGGCGGCCGCGGTGTAACCGATCACAGCGACCAATAGCAGCCGTCTATTCTAGTGTGCTTTATTTACGAAATAAAGCAGACAGAAAAGAGCGAGGATCATGGAGTCTTTTGAAACGAGAGCGTTTGAGAGAAAGGCGACTTCGCGTTTCGCTTGCAAGCTCCATGGACCGCGTACGACAGCAGAACTTGGCTGAGATGTTCACAACAGCGTATGCTATCCGCGGACTATGTAATTTCACTAAGCCTGAGGGGTGGTTAAGGGCCCTTTTATCTAGCCTTTACTTCACTAGTTATCTTTGAAAAAAAAAAGTTTCCAGAATGTCAATTTCTATTAAGTGCTTGGTTGAATTGGCACATTAAGTAAATGCCCGAAATACACTCGGCATATTATATTTATTTGCAGAACACCCATAAAAATTTGTGTAATTCTAAAGTTGGCTTCACTACACCTGCTTGAACTTGGATTTTTTGGACCCAAATAAGTAAAGCAAAAGTTAACGTCCTGAACACAACTTCTGTGTCCTTTGAGTTGTGACGTAGCCTACTGTCACGTGCGTGCAGTGCATCGTATACTAGCCAACTACTAGCCTAGTGAACCAACTAGCCCACTGGCGAATTTTTCTTATGTATATTTAATGTCTGCACTTAGTGTCAAACTTTCTATTATAGTACGATTACATATGATTTTTTTAATTACACAAATTTAATTATGCAGGTTGGAATCTATATGAAGCCAAGCTTTAATGAAGAAGTAACTATATAACTAACAGGAATGCATACAACTGTGTTTACTTTCATACAATGCAATGTATAGTTTCATGCAATGTTTATACTTATCCACTGCAAAGGTCACAACTTTAATCACATGCAATTTTTATGTTTATGCACTACACCGCTCAAAAGCCATTAAAAACGCAGACACCAATTCACGTATATCCAGAGTGCGAGACGTCTATGCAGCGATGTGACGAGAATTAAGGCGATATATGATGCTCGCCGAAGAATGGAGATGACAGGTGTATGCACAGAGAAGACACCTAAGGATTCTGTGTGTCTTGTGTTACATACTCAATCTGGAGGATTGTACAGGAATGGACACACTCAGTGGCACGTAAGAAATATCTAAAAAAAATTTAAGTAAATCATGGAATCCCTAGAATATAATGTGTTATTCTATTAACAGATCAGTGTGCTTTATGAGTTGCCATTAGATATGTTTAGATTTTACATCGGCATTTTTTAATGCAGAACAGAGATGTGCTTACTGGCACTACTATGTCAGTCAGCATACAGGGGTTATATAGAAGCTTATTTACTGGTACTTGCATCCAGTGGACATGTCTTCCCATATATCCACACATACCTATATATACCGACCAACCCAGCAGCAGACAGCAGACATGCCAAACCTGGGACAGCAGGCAAAGAAATTACTTAAGAACTGCAATCAAGAGAACACCTGCCTATGTTACCGACATGTGCAAGAGTATGAACGCCAAAATTCTATAACATAAACTAAAGGCAGACTGTCTCCTTCTAATGACACCAGCATTCTATTGGCAAGGCAACTTAAGCCCAAGATGGTACTGAAGTGGCAGTGCCCATTACTCTTACTTACATACGAACTTACTAAATTTCAACATGCACTCCTCTTTCTTGGTTTCTCCGCTCCGTAATAAATGTTCGGTACAAGCTAACAACAAAGTCAGGCTGAGACTAGGATAAAAGAAAAATTTATTTTTTTACAAGGTATCAAAAATACACAATCGGATGTTACAGCAAATATTTCTCTTATCAAAATACTTATAATTGCATAGATACAGCAAAGAAGATTACGCAAGTGCTCACTGCACGCCAGCGAGTTTGACTAGAGTGTGACCTTTTTCTTTCAAAGATGGCCTCCAAGAAACAACAGTTGAAGATCAACAGATAGAAATTGAAAAATATATATATATATATAAAAGAAACTGCTCCACTGTGCGATATGTCACCATCAAGTTAGACGAATTCAACACGGCAAATTCCTTTTCAGATGATCAAACATAAGCTAAAACACTATACTGAATACTTGCAGTAAGTCTTCAATGAGCTAACGGGCATTAAAAGTGGCAAAATAAAATTCCAGACACCCACCTGACATTACTTATGGCAAGACAAGGTAAGCTGACCAAGCTGACGAGTGCTCCTTAACACGGGCAGACAGAATGCACTGCGCACCATGTTGTACGCACGCTGCATACAACTGCTTTTTCATTCTAGTCCAAATGTGCACAAACAGGTGTAAACATACAACATACAGTTCATTACGACAAACATTATTGCTATTATCGTTCAGGAGTGACAGTGCTCTCACATAGACGTAGCATAACTAGCAGAATGAGCAAATAAAATAGCGTGCAAGAAACGCTTCAATGTGTCTGGTTGATATATGCGAGCCTGAGAAATGATTGACAACTGCTGCATGCTCTGAAAAGAATACACGCCGAATGTTAATAACAGCACACAGCTGACACTCAGCTGCTGGAATGATCACAGTAACCCTGTAAAGCTTGGCAGAATTGGAGGCACCATGATGAAGTGTAAAGACAAAACTTGCACAGCGAGGTTATAGCAGAGGTTCGTCCTCTACTCTCAAGCACTGCTACTGAGGAAGAGTGATGGCTAGAGAAAGAGTTACACATTGTTGGTCATTAGGCACATGAAAAATCTGAACACACACTGCAGCAGATGCCGCTGCAGCTGGAAGGAATGCAATCAATGGCAGCAGACGATCCCAAACTTGGCATTTCTCTTACAAATAAAAAAAAAACCATACTTTGTGCGAACATCAAGCACTACCAAATAAGGAATTCTGCTCATCCTTGATTAAAAACAACAGAAGAGACACACAGAAGTTTCAAAACTTCCTCACCGAAACAGCACACCTTCAACACACCATGAAACCCTGATAAAAGATGGGCTTTAACATCAATCCTCGTACAGAGAATGTCACCAGGATTGGCAAACACTTCAAGAATGCATCAACCGCCACACACTCCTCAGTGCTGTCAAACTCAAAACAATAGCTCCGCTCACATTAAGTAGCGCAACTTTAATCAACATTAACAAAAGAAGTGAAACAAACCGATTGCAATAAAAAAAAAAAGATTGAAATGTTCACTATATTGTTACCAAGCCTCTTTCAATGAGCAAATGTTCGGCTTGGCAGTGGTTAACACTGCAGTAACAACCGTGAAATCTTAGTTGAATGAGGATCAAAAAAGGCACGTGAAAAGAAGGAAGTCCCGCACATTTGAGTTGAGAAGCACAGGCCTCTCTTGGAAATCTCGCATGTCTCATTGGAAGTCGAAATCACGGATGAATACGCACTAAACACACCACGCTCTTACGATACATAGCTAAAAGACAGGTTGGTGCTTCGCAATTAAAGAATGGACTGGGATCATGATATCCCTGGGATTGTGGTTGCCATGTTAACCGGTCTGGAGGTGTTGGTGTTTTCAATGCAATGACTATAAGTCCAATGGCAAAACTGTCCTGTTTAGAATCAAGCCTTGTTGAGCACTTTCTTGGCAGCTCGTATCAAAGGCACAATGGTTGAGAGTGAGGCTGCCTTCTGCAAGAATGGGTGTTCCAGCAACTCCTGCGCTGTGGCACGCTTCTCAACATCCACCTTCAAGAAAAAAAAATACAGGTGTCATTAACACAAAAACACGAAACACAATGAAACGGCCGAAGAGACAGCTATAGCACTGGCAATAGCACAAATTGACGCCTATTATATAATCAGCGATTCATAAACGGCAGTACGCAACTTTGCAAATGGCAGAATCTACCCCTAAGGCACTGCGTATTCTCAGAACAGGCAAACCAATCCAAGCCAACAGATGCGTCCACATTCTATGGGTTCCAGCCCACACCGCCGGCCCTACAAGAGAGGACAACCCTAACGAGGCCCAGTACAAAATGCAGCTCGAGGACTCGCTTTCCGAGCTATGACAGATGTTGATCCCTCGTCAGAGTCCCCCAACGTGTGGGAGTGGGAGGACAGAATGACTAGATTCAATGATATAATAACATTATAAACTGCAGAGGTGCGTTTAACCACCACCTCACCCAAAACTCAATATGTCGCAGTCTGTCCAATGTTGTCTGTCCAATGTACAAAAGAAATGCTGAAATAAATTGACTTGAAATAAATTGACTTGACATTTACAAACCAAGTCATATAAGAGTCCAGCACTACTACATGTTATATACCCAGCAATATACACGACCAATAACTGAAACGATTGTGATGCACGAGCTACCTTAGAACACATATGGGAATGCCAGGGATTAATACACAGTAATGAGAACGCAGCCTCCACCAACAGCCTCTGCGCGCATTGCCATGCCGCGGTGCTCAGCTCAGCCCTGGACGAGCAATTCTGGGCAATCCAGCAGGCCGAGAAAGCCGTTAGGATGCAAGACCTCCTGGCTGACACCTAGGCTGGAGCCCAGTCCACAAACACGCCGGATATGAAATAATGTTTTTCTGTCCGTCTGTCATTAATGCACCAGAATCAGCATGATAATAAGACTTCTCAGCTGTTGAATAGTTTATCATGGAATAAGAAATAACATTACATTTAGAGACCATCCGCAACCAGAGTTCTCTCAACAGAAATAGCAGTTAGTACTGATGCTGTTATTAACCCTTTAGCCGCCAACCCCGAGCTGTACTCGTCACACGAGTTTGTACCAATATCGCCAACGACGAGTCACACTCGTCCGACCCGATTTTCCGCTCCTTCCGCCGCCCAAGACGTATCCCGGTCGTCCAATTTTTTAGCCTCCAATTTTATAGCCAACCAGTGCTGATAGTACTGATCGAAAAGCAATTGAATGTCAATTGCTTGATGAAATGACCTGTATGACAGATGACATCGAATGCCTTGTATTGGTGTGCCAAAAACTTATCTTAGCAGTAGTTTATCGCCCACCAGGTGGAAATAGATGGACAGATGCGATGTCTCCGAGACACAGACTGCGTGCATAATCCCGCAAAGTGATTATGATGATAGTGCTGACCGAAAAGCAATTGAATGTCAATTGCTTGATGAAATGACCTGTATGACAGATGACATCGAATGCCTTGTTTTGGTGTGCCAAAAACTTATCTTAGCAGTAGTTTATCGCCCACCAGGTGGAAATATGGATAACTTCTTTCTCTCAATGGAATCTTTGTTTAATTATGTAAACCAAAAATAGCATATGCTTCTTCTAGGCGGTGAATTTCAATATAAACATGTTACAGTCTGCAATTATGACACACAACTTTAAAACACTTCTACACTCACATGGATTTACTAATGTTATTTACGACGCCACACGCACCACAGCAACGACAAATACCTTGATTGACCTTTTTATAACCAACCAGCCAATAGACAGTTATATAACGAGTTACTTCTTCCCACATCAGTGATCACCTTCCGATAATTTTATTCATTAAGCCTCGCAAATGCAGCGTTAATTATTGCTCATCCATTAGAACAGTACAGAAAATTTATCAACACAGTTTAGACAACTTCTGCAAAAGATTATTTTTGATATTGGGATGCCATAACTCGAGCGAAGACATCAGATGAGGCATATAACATTTTTATTCGTAAGTTTGCAGAAGCTTATGCCGAATCATATACCCTGAAAGAGATAAAGAACACGTGTAATTCGCATAAGCTGTGGATGACTAGAGAGTGCATAAAGATGATAAGAAAAAAAAATAAACTCTTCCAAAGGTTTTTAAATTCGCGCAGCTCAGATGATTGGGCTATATTTAAACAGCATCGGAATAAAACTAACGCCTACCTGCGAAAAAGAAAAAGCGCATATTGTTGCGGTGCTTTTCAGCAGTATGAAAACACCAAGCCCGATGTTACGTGGAAAAAGATAAACGAATTGCTGGGTCGCTCATATTCCACAGAAACTATTAAAGAATTTATGCTAAACAATGCACCCATCAAGGTTTCAGATTTAAGTGAGTCATTTAATGACTTTTTTTACGAGTTTAGTGGTCAGTACACATCACCCAGAGGCAGCAAACGAAATAAATAAAAACGATAGCAGCATATATCTCAGTCCTACAGATGATAATGAAATCTTCGGTATATTTAATTCCTTTAAAAATAGTACAGCTTGCGACATAGATGGAATACAGATAAGACAAGTTAAATATGTAATAGACATTATTTTACCACATCTTTGCAATACTATAACTTAGCACTCAGTACAGGTGTCTTTCCTAAGAAAATGCAGATATCAAAAGTGGTTCTGATATTTAAAGCAGGTGACAAAAAATAACTTTTCTAATTATTGACCAATTTCCATATTACCCATTTTTTATAAAAGCCTAGAAAAAATAATTTTGACAGGATTAACGAAGTGCTCTGATAAATTCAATATACCTAGTGACGCCCAGTTTGGCTTTCGCAGTAGCCGTTCCACAGAAATTGCAAGACTTTATTCTCAGAGCATTCGAGGAAAAGCAATCAGTCATAGGCATTTACATAGACTTCTCGAAGGCGTTCGATCGACTGAATCATCGAACACTACTAATCAAATTACAGTTGTGTGGTGTTTGTGGTTTACCATTAGATCTCATAGCATCATACCTCCGGAATCGCATGTCACATGTAGAAATCAATGGCTACACATCTTCATATAAACCCGCAAATACGGGGGTTCCCCAAGGGATACTCCCTTACTGTTTCTCTTTATAAATCACATCACAAATATTAATAAAACACCTAAATATGTCTTATATGCAGATGATATGACACTATTATTCCATTCACAGAATTTACATAATACAACTAGTGATATAAACAATATTATCAAAAGTCTTAGCACGTGGTGCTAAGACTTTTGTGCGCTCCCTCTGCCAGTTGGCGCGCTATTTCAAAAGTTCAGTTTCTTTTTGAACACACCTCCTATACCTAAAAGGTCTCTCTCCGACATTAGCATGCAACAAATGTATGCTTTTAGTAGATATTGGATATAGTGACGGTATTTTCGTGTCGGATGGAACTTCGTTATAACAAGGAGACAACAGTGTGCAGTAATCGTGAGCTACATCTCCGCAACTTTTGAAGGCAAAGCTGCTGCTGATAGTCTCATCACCAGTCTGCATGTGTTGAGCAGAAGAGTAAATAACATGAAAGGAACTCCGTATGCAACCACAGGGCAGGGGCCATGGATAGTAGGGCGAGGCAGGCCAGCCTGTCCACTGTCTCACTATGGTCTCGCCTTAACTCGGAGACGCACAGCCAACCAAAATTTCTCAAATCCTATGGTTAGTGCCATGCCATTTGCATCTTCATGTAAGAGCGCAAACTACATTTTGCTTAATAAGTGCTGATAGGACAAGAAACCATTTCGCACATGGTTTACGCAAACTATATCAGGTACAAGTAGACAGATCTGCCCGAATTCCTTTATGTGCACTGAAAATGTGGTAAAATGGATTTCGCTAAGCACTACAGCTCTGAAAAAGTTAAACAGCAGAGATCACTCAAGATTTACCTCAAGGCACCGGTCCAGGAAGTCTAGGAGCTGTGGGGATCGCCGTTCACGGTCCCGGATGTGCGGCTTACCATGGGTTGCAATGAGGTAGAGGGCTCGCAGGGGAGTCTCATTCAGGTAGGGAGGCTCACCATCCATCATTTCTATCAGCATAATGCCCAGTGACCAGACGTCAACCTGCAGCAGGCAGCGCATGCAACAACCTTTGCAATGAAATGCAGAAAGAGAACTCCTTATTAAAAGCCGGAAGATTTGCCAGTGTAGAAATATTCACCTACATGCTACTCTGCAAGGGAGGGGGAGAGGGGAAACGAAGGCCCTAGAAGGAAGATAGAAGGAAATGAAAAAATAAAATAACACAACTTGATAGCTTGATTTCGTTTTTGAGTCCTACTCAGAGTTGCCAGATGCTGCCGAGCAAACAAGCTAATAATCATCCCAAAAGAAGCCCCCCAAAGGAAGCGGAAGTTGAGCAAATTTTCTCATTCAAAAAAAAGAAGGTAAACAAAGAAGTCACACTTTCGCCCGAAAGACGAAGCATTGATTGCGAAAGCAAATTAGTAGAGAGCTAGACAAAGCAAGGATAGTAGTTTAATGGGCCGTACAAAGTTGTAAACATTCGCTTACTAACGAAATAGACAAGCACGGTGTCACGCGCGCACAGGTAAACATGAACACATCTCGCTCGATGACCGCGAAAACTCACTGTGAAAATACTGGAGTGAGGTAGCGTGGCAGCAGCAGCGAACGAATTGACCTCTGTGCTGTCTTTCTCTTCAATGCAAGTTATAAGCGGCAAAAACACAGCGCACAGTGGACTCTGTCGCCGTCGCAGATGGCTTTCAAGATAGGGCCAAGGCAAGCATATCGCTGAAGTGTATCGTCGCAGAATACGTCCTGCGTCGGTCCACTAAAACACTTTCGCATTGCTTTGCTGGCGAAAACACTCTCCTCCTGTATGCGCCAGTCCCGCACTCAAGTTTCGGGTGCTCCAAATGTCCGTGATCCGGCCCGATTTGCATCCATCTCCACACACATGATCACTTTCCTTTTGAATGTGGCATCATGATGAACTCGGCACTTCATACTGATAGAGCAAATGCAGAAAACTAATGGACATAGACTAATGCCTATGCACACATACTACAGCACGTGGAGAAAGCTACGGCAGCTAGACTCGAAGCGCATACGAGGTGGCTGTCTTGAAATGCCGATGGCGATACGGTAACTAGATTTAGGGTCGTACTCAATTCTAATGCGCACACAATTTTTAGACCCATTCTATCAGGAAAAAAGTTCGTGTTAGATTCGAGTACGTACAGTAATCCACAGCGATTTTAATGCACATAACATCAATTTAATACACAGTTTACTTGTCCTGGAGGCTTGTCTTCACACGAAGCATGGTACAAATTCACAAAACACAAGCAAATACACTTGCAAACAATGACTTGACAGACCATAGCTGCGCCATTTGCAAAATAGCTAACCAGATGCACGGTGTATGAAGGAAAGAAAGTGCTTCGACAGCACGCCACCACAATTGGAAGATGTCGAATAAATGTTCAGTGCCATTAGGGAGCAGTGCCTGTATTGGTGGCCTGCCGTGTTGTTGGTTTCGTTGGGGTCCCCAGCAAGAACGGTGGAGCGACAGGCCACCAACACATGTGCTGCCACTTGTGGCAGGGTTTGATGGAATCAAACATTTGTTAGGCACGCCGCCCACGCTCATCGAAGCACCTGTCCTTGCACCATGATCGTGTCTGCCCCTATCCCCTCCATTCTCCCGTAATCCTGTGATCTGATTGGCTTGCGACAAGCTATGCTTTTTTTTCAGGCGACGAAAATCGGTCTCGGACCGATCGGCCCGACGATAGGTTTTTTCTGTCGCACGACATGACACGACATACATTTTCCGGTCACCGATGTTGTCGCCGACCGGAAATATTTAGGTGCGGACGGGGCATAAGTGCATAAGTGGCGGTTAATCACATGCCTCCCTGATGCATGCATTTTCATGATCAGAGTCAGGCTGGTCATCGTTAATGGGTACATCTCAAATTATTTTGGCATCAGTAAGGCGGCCAGCAATGTCGACATGACTGTTTATGTGAATGTAATTGTTTGGCGGAGCTTTAGAAGGCAAGAGGTTCTCTCAAAAGCACCTGTCCACTTCCTCACCATGTTCTACAACAGCAACATCTAAGGCAGCAGCGCCACGGACAAAATCACTGTGTCTAAAGCAGTTCGTAATTACTGCAGGCTACATACTGCTCAACTCCAAGGGTTCTCAAAGTAGTTTCTGCAGAACCCAGGTGTTCCGCAAATGAGATCTTAGGGTTCCGCGAGCAGTCAGAACGAATCGGACCCCCATCCCATTTTTTTCCTATTCACCTGCTTCTACAATTTATCGATATAAAGTCAAAATTTTGTATTGCATTTTAGATTTAATGATGACATCGCACGCTAAATCGGCACTTTAGTAGTCTGCAAGCAGCGAGAAACCCTCACAGCAGCAGTGCACAAGACTCATCATTGTGCAATTTGCAGGCCCGCAGTGACTGTGCTGAGCCAGTTCGTGGTCAACATGGCCACTGTGGGCCCACAAAATGCAGAATGATGAGTCTCGTGTGCTGCTGCTGTGTGTGGGCAATTTGTGCTTGCGAGCGCAGTTTGTAACATGTAAGCTGAAGGCCACTTGTCTGCCTGGTAGACCTTGTCGGCACGGTGCAGTTTCGATATGGACTGCCAGCACGCTACGTCGGTTCCATAATAAAAAGGCATGACAAAGGTTTCAATGCGCCCTCTGGAAAATCTCTGTAGTCATCCATGCCTTTCAACTGGTGCAATAGTCCATGGCCAGCTGCTTTATGTTTCTGAAACACATCAGCTTTTCTGCTTTTACCAATTATGCCGAGTGGTAGCCACTACGTGTGAGTCATGTTGGTAGCCAGAAAAACAGTTATCCTTTCTTTACTACGCTTACTGCTAATGCAAGGATCCTCCTTAACTGCAATAGTTTTATCCAGCAGGAATTTATAGAAAAGTGCTGTCTCATCTGTGCTGAAAATACCACAGGGCTCGAAAGCAACTAGGTGCATGATAAGTACAGTCCTCCAGTATCGCACAATGCCTTCATCGACAGCACCTTTCTCGCTGCACACGTTTTGGACCATTTTATTGATTCAATTGATCCAGCCTTCCGATGTGCTTAGCCTTCGATCTTTATCTTCAGTGTGTACTTCTCTACTTGCGCAAAGATAAGATAAATAAAGCTACAAAAGCACACGTAAAAGGCATCGACAGAAACAGCGGATGCACGGGGCCATCTGCATCTACCCATGCCGATAGACGGTAGCAACAAAATGACTAAAAAAAAGTTTCCCATAGTGTGATGACCATAGGCGACATGCATGCTGCCTGATGACCATAGGCGACATACATGCAGTTAAACCTGGATATAGCGAAATTGACCAATTCCCGAAAAACTTCATCATAAAGAGGATTTCGTTATATGCAGGTTTGGCACGAAAATTCTTTTAAAAAACGCTTATGGTGCATCCAGACGAAGGACCGAATCCGGATTTTTACCGGATGCGGACGACTATGCCACGCACCGTCCGGCTGCAAGCGCATCCACACGGCGGACGAAGCCCTAGCAGATGACAGCGCCACCGAGCCGGATTACTCTCGACCGCAGCCTCGGTGCTGGCTAGCAGCACACTGGTTTGAGAGTTTCTTCCTACAAAATGGAGGCCAGCAAAAAGCGACGTTTGGCCGCGATGGCTGTTGTTCTGTCAGAGATTGACGAGGACTTTGATTTGTTTCCACGAAAACGGCATTGTTGGCGGAAAGACTGGATAGGAAGGAAAGAATTGGGGGTCCAAAACGTGCTCTACGAAGAGCTCCTGAAGACTGACCTCGACGAATACCGGAGGCTGCTTCGTGTAGGCAGAGAGCAGTTTCTGCAACTGCTGTCGCGCGTGGGGCTCCGCATACGAAGGCAGGATACCGTTATGCACCGTTCTATATCGGCGGAAACCACGGTGTAAGAAATTTACTCTTACACCGTGCTGCTGGTCACACTGCGGTACTTTGCTTCAGGTAAGTGTCAGACGTTTCCAAGTTAATACGGAGAGCGCCGTGGTAAATGTATATCGGTTGAAAACTGAGCTTGGTGCTGATCGAAGGCTCTACACAAGTGTCTTCAAGCGAGCTCGTGTGGTAGCGTACAAGCTCAAGCGCGCCCGAAATATCCAATGCAGAACCAGAGGGTTCACGTGGAAGGGGTATCACGAGTGCACACAAGTTTTGTATGGCCGTGATGTCGCCACCGACTTTCTGCATTAACATGCATGAGATAATATTGATCTGTTTACACTTAACTGCACCACATAGGGTGATTGGTTGTCGCTGATACTGTATTCATTTACTGCTCTGAAACAACCAGATATCAGATGTATTTGTACACGTCCTACATTTTTGTCCTCTGCTATCGAGCAGTTGACTGAGATTTTTTTTTTTTTTCTTGCATTGCAGGAGAGAGTCACTATTCCCTGACTGTGACGGTGTCCGCATAATCTGCACGGCTGAGGTCCCACAAAGTGGGAAACTCTTTCACGATGTGGATGAAATAAAAGGCGGCGTCATCGCACAAATTCATTGTTCATAGAAGTGAACGAAACCAGGAGATATGAAGCACTGAAACCAGGCGCCAGCAAACAAAGTACTGATGCTAACTGCAATGCGGCTGTCCTCGAGCAGGAGAGAAGTGTAGGTTGCCAGACACTGCGTGTTTATAAGTTAAAGCTCCGGCTTTCCCCCGCCAGAATCCGGATGTGAAAAACGGCTTGGCATTATCCGTCCGTGCGGCTCACGGAAGAGGCGCGGACGAGGCAAATCGCTGATGTGAGGTCACGTGACGCGCCGTCCGGCCCTGCAAATCCGGATTCGGTCTTTCGTCTGGATGCACCATTACCGTATTTACTCGATTCTAACGCGCCCTCGATTGTAACACACACCCGTTTTCCGTTTTCGTCGAAGCACTCATCCTTGGAATGTCACACCAGGTACTGGATGCGTGGACGCGTGTCGTTTCGCACAAGCGCGAGGCGTCGGAAACGAAGAGTGAGCGACACGATGGCGTCGTAGCGTCGTATAGCGTCACCTAGTGAAGTGAAGCGCAGAGACTTGCACAGTAACCAAAGAGTGGCGCTGCCAGCGCGTTGAAAAAAAAAAAAAAACATTTTTTTCCTTCAGCAACATCAACTGGAAAAGGAGAGTGCCGGCTTGGCAGGCTAGGCCAGCTGCAGCAAGCGGTGGGATCAGGTTTGAATGGAGGGAGGGGGAAAGGTCACACCTGCGGCAGCAAGATTGTCGGGTCGAGGGATGCAGGCCCGCCTTGCGCACGCTCGCACGCACGCACACGTGCGCTCACTTTCGCCTCGCAGTCGCCGTGAATTCAAGCGCGCCTAGCGCGACACCGCCGCTTCGCATTCGGTCGCGGCGGAGAAGGTGCTTCCGTTAGCTGCTCGCGGAAAAATGAAAAAATTTGTGGCAAAATCTCTAGGTTGTCGGCGGGGAAAATTCGTTATTTCGAGGGGGTCTCTTGCTGCCACTTCGTTACGTAGAGGTCTCAAATACATGTGCTTCTATGGAGCAACGCCGGGGAATAGAAAAACTTCGTTATATCCACGAATTCGTTATATGGAGGTTCGTTATAAGCAGGTTTAACTGTATTTGCGGTTGGACACCAGCACCATTTGTGCCATTGGCTCCGAGAATAAGTAGCATGACAGCGACACCCAATCTTGGAGGCTTTGCATGCCTTTGAGCCCTGTAGACTGTCTGAATGAACTAGGACATAGCAAAATACATTTGAATTAATGAGAGTTTAATGCGATAGGTGAATGCATATGTTTGACGGGACCAGGCAGTGTGTCCGAGTTATCTTAATTAAGAAGAGACAAATTAACGAGGCTTTACTGGTATGGGTCAAACAGGAGCAAAAGTTTTCAAAATTAGCCAGAACTTCAATTGAGAATCTTACAAGCTGTTTCGAAACAAAAGCTACAGCACGCACGCCTCAGATGCTCATGAGGAAATAAAGATATACATTTTACGAGAGCTGGAGCTTGAGGGATGAGGCAAGATTCTGAAGCGTTTTAAACAGAGCATGCAATCACTGTACTGCCTTCTTTGAAGAATTCCTCACAGACAAGGCATGCTACAGCAGTCACAACAGAATCTTTCGCCACAGCAAGTATGTGGCCACGCCTTGGCTAGAAGCACTGCTTAAAAGCGTAGCACGGGACAGGTTAAGAGCAATGAGAAGACAGACAAGGTGAAGCATGACCTCACAACTTATTTTATTTCCTTAACAGCATGCGCCTTATATACAGAGTTTAAAAAACAATTTCAAAAGACCTTTTCGAGCTCAGAACGTAGGGGACATGCCGTTACAAAAATAAATTGCGAGTTGCCACTTCACCTTGTCTGTCTCGTTTCTCTATAACCTATCCCTTGTTATGCCTTTAAGCAGTGCATCTAGCCATGATGTTTGAACAACTAGATTCCGTCGCAGCATTACTATGCAGCCACAGCACAGCTGTGGAGCAGCGATGCAGTGGGTGTCATGTGCTCACCTTTGGCCCATACTGCTTTCGCGTGACCACTTCCGGTGCCATCCAGTAAGGTGTGCCCACCATGGTGTGCCGCTTCTCGTCAGGACGGATTTGGGCACAAAAACCAAAGTCGGTCACCTTCACCGCACCATCCATGCCAAGCAGCACGTTGTCAGACTTGATATCCCTGTAAGGGAAAGCAGATGGGCCTTTCTTTTAAGAGCCATTTGGGTGACTCCGAAAAAAAATT
Source organism: Dermacentor silvarum (assembly GCF_013339745.2). Classification (NCBI taxonomy): domain Eukaryota; kingdom Metazoa; phylum Arthropoda; class Arachnida; order Ixodida; family Ixodidae; genus Dermacentor; species Dermacentor silvarum. The sequence continues at coordinate 25,264,261 of NC_051161.1, forward strand.
TTTGCAGTTCAATCATCATCGGTCAGCAATCCAACCAAGGACCATTACATGACCAGGAGCAAGCTGAAAGGCCAACTGATCATCGAAAAACAAACCCTAAATTGAGAGCAGGGCCATTGATCTATCAAACCAGTACTGCTGAAACTGAAACTTGATGTTCCTGCATCATAATGGTTCTGCGCAATGCATTGCAATGGCTTTTTAAAGAGGCTGAATGTGTTTTAACTATAGATGAGAGCACAGGCCTTAAATTTCCAGAACCTCACAGCTAAATTTGCATGCACACTGGAAAGAGTGTAGCTGTAAGCCAGAAAACATTGTTGCTGTCCTGTAAAAAAAATAGAGGACTCATAAGGCATAGGATCACCATGGCTTTTCATACCAGGCGGAGAGGTAAGCACTGAATCCATAATGCTTCAATAACTTTCAGACAAAGAACACATATCTATGTTCCACATGCTACTGAATGGCATAAATCATTATCCGGTTTTGTTTTCTTTTCTAGGTTTTTTTCTTTAGTTTTTTTCCTAGGTTTTAATTTTTACACTGGTGGTTGCATGTCACTTTTGCTGTTTTGCAAGTAAGACATTTTATCAGTTTTCAAGTAAACTCAATTTGAAGTTTGCACTCCTTTGTTCCCCTTCTTTAAGTCTCGTCTTTCATGTAATTCACAGCAATGAATTTGCACCAACACACTCAGCTGCCTACTTTATACATTCCTGTGGTAATGCATCCACACAAGCTACTTTATGCTCATCAAGGTAATCTGGGATGAAGTGCAAGACAGTAACCAGTAATGACTCGAAATTTATTTCGAGTCATTCCATCAAATTGCCATTCCATCAAATAAATTCTGTCTGCAACTGAAATGGCGTGAATTGAAAAGTGAAGGCTCAGCCTGATGACAACCCTTAAAATCAAGGACCTGTGTTCTTCGAGATAGTTCTTGACTAAGAAACGCTGGCTGCACTAAGAGAAGCAAGACCATACTTAAAACGCTAGAACCATGCTCAATCTTCACTTGCTTTTTACATCCTGCCAATACGCCACCCATCACTCTCATTCCTGCTCAGTATAACAACCAGCTGTCTCACCTGTGGATGATGCCCTGAGAATGCAGAAATGCAATGGCCCGTGTTGCCTCAAGGCAGACAGCAGCCATCTGCTCTTCACGCATGACTGTCTCTGACACGACGTCTGTCAGAGCCCCGCCTTCGAGGTACTCCATAATCACCCACAGGTCTCCATCGACCAGGTAGGCATCCAGAAAGTTGACCAGGTTGGGGTGCCTGTTCTGCCGCATCACCTCAATCTCAGTCAGGATTAACTCTTTCTTGGGCTGTTGGGCCAGTTCCATTGTCTTCACAGCCACTTTGCGCTGCGTCCGGCGGTCTGTTGCTGTGTATACTGTGCCTGATGCCCTGAAATTAAAGTAGATGAAATGGCCAATATCAGCTAACTTCTTTCATGCAGGAACTCTAAACTGCTTTAAATGTACATGACGATCTAATAATAAAGGAACACCAAGTTAGTATGCAGTCCATACAATACAGCTGAGTAATGTAATAACAGCCTGCAGATTCTTCTTTGTGAACGGATGTCTGGAGGTTATCCAGATCGACTTTAACAAATGCTGCATATCCAACGCACTCGACAGCACCGAAGACGACATTGTTTAGGGGTGCCGAGGATACCTGCAAAGCATCTGACGAGGATGACTTCTCCAGTTCTAACAAAGCTGCAGCTTGCAGCATCGACTAGCGAGATTTAGTAGCTGAGCTTACGGTAAATAAGTTGTGCCATGTTCAAAGTTTTCATTTTTCTAAAGAGATGCATGGGTCAACCTATATTCGAATTATTATTTCTCGGCAAGTTCAATATATGGGGTTCTTTATATTCATGTTCGACATATTTTCGAGCAAATACAGTAATTACCACTCACTACATATCGCAACGGAAAATGTGTAACCGTTTACTGAACTTACTGGAACTGAACTTACTACTGGCCCCAGAGCACAATTCTGGGCTATGGCTAGGCTAACAAAACCAGGTGCAGCAGTCTAGGCTGACAGGTCACAGGAGTGTAAATAGCACAGGTATCACTCAACAGTGGTTAGACTGGAGCCAATGTTTCGACAGGAAAACTTGTTTTTGTCTGACAAAGCCAAGTGCCGTTGTCAAAACATTAGCCTCAGAGACATCTCATTCGACTAGTGTTGATCATTCCAAATCTCCATCTATCTGTGAGCCCCTGTCTTGTTTAAAAGGTACGGCTGGCCATATAAATACTTGCCAACATGCGAACTTTAAAATTTGTAGTAAGATCCCGCAAACATGACACCGAGGGGAGGGGAGGAGGCAGAGGATAGCCGGCATTTTTTTAAAGGTTGCCCTGAGCCTCTTTTTCAGAGATACGTGCGCACTCTGTTAAAGATGATTAACCCTAAGATGCAGAAACAGCAACAAGCTTAGCACAGAAAATATTGAGAAGCGACACACAGATTTTTAGATCACAGCGATATTTTTCAGCAAATCTAGTGTTCCCCATTTTCACCTGCTTCAGAAACTTGTCCCTCTAGCATCCTCTCGCCACAAGAAAGACTTCCAATGGTAGTGTGGAGACCAATGAGCATAGTTCACAAACGAAATTTAATCTTTCGTATACTTGACGCAACCATCGTAAAATGAGCCCAAATTTGTAAACGTTATGGAAAGTTTAGGAGGGTTGGCAGGTATGCATGCAGCCCTCAATGCAGTTTCTCAACCATGCCAGCCTTAAGGATAGCAGCTATTCATTGGAACGGGCATGGCAACCACCAGGTTGACATTCTCCGTATTACATTACTTCACAGCAATTGTCAACAGTGCGCAACCATAAGCAGCCTAAACAGAAAGCATGAGTTGCACTCACCCTGAGCCCACTTTATTCATTAGTGAATACCGTTCTCTTGGGTTTTCTGGATTCACTATGTTTTCTGAAATCACAAAAGCAGGCACACTGCGTCATCAGATGTACTCCGACTGTTTCAAATGCTGGATGAATGATTTTCACACAGCCCCCCTTCAGCTGCTCACTAAAACTTTCCAAATACAAACTTACTTGTAGGCCATTTCTTGTTTTTAGAAACATTAAAAACTAACAAAAGCAGAAAATATTTTTAAATGTTGAAATTTTCACCGAGTTCAAATGCATCCACAAAAGTGAAACCCTACCTAATTTGGAAAAATACCCATGTATGAGAATAAATTTAACTATTTGTTTTCACTATACTTGGAAAACATTGGGTCATTAAAGAGATCTTCCTGATGAAAATCATCACTGTCAAGAATTGACAAAAAATGAGATAGCTGCACATAATGACCGTCACCAATAACTGCCTGCCTGTCTGCTTGCAAAGTGCCTCTTTCCCCCTAATCTTCACATACATTAACCAATATCGTAGAGCAGGCTTGATTAGTCTCAAAGATTTGTGTAGCATACTTTAAATGTTACTATTTTTTCTAGCACTCGTGATTTTGAGGCATTATGTTGGAATGCACAATTGTATGCACAGCCCTTAAAGAGGGCCTGAACCACCCCTCGGGCTTGGTAAAATAACAAAGTCCGCGGGTCGCACACTCTGCTGTGAACATCTCAGCAAAGTTTTGCTGTTGTACGCGGTGCATGGAGCTCGCAAGCGGAGCGAAGTCACCTGTCTCTCAAACGCTCTCGTTTCAACAGAGGCCATGATCCTCACTCTCTTCTGTATGCTTTATTACGTAATAAAGCACATTCCAATACGCGGCTGCTATTGGTCGCTGCGATCGGTTACACCGCGAGGTGCCGTCACGAGTCCACTGGCAAAGCGCACTGCGGCTCGCTAAGGACAAGTGCGTTTGGCTTACGTTTAGCGCGTCGTAAGCACCAAAATCAAAAGTCGTGGCGTCTAAAGCCCCTCCATCATCGAAGACTTGTATGGAGGGGCTTTAGTGGTGTCTGCGTTAAATGAAATTTGAACTGCGCGCCACAGTGATGTTTCGAAGGCGGAGCGCTGTGGCCCCGCCCCACTCCGCCGTAGCCTTTGCAGTGCACAGCATGGAAGAAGGAAGGGGGGAGCACAGCAGAAGCAGTGTTTGATTGGCAATGACTCCGCTTCTGCTGAACGCATTGAAGTACTTTTTACTGGCAAAGTATTTCTGAAATAGCCTATTTTCACTTCAAATGCCTTTATCCACTTCGATAAAAAGTAGTTCAGGGCCCCTTTAAAGGGTTATAGCATTGGCATACATGGCATTTAATACACTGGCTTGCTCCGTTATTGCAATGCTGAGGCTGCTGCATGCAAGTACAGCCAAAAGAAAGGCACGCAGCACTCTTGATTATTTTCTTTATAGCATCATCATTGTACCTAGCTCTATGGCTACACAATGTCAGCAAATTTTCTCTGTCATTGAAGATGGTGCCAAGTCTGGCATTTTGAGACCAAGTTTAGGATCAGATTTGAATCTCTCATGTTTCCCAATCTAAAAATTAGCTATGTGCCATCCTTTTACATGCAAGAAGCATGTGTCGGTACACCTTCAATGACTGTTACAACTTCCATCAGGTTTGGAAAGCAGAGGAGGTCCCTTACGCAGCTGCAACATGACCTCTTCTTCGGAAATTCTGGGTGCTTCGTCTCGTTTATTTCGCATTACTGGAGATGCGAGTGGAGCGAGTGCAGGTTTCTGGTCCCCATCTATGTGCAGAGTTTTTGGTGGTACGTCTTTTTCTTCAGGTGGTTCGTCCAGGCCTTCATCATCGCTCATTTCTGCAATATCACATCATCGTAAGTCCCAGAGACACCTTAATAATGGTATAACTTCTAATATTGTTTCATTGGGTCATGTGGCTAGCGCTAATGGTAAGAAGTAATCCACGTGACAATATACAGTCAACATCCACTACTTAAACAAGAACTACTTCAACCAAGTGTTTATTTTACCATATGCCATCTTAATGGCATCACTGCATCTTAAGTACTCCTTGTAATTAAATCATCAGATAATTCAAGACAACTTCAACATATACAGCTGGAATATAATTAATCAATGTTGACTGCATTTCCATATGCAAAGCTGAACTTGCTGTCTCTCAGCTTTTAATGCTAATTCCTAATTCAATCACTGCGAAATACTATTTTTCTGTACGTGTGAGCACAGAACGAGTTTCATTAATCTTGTCCAACGCCAGTATTAGAACAAAATCAGATAATAAACCGACATAAGCTACACACAACTATACAAAAATCAGCAGCTAATAGCGGTTTTCATTTATGGTGTGGACAGGGCACCAACATTCGTCTTTCATACCTGGAAGAGTGTCCGCAATTTCTTTTGATTCTTGTTCCACAGTTTCCTTTGTTGCCAGAAACTTGGCCACACCATTCTTGTTTTTTATGGAATGTTGATAATACTTGAGGGCTTGTAGAACAGCAGTTGGGTGTTTGCTCTGTTCCTTGGCGCTGTTTTGGGATAAAAGCCATAACATGCTTTGTACTGCAGCACTTCGCTTGATCACTCCCTAAGTGTGATGTGCACGTCTTTGCTGTACTTTCGGGTTTTACAACTTTTCTTGGCGACGTTTGCAGCTGTAACACTAAATCAAATGTTCAGCATGGTACTAACGGGTGCAAGCGCCCCGGCATCTCACATGAAATTGGTTTCGTATCAAAGTCTGGTTTAACCCCTACATGTACAATTATCTTGGCAGCACGAAAACGCCTTTTAGCTGTTGCGTTTTCCTGTTTGCGGGACGAACAATATGAATAGTTGCACTTCAACACGACGCTAAGCAACGGACGCGGAAGGTGTAAGTATAAGTTGCATTACTAGTAAGACATGCTTTGAACACGAAAGCGTTACCAGTACTCACGATATGTTGGCATGTTGCAGGAGCTTTAGCCATGGTTCGGGTAGTCCTTCGACGTCTCCCGTTGCCGGGTTGTAGCCGACGTGAACAACGTGAGCTACTTGAAACGGCTGGCCAATTTCTTCGATGACTCCAGAGTCGACACTCCTTTTATTCTCCTTTCGCTTCAGCCTGAACCAGCTCATGGTAGCTCTCGGAATGCGGCGGCGCTCACAACACAGCACAAACGGCCTTTTCAATTTGCGGGTATTGTTGCAAGAACAGAATCGTTCTATTTAGGCCCACCTAACAAGGCCAACCTGCAAAGGAAGGGCGAAGGCTTTTTTCAGTATTTACACGAAACATCGAGAAACCTAGCAGACCATCCGAGATGACATTTCACAGCCTATTGTGCCAATCCACAGCGACCCAGCCCTAGTTGTCACTGCTTAAACAGGAAGTCGACTATGTTCCTTTCATTTGCGCGACTACGCTATTCCCGTGATAAGCGTCGGCGCGTGCATACAACGTGAGGTCAACTTACTTAACAGGTGGCCACTTTAACAAATTTAGTCCGCATTTGTTGTGATACACGCACACACCCAGCGCTAACCGAAAACTTTGATGTCGACTCAGCCTTCGGCTTACTGGCCACGCTGACGTATGCGCCGTTTACATGCGCTGTTTCTTTGTATATTTTATTATGTTGTTTGTAAACGACAAGGCATCCGCAATTACACTCGCTCGTACGGTGATGTAACAACTCAGGTATTTCTTCAGCACTGCAACAGATTCATCTCGGTGAATCACCAAAATCGCTCTGGCATTTTTTGCCGCGTATGCTGTTCTCTTCACACGCCCACATGCCCAAAAAGCCATCGCGATTAATTTTTATTTTTCAGGGACCGCAAAATAAGTTAATGCAAGGCAAAGGGGCAAACAACTCAGCCTAACCTAAAGTTGTAATTATATTTCAGAATATCGTCGTAGTTGCGACATCGAAGTTTCGGCCAAACCAACCATGGTAGCGCTAACGACAGCAAGAGCAAAAAAAAGCGGTGATTTCAAAATACGAAGCCCACTCAACTTCAGAGCTCCTAATGTGTATACTCACTGCATATTGCCATATCTCATCCAAGGATAAAGCCACGCTGTTTTAAGATCCGCTACTTTATAAACTCAGCTTTCAAGTGGCCTTATTCGGCTTCGCTCAGCGAGCGGCTGCAAAAGCAAGGTTTCACTACGTCGAGACAAGAGGGCAGAGCAGGCTTGTTAACGTTACGTCCGTCCTGAAATGCGCTCCTGCTCGCAACAATTAGTTCGACGCGCAAAGAAGCAGTCGGCTGAGGCTTGACTGACTGTTTCCGGCCCGCAAGCACGCTTGACTGCGGACGCACGCTCCCCCGACAGCTTTGCGCTGCTCGTGAATAACGGAGGCGAGGTACACATGCTCGCTCGAGAGCTAGAACTCGCGCGCGCGCGACCTTTTTTAAACCCAACACAGATGTGCCAGATGTGAGCCTCCAACCTGCATGCAGAAGGTCAGGGAGAAAGTCCCTCCGGCCGGCCTTCAGCTGCCTTTATCGACACTTACGTAGCAGCTATACTTTTCGCATCCGTTGTAAACCATGCGAGTTCACTAAACGACGCGCGCAGCACAAAACTATTTAAGCGTACGCTCGGAACAAGTCGGATAGGGATAGGAGTGCGTGTGTTGGTAGGGGGAGGGGGGCGGCCAATCGCCTTCACCAGGCCCTATAACCAGTTGCTTTATTTGACAGAATTGCCATAATTTTTAAATAATAGAGCTGGATTGCCTGAAGCGGCGGACACGCACAAGCGATCGTTATGCATAATTTAATAATTAAAACTTTTCACTAACCAAGTATTTAACTACAGTAAACTCTCAGTAGTACGAACGTCGGTTTAACTAATATACTTCAGAATAACGAACTTTTAGAAAATCCCCGCGGGTTTCCTGTGCATTCTATGCAAAAATGTTTCAGTTCAACGAATTTATGAATAGCGAATATTTCAGTTGAACGAACAACATCCAGCTGGTGACAGAGGTCTGTCACCAGCTGCTGAACTATCAGATCTCGAAATTGTTTCCAGTGTTCGACCCGAGGAAGAATGCGACGAGGAAGACGCAATGGCAGAGGCAGATTCAAATCCTGCAACTCTAGCCGAGGCTGTAGGAAGTGGCGTACCAACTATTTCGCAAGTGTGTGTGTGTGTGTGTGTGTGTGTGGTGTGTGTGTGTGTGTGTGTGTGTGTGTGTGTGTGTGTGTGTGTGTGTGTGTGTGTGTGTGTGTGTGTGTGTGTGTGTGTGTGTGTGTGTGTGTGTGTGTGTGTGTGTGTGTGTGTGTGTAGGGTACGTGGGGGGGGGGGGGGGGAGGGGTGATTTCATCATATGTGAAATCATTCACATATGGAGAACCATGGGGGCCCGGCACATTTTTTGTTTATTTGCATTAATTTCTTGCAACTATATAAGATCTCAAGATGATGAAGGAAGAAAAGGCAATGAGTGCCTCACGGAGCTCCCGGATGCCGCCCAGTAGCAGCAGTACAGGGCACATAAATAATACACATTTGCTAGAAACAATTTTAATAATTAAACAAAGAATTATATGTGGTGTTTAAGTCTGCAGCATAAACGTATCGCTAGCTTAGGTAATAATATTACCGAGGTTATACGCAATGAAGTACAATCAACATAACTTACTTGCAATATTCACAAGAAAAGAAAGACAGCGGATGTGTGCGACCTTGGCGAATTACAACCCGATTTCCAGCGAAGCTGTTTCTTTCGAGCAGCTGTAAGAGAACTTTCAGATTTTTGCAATTATATCGCATACATTAAAAGTTATCCGTATGTGACTGTTCCGTTTGAAACATCGCCCGCGTGTAATCCTTTGGACCACTTCTTGTTGGGAATTTTTAAAAGGGCAGCAATTCATCGACACACATGTTACTTCACCATAACATTTACCATGGGGTCCTCTCTCCACACACACACACACACACACACACACACACACACACACACACACACACACACACACACACACACACACACACACACACACACACACACACACACACACACACACACACACTTCAATCAACTTTCGCTAGATTTGATATCAGTTGAGCTCACAGTTCTTCCAGGGCAGCGGCATAAACTCTGCTTTGTTCGTAAAACTCATTCATAAAGCTCTGCATCGCTTCTTGCGTAATTTACTGCAGATGTCATAATTAGTCCCCTATCTTTGAAGTTTGCCTACATATTGCCCATGACGCGCCCTTTACTTTTGCCAAATATAAAAAAAAAGTGTCGTTTTTAGTTCACCGAGGACATCGCTGAAACCAAATCGGAACGTGTTATACGCCTGAAAATAGGGAAGGAAAAACGAAGGGTCGGAAATTATTTGCAACGGTTCTAACAGTACCACGAGCGTAACAATTCTGTCGCAAATTGTATTTTTTTTTCTACAAAAGCTGTCTTTGTTTGATTTAACCGCATTTAACGTCGCACAGAGAGATTCGATAGCGTATCACCAACTTTCGCTAAATTTGGTCTTGGTGGCATTTATAGTTCTGCCAAGGCAGCGGGCTCAATTGTTTCCCGCTCGTTAGACACACTCATAACACGCTAGAGTGCTTGCATACGTAATTTATTGCGAAAGTCATAATTACCCATCTACCTTGAACTTCACCTGCACGTCACCTACTAACTTGTCCTTACAGTCACCAAACATAACGAAGCTGCCTTCTTTTGTTCAATGAGGACACCTCGCGAACCTATAACACACATGAAAAAGTAAAACGAAAAAAAAAAAGACGAGGGTTCAGTAATTATTCTTAACGTTTCTAAATAAGCCAGAAACGTTAAAACTACGCTACACATTACACTTAAAGTGCTGCCTATTCCTTCGAAGTATAAAATATCGAAGACGCAGAGTTCTCTTTGGACATTGGTAAACCTAGCTAATAACTGCAGCGTGATAATTTCAAATACTTTCTTTAAAATTTTTAATCAGTATTTGATCAACACACATTTACCACCCCACATAAATTTGGCGTATTATTCCCCCATTGTTCACAAAGTTCGACCTGTTGTAAATGCAATTAGGCCAGTGCAGCCAAGTTTTACACCGCTCGTAAAACAGACTAATAACGATATGGATCATTTGCATGCGTATTCTATACTGGAAAATGCGCATTTAGCCCACCCATTTGAAACATTCCCTAACACACTACCCATATCATCTGCCCCTAATTTAGCCAAGGTATAAACAAGATGCCATAATTATCCCACCGAGGACACCGGAGAAACAAACTACGAATCTGGTATGAAGCCCGAAAACACATGGAGAAACGAGGGTTTAATAATTATCTGCAACACTTGCATTTAAAGCAGAAAAGGGCAAGTTTCGCAAAGAATCGCGCTTAAATTCTGTCTATTTTACGGAATTGCAACCGTCTCTCATGCTGTTGATTTAGGAGCCTGGGAAACATTTCGATTAGCGGCAGTATGACACACTTCAACGCTTCAATGAGTAACATTACACAGTAAAATTTTCGGTACACGACACCAAAAGAGGCCCTCGACTCTTCGAAATATGAAATATCGGCTGTTATTGCTGCTGCTGGGAAACAAGTAATATAGTGTAGCCCTTACTTAGGAACAGACTGAAAATGAAAGTGAGATACCTTTGGGAAAAAAAAAAAAAAAAAAAAAACAAGAAAACAAGCCAGTGTTCTACTGGTATTGAAATGCCTGCACATTCGACCAAGGTCACTTTCACGAACATTCCTACGATAAGTCGTTATTACTCAATGAAATTCGGCAGTTACACCTGTAACAAGTTTGATTAGATTTTTCATGTTGAAAGACTGCAACGGCTATGTAGGCTATATCTCTGGACAGAGATTAAATAGTTCCAGCATTTGATAATCCAACGATCTTAAGTCATTAGGCGCACCAGTCGTTGGGCGCGGCCGATTATAATACTTTATCCGGACCTCCAAGTCACCCAAAAGTTAAATATATCAAGCTGATTGAGTTTTCAAATACGAGTACAGCGGTCCCAAAAAACTGGGCATGGTGCAAGTAGCGCAAGCTGACATTAGTTAGGGCGGGAACTGCCCAGCGCTAGGCCCTCTCCGCAACGCGAGCGTGTATGGCGAATACCGCGCGTCGTCCGCTACAGTGCGGGTCGAGGAGGCACAAAAGACAATCCTCGCTGCCCAAGCAGGGAAGTTGCACGTGACGTCAGTTCCTGCCTTCCGGTTTTGCGTCCGCCATTACCGAGCACATACGTCGTGGTGCCGGAGCAGCGGAGCTGTGTTTACGTCCGTGCGGCGGATCATTTTGCTTTGTGCGTACGCTTTAATCAATTGCCTTGCGCGCATGGCGAAGGAGCATTGTGCAGGACTTTGTCCTGCATACTTTGATGAACTTGTGGGACCAACGCGGGCCAGGTACAAAGAAAAAATCGCCCTATGTGACGGCGTGGATCCATATCGGCTACCAGTTGGTGCGCAAGCCGCTGTTAATGCAAGCCTGCTACCACCGGTTACCCATGTTGACATTATAAATTATCTCGTGTTATCAACAAAATACATTATAAATTATCTCGTGTTATGTTTCATTAGATCAGATGAAGGCTTACAAGTCGCTCGACTCGCACAACTACTTTACGAGCGGATGGGTCCGGAACCTAATTGCCAAGAAGTTGCCGTCTAAGCGAGTTGTCTTGCTTAGCCAGGTGAGTTGAATGCACTCATTTCATAGCTGTGATAAAAAAAAAACAGCAATAACCACATAAAGGATCGACATACATCAGCCTAAGTGAAATTGAAGCTTCAACTCGCGTCGGCCACGCAGCTATGTCGCCGAGCGGGGATAACGTACACCGAATTTCACAATCTGGATCAGAAATGAGCCAACGCAGAGTGAAAGCAAAAAAAAAAAAAAAAAAAAAAGACACACACACACTCCTGTTTTCCTGCTTTCCGTTAAAGGAAAGCAGCTTTAGTGTGTCTACTGCCAAACTGTATTTTTTACTGCCCCTGAGTCCCTGTTCTTTTCCTTAAATTACTTGGGATTACCTGCAACGGGAGCACGACAGCTGCTTTCAAAACTTGTGCATGATAATTACCAGCTTTGTGTCAGCCAACAACACTGCAAACAGCAATTGTGGTGCTCAGTCACCACATTTTTTTTTCTTTGCTTTGCAGCCGAACACGAGAATGAACAACTGTTGTGAGGAATAGAAAAAACAAAAACGATTTCGTGTGATTGCTGAGAGAAAATGAAGGAGGCTGTGACCGAAATTTTGTTTTGACTGTTTCTCTGCAGGTAAACCATTATTGAGGTCCTTCCTGTTGATGCGCGCAAGCCAAGTACCTCTCCGCTTCTCGGACAGCGCCTTTGTGCGGTCGCACTGATTTTTTATTACCTCAGGCAAACAGTACATCCCCGAGTCTGGTCCCTTTTCATGCGATTTGCACTTACTTCTCGTACTGCAGCCAAATATTGCACAAATCGCCATTGCGACGTACGGCGTCGACGGGAAATGAGAAATCCGCATAGCTTGGCGCTGTGTCGTCTGCCGCAATGTGCTCGGTAATGGCGGCGCCTTGCGAGATCGTATCCCAGAGTTCCGCGGTGTGACGTAGTTGCAAAAGCATTACTTACGTGGCCACTCTATTCGGAAAGAAAATTTAGCTTCAGCTGTAGTTTTGTTGGACTCCAGCGTGCAGCCGGAAGTGCCCGCTTTCAAAAATGGGAGGGGGGGGGGGGGGTCGACTGCAGCAAGTGGAGCATGCAGCGAATGTATTGAATCCTGAGCATGCTGTATTTCGCAATTCTATTTCTTCCGATTTTTAACTTTTAATTTTTTTCCTCGGCGCTGTGGCTTAGCCGTTAGTTTTCTCTCAGTCTCTCTCTCTCTCTCTCTCTCTTTTTTTTTTTTTTTTTTTACGGTTTCTGTTGTATTCGCGAGTTGCATTTACTGTATAGCTATTGTTTCTTCGTTGCTATGTACCTATGCCATTGTTCATTTTGTACATTTCAGCGCATCTTAGTTGACCCTTCATTGTGTACCAATGCCCCTCCTGCAAGGGGCCCTACAAGTCCTGCAGCATTCTCTAAATTGATGAAATCAGTGGGAATTTTGCATTAAACGTGAGAGCAATGCGTTAATATTACATCGCACATCTTTCAGGTCCCGGATCCACGATTTAAACCACGTGCACCACATTGCAAAGTTCACCACTTCGTTCACCACTTTCTGCTTCGAGGAACGAAGTGCAACTGAGAGTGGTCCGCAGCAAACCACCATCAGTCACACTATATATATTATAGTCAATGTAGGGCCCATCGATTTCCTTTCTTCTCGTTCATATATATATCAAATTTTTACCTGACGCCCCTATTTAATTAGCTCTTCTGCCGGTGAAATTTCTTTTGACATGCGATGTTTATTCCTTGGTGATATTACATTACTTTTAAATCAAGAACAAACGTGCACCATCGTGTCTCTGTCCGTTTTCCTTTGAATCAAAAACGGTGTTTTACGGCCAGGTTCTAAGCGATTGCAAGCATAACAACAATGGCGCCCACGTTGGGCTGTCGGCGTAAAAAAAATGAACGACGTGATAGCGCTGGGAATGAAAATTGAGGACGGTATAATGTGAGGATTCCTTTTCCTCCATTCCATGCTTATCTTACCATCCACCGTTCACATCCTGCCGATTCCGGTGATCACATGGGCGGAACGCTGCCCTGACATCTAACGACGCACGAAAATGATTGGAATACAATCGTTACTATATACCGGCCTGGGTCTGGCGAGGCAGTTCCATGGACAATATACAACATTATACGCATGTTTCGTGGGTGACAACCAGCTGAAAAGAGGACGTCCTCTTTTCAGCTGGTTGTCATCCACGAAACATGCACGGCTGTACAGCCGTGCAAGTTTCCTTCAGCAAATGCCAGCTGATATCCCACCAGCGTCATCTTTCCCGCCCCACTATAACTTGTATGATCGTACTATTCGTATCATTTGAGCGGTCAGTACACAGTCGTCTGGAACTAACAGTTCGTGGCGCCCAACAATGGCTGAAGAAACAAACTTTTGTCTTTGTTTTTTATTCAAATCGAACCACGCGTAAATCCCATTTCCCGGAGCTTCCAACTACGGTCCTGTCACGGGTTCATGCCAGGGAGCGAGTTGACAATGTCGTTGATGTTCGGTACTCCGGTCGGAAATCCAGGGGGGAGGGCGGTGGGCATTCCGGTAGGGAACGCTGTGGGCAAGTTGGGCGGCATCGTCACGATGCCGGCGACTGCCGAAGCGGCCGCTCCAAAGTCCGGCACTGTCACGCCCGCAGGTAGGGTGCCTCCCGGAAGGAGGTTGGTCCACTGGTCCAAGCCCGGGATCACTGGTCCAGGCGCGGGAGTTTCTTCGTCCCGTCCGGGCCGCGAGTTCTGAGCCCACGTGACAGAGCCTTAGCAATTCAGTCAAACTGTACAATTATAGTCTTGATATCTTCCTCAGCTTCGACGAATACAGCTGATAGACATAATCGCCTCTCAAGTCAGATTTTATTAGCGAGCTTTAGAAATAGCGCACCCGAGCGTGTACTTGCGTTCCCTGAGCCCCACGCGATGCTTGTGTTCTTTTGTACTCCTTTTTACGTTCTCTTGCACGCCCGGTGGTTTGCGTCTGCTAACTTCAGGTGTGCAAAAACCTAAAACTACCTCTTACGTTCTATGTTATGAGCGTGCTTTTAAAAAAATATATATTCTAGTTAGATACTGAAGGATGTATGTCCATTTGCGTAGGGAAAGTAACAGTCTACTCATGTTCTTTGTCGTAAAAACGGCTTTTATTGGCCTAGGCACATAGATAAAGTTGTAATATCGCGCAATATAGGCTAACAAGTTGATGCTGCATCCCAGATTTTCATGCGATATCGCTGTATCCGAAAGGCACATCACGGTTGCTCTTCGTCATTTGTGATGACATAACGGAACTGATCAAATTGGTGTCAATTTTCGCCAAAGCTGGCGGCAAAGAATATGCTTAAACCACTTCGATACAATTGGGCATGCATCCGGTTTTACACCCGGGATGAATATTTTACGTAATCGCTTCCGAGTTAATTTTTGAACAAAGGATCGAAGGCAAGGTGCATTATACTTTACAGGGGGTCGCACGAGGATTTAAGCTGAAACATGAAAATCACAACACCCTAAGCGGAGTATCTTTCTTCACGTTTTACAAACGTTCATATATACTTGTGTACACAGCATCGCAACGGTCGCAAATTCACCTGCGGAGGGCGAGGCAGAAGTTGCAATCGTTTCTTTTTCGATAAATTAATCGCAGTAAAAATAGGACACCTGAAAACGTGCTATTACGCTAGCTTTTGCTGCAGAGACACTAAAAATTATTGCAGGAAGTATTACTCTCAGTTGTATCATGCCCCGTAACGGTTTCTTTTACTTTATTGCTGTTTTTACCTACGTCGCCACAGCCGGGTTTAGACAGCAGCAAAAATCGACCACAACAATCCAAGTTCGTGAAACATAACATTGTATCTGGAGCTGTATACGAAAGCTTGCGTTTACGCTGTAACTTATTGGGACTTCTAGGAGTTTTTAGAGCGTAGTCTGGGTAACGTACCTTCATCGGGCTTGGAGCAGCGCCTTGACAAAAGTAAAAAAGAAAACAATATTAGGGTGTGACAATGGACAATGCGCAAACGTCTGACAAATGTTGGAAATATGAACGTAAATTGGGATAAATTTAACCGCTCGTTCGGTTTTGTTCTCACGTCCTTTTATTGAATTATGTACGTATTAGCCAGATTCAAATAAGTAAACACTGAGCGACGTCACAAGGCTAGTACGACTGTGTTTATTATATTGTAGAAACGTCTGACTATACTGTGCTCTTATTCAACGAGATATATCATTCTTCGCGGACCCTTTCTGCAAACATGTACTGAACCATTTCAGAAGGCAGTAGGAAGGCCTTTTTTTTTTTCATCTTTTCTTCTTTTTCGCTTTCACGTATTGATTTTTTTGACTCACGTCGGCCCCACTACGAGGCCGAGTAATCCCACAAACATAATAAAATAAGTAAAAGGGAAGAAAGAAAAAAAATATTGTTTAACGTTAGACGGTTGCACTGTCAGTCCAGCCACACCGTGGAGAAGGCGATATCTACAGAGGAGCTAATAACGCTTTACTTATTCACTTAGCACACATTCGCACTTCGTACGAAATTGAAGCCAAATATTACTGAAGTTATGTCCGCTTAGCAAATAGCGCCACTTATTTCGCGATATCCATGCACAAAATCTGCAGAAAAAAATGCATTGGCGTTACAGTTAAGATCATACTAAGTGCTTTCATACTAACTAACTGATCTACTAACTAACTGATCATACTAACGCTTTTGGAAGACTATGAGCTGGGATTCCACTGTATATCCTACCCCAATATTTATATTTCCTATCCGAATATCTCGAAAGTGGAGCTATTCGTACGACTCCTGCTAAGCAAACGTGACTTCGCTACGGTCACGCTTCAGTTTCGCATCTGCAACGCATGTACCTAAATGTAATATAATTACGAAGCTAATTAGTGAGTATATTAATTAGTTGACTAGACATTTCGATTTCTGACGCGGGTATTCTTACGCCTCTTCCATAAGCGTGCCTGGTAAGGTAGAAAAACAACGCTATCGTTTTTTTTTTAATCTTCTCAAACTAAAAAAAAGAAAAAAGAAAAAAAAAAACAGGTGGCATATTTCGCGCAAAACATGACAACATGCGTCGACGATCCTTCGCCGCAGCAGTACAGGTAGCAAGAGTCTGAGTGTCCCCCAATCGAGAGACCTTACCGACTGATGAACACAAGAGGACAGCGACCACACCGACGGCGACTGCGAATCTAGTCATTGTTGAACGTAGCTTCCGCAAGTCTTGCCTGGCTGTGGCATCGAGCTCGCTTCGCTATTTTATATAGGCCGTGTGGCTTGCAGCTAGGGCGTATGCGATGAAGATGTAAGTGCAGACGGTAGGGGTCCCGCATCTTTGGCAAGTACTAAATGATGACAGGATGAGACAGTATATATCTACCTCTGTGCGGGCAGAGGAACTGCCTCTTTCAAGCAACTGCGGTGCCCTATTGAGGCAGGTGTTCAGAATGTGGTTTTCTATCGCGACAGCTTTGCCTCGCTTTCGAGATGGCGGCGGGAGGGAAAAGGACCCACAAGTAATGAGAAAAGAGGCAGTAAGAGAAAACCACGGGATATATTTTACCTGTGGCAAGGCCCGATGAAGTTCGATGACAGCAGACACGCACTTGCACAACAGATTGATTCTTCTGCTTTTGTCTTCTTGACAAAAAAAAAAAAAAAAAAAAAAACGGCATTTTACTTCCTTGTTTCCTCAACGCCTATTGATTTATTTCTATAATTTCATGGCCCGAGGCAAAACTGGGGTTATTAAAGTTTCCAAGCCTGTCTGACGGCTCAAAGGCAGCGCGAAACTGCTTTAGATTACTTATATATAACTCTAAAGTTAACGCATACTTGCGCAGCAGTAAATCGACAACTTGAACGGGAAGAAATTGAGCAGGAGCAGCATTCCCACAGATTATCAGACACAATCGCAGGAAAAATCTATACTATTTGGCTTTAAAAGTTACTACATTTAACAATACCGTTACAGACTGCCCCAATAATTTTTCCCTACATTATTGCTTATGGTGCACGAACTTGTTTGTTGGTTTGTTTGAGAGAGAGAGAGAGAGAGAGAGAGAGAGACAGACTACAGATAGGTGCATTGCTAGGAATATCAATGCACCTGTTCACACTTGCTAATTAACAGCCGGAATTTACTTGTTACGCTGCGCAAAATGTTTACAAGTGTGCTGTCCTTGCCATGATGCCCAAAACGAGGTGCTACAACTGACGTCCTATTATGGTTATAGTTAAAGCAGCTACGACAGGGAAGCCTCAATCACTGAACGATATTTCTAACTCTCCGCCACATGTACGATCACTCGGTAAAGAGCTTTATAGATTAGGAGACGCAAACGGCTTGTCTACGCAAGAACCCGAACACTTTGCGAAGGTGTACTTTGCACTTCGCTTTCTGGGAACCAAGGAAACTTGCACGCACACGCGTGCCAGCGAGACGCAAATCATTTGCGCCTTCTAGTATAACGGTATGTATACCCATTAAACGATTTCGTAATTATACCCCATCTAAGCAGTCTGGGAAGTTCCCTTGCATTTCGTATCTCACCAATCTCTTCTCTTTCTTTCTGATTTTCTTTTTTAGCCCGGTATCACCTTAACCTTTCCCTTTCCCAGTGCGATGCCTCTACTTTATTCGGAGGCCTGACATTTTCACGGACACCATTCACGAACACCCAGTGGATGAATTATTAAATAAGAAAATATCTGCTTTGTTCGCAGAGTATTTAAAAGAAGAAAAAGGGTAAGTAAAGCAGAGCTTGAGACCACGGAAACCACACAAAGCAAGCTGAAAGAGACGAGGCGAACCTCGCCAAGGCCGGCTGATTGCGCACGTCTCTCAGGAAGCGCTACGCGGAGGATAAGGCGCCTTGTTCCCGTCCCACACGCTTCCGCTTCCTTGTTTCTCGGCGCACGCGGCTTGCGCATGCGCAAACGCGCATTCGCATACGCAACACACTCACACACGTGCGCTTTTTTGTCCGTCGTCGCAAACACGTTTCTTTGTCTTCGGCTGCCGCATATCCCGAGAGCACTTGATTTTCCCGCTTCTATTCTGCTCCGTTCGAGTCGCCTGTCCTTTCCCAGTGCCGTTTAATTAAATTATATTTTGCGGCTTTACGTGCCGAAACCACGATCTGGTTATGAGGCACGCCGTAGTGGGCGAACGCTGGATTAATTTCGACCACCTAGGGTTCTTTAACTTGCACCTAATTCTAAGTACGCGGGTGTTTTCGCAATTCGCCCCCATCGAAATGCGGCTGCCGTGGCCGGGGTTTGAACCCGCGACCTCGTGCTTAGCAGCCCAACGCCATAGCCCCATAAGCAACCACGGTGGTTCGCGGTGTCGTTTCAGAAAACGCGTTTTAAGGGACACTGAATAGCAATACTACAAATCAGTTCTGGAGAAATCTGGAAGGTACAGTAGAGTCACGAAAAACGTAGTGTGTGAAAATGGTGCAGACACAGTAGAGCGCATTTTGATGGCCTGTTACAGCATTCATCCAGAGATAAACGAGGCAGTAGTTACTTTTCTTTTTTCTTTTTTTTTTCGAGGAGGGCATAGCAATAAAAAAAATAATCTGAAAATGAGTGTAACTTCGCATTGTGCAGGAAATCCAGTAAGGCTATGTTTTTATAGCCGTCTAGACTCAGATTGCTGTAGTCAGTATGTCGGTCACTGCGGAGGCCCTAACCACTGCCCGAGGCTTCGGGCTCCAAGACAATATAGGAAATGTTAACGAATCTGGCGGTGGAAAATGGTAAAAGGTGGCTGACGTATTGTTGGCGTAAGGTCAGGGAACATGCGGAATGAAAATACATTGCTTTTTAGCGCAATAACTTTTTTCCAGGTTGGATGGTTTGCAAACATAAACCCACTGGTGATAAGGGCCGATAATGAACCCAGAAAGGTAAACCTAACGGCCTTGGTAGCATGAGCCACCGCCCCGTTTCAAAGGGGATGCTTATAACATCCGTCAATCTATCCACCTGGGTATTTAGTATCTCACTAAATACCCAGAAATACTTCAGAGAGACAAGAAAAACAAATGTCAAATTAGCTAGATTGATAGACTACATGTATAGAACGCCGAACAGGCCAAGCTTAACCGTAAACGGAGCCTTGGTAAGCAAGAAGATGTTGACCTGTGTTGTTATAAATGTTGACTTTTGTTGTCATAAATGTTGACCGGTGTCTTCTCTGGGTTATGGTTAATAGTATTTTTGACAAAGAAAGTTCACATTGCATCTGAACGTGCGCAAAACGCTCAAGCTGGCAACTTTTTAAAATTTTTCTGTCCTCCCCCCCCCCCCCCCTAAAAAAAAAAAAAGAAAATGGTTCAAAATGGTACAGTACATTGAAATCTGAAATTTATGACGTGGCATATACCCCACACGGCACTGCGGTGTGAGAGAGAAGTTCAAGAAGGAAACAATCCTCTACATTTTTCTGTGCCAGTAATAGCCAACCATCTATAGCCCCAAAGAAATACGTACTATGTTTCGTGTGTTGTGTAGAAGTCCTGCTTACACGTAATGGTATGTTTAATCTCGTGCATAATATACAGCTTCCGTCATATGTATGCATGAGAAAAGAAAGACACAACACGCAGCGTATGGTCATTAGCAGCCAGCTTGATATTGCTTGGATTTGTGATTGAACATCCAGGATGTGAATTACAACGAATGAGTGAATGAATGACACTGGAGAGTCATGCAAGCGTTGCAGTCCTCGCTCACCCGCTGCGGTGGCCATGTGACTATGGCTTTCGGTTGCTCAGCTCGAAGTCGTGGTTTCGATTCCCGGCCGCGGTGGTTGCATTACGATGGGGGCAGTGTGCAAAAAGACTCGCGTCCTTAGGCTTTAAAGGACCTGAGCGGTCCAAATCAATCCAGGGCCCCAAACTACGGCGTCACTCAAAGCCCCTTGCTAATTAAGGACATTAAACCCAATTTCTTTCACGGTGTATAAATCTACGTCATGATTCGAATCGCTTTGGACCACACGAGGCAAATTCCAAGGATTGTCCCAAACAGATCATAGAAGGGAAAATATCGAACCGAATGGGCAAGACCAGTATGTCGCATAAAAAGGCGGTAGCGTCAGTGAACCATCGAAGGAGGCAGTCGCGTCGTCGACGTGGACAAGCTATAGGTCCAAACGAGAGCATCCCGACTTCAGCTGCACTTGCCCAGCAGGAGGTGGCTGAATCGGCGTCGGTTGATAGTCTCGAGTCATCGAGTCAAGCGAGCAACGCAAGCCCAAACTCGAATGTATGGCCACGCTTTCCGCCGCAGACATGGACGTTGTAATGTTCGCATGAGCGACAACAGCGCGCCGAGGCATCCTCATCGGGTTCTCTCATCAAAGCCATGCTGCGGCAAATAATCGACGCCCTGCAGCTGATACTCTCTAGTTTAAGTACGAACAGCTACGAAAACTATGCACGCTATATACAGCCTCCTGGCCACGCAGTTGTATACAGCCGCGATAATCATATACTGTGAAGGGTGCACGTTGCACGGAAGCAGTTTATACTGCACGGCTCTTATGATCGACTTCACCATACCACTTTCCTTCCTCCTCACACCGTGTTGTTCCCCCAGACCCTTTCCCCAGAGTGGAGTAACAGGCTAAAGGCCGACCTCTCCAAATTTCTGCCATTAAGGTTCCTTGCTCTCTATCCCTCTTAAAACCCATCAATCAGAACTGCCTGTTGTATTATGTCTGTGCGCAGAAGGTGTGTCTATGCCAGACAAATTAGTGCTACACCTTTGTTAGAAGGTGGGCTTCAATGTTAAATGGGCGTCATTGCGAGTGAACGACGATCTAATGTCATCTTTGTCAGCCTTGACGATCAAAACGTAAGCTTTGCATCTCCATAACCGAATGTGGGTGCGTCACAGAAGATCTCGCAAAGCGTGCTGGAAAATTATTCGCGCATAATTGACGCGCACACGCGCAGAGCTTTTGATGAGCGTAAGCGAAGTGGTTCGGTATCACGACAGAGCAGCCCATGCAGATCGTGATGCCTTCGTTAAATGCTCCAGCGAGCGATTCCACAAAAACAAGCGAAGGTCGCACGATCCTGGCAAGCGAACACAGCGGATGCTTTTTTTCTTCTTTTCTTGTTGTTGCTTTAGAAATTAGCGATCACAATTTAGAGAAAAAATAACATCGTGGTACAGGACGCCGCGTTGCCTTTGGCACGGTATTGAAATCGTTGTGCTGAAAATTGTCAATGCTGAAACAGCGACATGATAACATTAGCGAGGCAACAGCTAGGGTTGCAAAATCCAACGACTCCATTAAAAATTTTGATTGGTGAGATGCGAGGCTGTTAGGGGAAGGGAAAGAGTGTCGCAAGGAGTAGAATAAAGATAATTTGACTTGTCACGCAATGACGTAAGCTGAGTCATTTGTTGCAACTTGAGCAACAACATCGTGGACAAAGAAACGAATCCGAGGTAAAAATGGTAAAACTAGCATTGGCGGCGCATTCATTCTTTGGAAATGATTGGCGACGTTAATGTGATTAGCAATCTATCGTATGACGGGTGTGTAATTGGTGATGATAAGTTTTATAAGCTGTTGTGATTATTATGAAGAGCGGCACATCATCATCGTCATCATCATCAGCCTATATCTATGTCCACTGCAGGACGAAGGCCTCTCCCTGTGATCTCCAATTACCCCTGTCTTGCGCCTGAAAATTTCCTGACTTCATCACCCCACCTAGTTTTCTGCCGTCCTCGACTGCGCTTCCGTTCTCTTGGTATCCATTCTGTAACTAATGGTCCACCGGTTATCCATCCTACACATTACATGGCCTGCCCAGCTCAATTCCCCCCCCCCCCCCCCCGCCCCCCGCTTAATGTCAACTAGAATATCCATATCGAGTTGCAAATATCCAGTGGACGTATTCTCGGACGATCCCTTTCAGCGATACTATCGCGTTCGCGTGACGTAGTGCTCAGCCAGCCAATCAGCTCACACGGTTTTGCTCAAACAGCCAATAAACGCCCACTGCAAGTGACATCGAGTGAACCAAATTGGTCCAACGGTCGGTTTCGAGCCTCAGCACACCAGTCCAGTACTCTACCCATTAGACCAGAGACCAGTGAGTGACCAAAATTGGAGAGAAAAAGAAAACGGTCAGACACCGACACAGACACAGTCACCGACTCTGTACAGACACCGACATCGACGCCAAGGGTTGCAGCGCGACGGCTCTCAATAAGCTCTCTGGTCAGGCTGGAAACGTCATCAGAATGATCATCTCCAACTGAAGAAGCGGGCTAGAGGAGGACAATGTTCTCAAAGCTTTCCAGGCCTTTTTCCTAAGCCACATCACCTATGTAACCCCCTACCTTAATTGGAGAAGGGCGGAGAAGGCCAAATTAGACGCGCTTATAAGAACGGGCCTCAAACGTATGCTGGGACTTCCCCAGTCCACGAGCACGGAACGACTACTGAAGCTAGGGCTCCATAACACGATATATGAAATTATCGAAGCCCACTCGGCGGCGCAGGTTTATAGACTATCGTCCAGCAGGTCAGGAGTCCGAATACTAGACGAGGCGGGCATTCGGCCCAGGCACGGCCCGGAGGATAAAGTCTGTCTACCAAAAAACGTTAGTTCCCTAATCAAGGTAGAGTCGATTCTGCGCAACATTCACCCAGTACACAACGAGGGCAGGAGACGCACGAGAGCTCAGGCAATCCTCAAACAGATCCCTCGACAGGGACTACACGCTCTATTCGTAGACGCCGCTAGATACGAAAGCGGAGACGCGTTCGCCCGGTCAGTAGTCAACGTTACTAGAATAAACTTGGTCAGTAGTGGACACGAAAGGCAATCTGGTTAATGCGGCCTCTGTGCGCCCCAATTCTACTAACGAGGCGGTGGAGGCGGCTATCGCCCTGGCCGTACACAGCGCACATTCTCCCCGCTTCGTCTTCTCGGACTCGCGCACAGCCGTTAGGTCCTTTTCGGCGGCGCCCGTATCGAAACGGGCGAATATGATTGCGATCAACACGCTCACTAATTTCGGTCAAATCGGCACGGAAGCATATTTTCACATTTCAAGGTTCCCGGCCCACCTGGGGGACTCGGTCCAACCACACGACTGCAACCACAACGAATAGGCTCACCGGCTGGCGCGCGATTTCACGACCCGCGCAGTCGTCAATGCCCTCCTCGTAACGAGGTTTGCATCCAGAAATACCCATTGTGCCCCTTTCACGAAATCGTCTCACACTACCGCTTGGAAAGGAGGTGCTTCTCTCCTCCTCACCCAAAACTAAACAAACCACAAGCTAGCACGCTCAGAATGCTACAAACCCGCACGTATACCCCACTCCGCGGTCCCTTAGCAGGATAGACCCAGACTTCCCGCAGTCGTGCCTCAAATGCAGAGCCGATTCATGCTGTTTTGATCACATGCTCTGGCTGTGCCCAGCCATAGAAAACTCTATACTTGCCACAAAGGAACAGTGGGAGGAATTCGCACGTACCCCACTCCGCGGTCCCTTAGCAGGATAGACCCAGACTTCCCGCAGTCGTGCCCCAAATGCAGAGCCGATTCATGCTCTTTTGATCACATGCTCTGGCTGTGCCCAGCCATAGAAAACTCTATACTTGCCACAAAGGAACAGTGGGAGGAATTCGCACGTACCCCACTCCGCGGTCCCTTAGCAGGATAGACCCAGACTTCCCGCAGTCGTGCCCCAAATGCAGAGCCGATTCATGCTCTTTTGATCACATGCTCTGGCTGTGCCCAGCCATAGAAAACTCTATACTTGCCACAAAGTAACAGTGGGAGGAATTCCCCAGAAGCGACAACCACCACATCCAACTCCAGGTAGTCCAGAGGGCCCACGACATTGCAACGGGATTTCGCCTCCCGATGTCATCGTGGACAGCTGTGCCCATCCCCCTGGCCACAGTTTCTCAGGACCAATTAAGGTTCTTGTCACCGTCACCGACACAGATAGACGCCAGAAAGTGTGTGAATCATCCTAAGAAGTCTAATCGCATTAAAAACCTCTCTTTAAAACAGGCCTTCTTCTTCCAAGCCAACATGATGATGAATATCAGCGACCGACGACAGCTGTATAGCTGGGTGAACTATGCTTAGCTGCTATATATACACACGGCAAGACAGCCGTTGAAAAAGCGGAGATACGTGCCAGCCGGCACCTCAAATGAAGTCATTAGTGGCGTATAGTGTCTGGAGGCTCGTTTTTCATCCTACGTAGACAAGCAG
The DNA here is from genome assembly GCF_013339745.2 of Dermacentor silvarum. Classification (NCBI taxonomy): domain Eukaryota; kingdom Metazoa; phylum Arthropoda; class Arachnida; order Ixodida; family Ixodidae; genus Dermacentor; species Dermacentor silvarum. Next base: position 25,289,194 of record NC_051161.1, read on the forward strand.
CGACAATCGTTCTGAGGCGCCGGTGAGAAAACTGAATAAATTTACACACATCTTCGTACGTATTTTCAATAGCCTAAAAACGTTTTTAAGCATTTTATGTAATTTATAACAGTATAAACGTAAAACGTATAGATGAGTAACGAGCGCCCGTCCCACGGAGCGAGAAAACTACATAAACATCTGGGCCAGAATTCACAAAAACTTCTTACGCTATAATTGTTCTTAAGAAAGAATTTCAGCCAATCCGGGTGCAAGTCATACTATTATCTAAGACGGCCGGCCAATGACAAAGATCACTTACGAAAAGAAAAGCTTTGTGAATCTAGCCCCTGACGCCCACTGTACTGGACATTCGTGTGCACAGTACCAAACCACCAAAGCGCAAAGGGAGAGAGAGAACATTTTCTATTTTTGATGTCCCTGGCTTAAATTAGCATAATCCCGCTATACGTTCAGGCATAAATTGGTGGCGCAGAATACATTGTGAAGACTCAACTGTACATTTAAACTGATCAAGAGTGTATATATTGTCACGTTGTAGTGATGGCGAAGAACACGGCAGTTAAAACTGTTTCACAAAACTAACTCTTTATTGGGCAACCTTGTGCCACTAATAGCAAGAGACAGTTATAGCACAACGAAAGCGGCGAGCGCAGTCGGCGATCGTCGAGAATCTGATGAACAGAAGTGCCAGCAATTTATACACGATTCGTCGAACCTTTCAACGTAATCGCTGGCGCACGCCAAAATTCTATAGAATGTACACCACTATTTTCGTCGCGCACTCAATCTGATTACTCAAGGCCTGGCGACAACATAACGCAACCGATAGAATCGGCTACAAGAATCGGGAATCTTCTGACACGTGCAGGCGCGTCCTGCGCCGAGCGACAACGGTTAACAATTGTTAGCCAGTGAAAAGCGGTCACCGAAGAAGCATGTTTATGCTGTAGATGTAGAGCCTTGGAGTTAGCCACACATACCCACGGTGGGGGATGGGCCATGGAACCGGTGGTTCGAAATAAAGTAAGACCGAAGAGGCGTAAAAGAATTCAAACAAAAAATTAACAATAGGTAGGTTAGGATCAAACGAAATAGATTGAAAAAAAAAATTGTTAAAATGAAGGATTAAATGGAGTCTAACGCTGAGTGCAGAGCGAGACACTTTTCGCTTTTCCTTTCTTTCTGAATAAAAATACTGCTGACAAAAACATGCGACCGGACGTTTTCTCGGGTCGACGCACGCTGCCGCCACCGTGAGGACAAAATTAAGGGCCTGACAAAGGCCGAAAATTCAACAGGGTACCAACGGTTTCGTTCAATGTAAGCGGTGTTTCACTACACTCGGACTCGTCGTGCTGCGTATACAAATGGGACGAGAGACGACAAGCGCGCCGTGGTGTATACGTAGCGCGCGGCCGGGCGCGTAATTACGATTCCCGGGCCGCCATGACTCCGCGTCGTTATGGAGATGCGATTCGCCGAATCGGCGTGCAGGCCTTGGCCGCGGCGAACGAAAGCTGCCCTCCTCGGCGCCCCCCCCCCCCCCTACCCCCCTCTCCCTCTGTCTGCATGCAGCGGCCAAAAAGTCGTCGCGTGACCGTAGAAACGTGACGTAGAAATTTGCATCTTCTCGCACCTGCCCGCTTACCGAAGCACGCAGAACGGAGCCGTTTAAGTTCACTTTTCTCTTACTTCGCTTTTTCTTCTTCTTTTTTCTCTTTTTTTTTTACAGCCGTGGTTGTTACGGGCTCTACTTAGCAGGCGTTAGTATATAACGTCTTCATGCAGGCAAGCTGCATGTTTTCAAACAATCGGGCACTGAGTACAAGGACAGCGAGTATACGTTTGCCCCTCTCTTTATCGCTGTTGATTGATTGATTGTTGATTGATTGATTGATTGATTGATTGATTGTATTCACAATAAACTTTTTTATCTGTTGTACCAACGCATCTGAATCTTTACCCCGAGTTCACTGCTTGAACAATAATTATTACCAAGTAACTTTAGAAACCCATGCATGTATATTAACTGTGCCTTTCAAGAAAATTGGCACCAATAGGGCTGGCTTTTTCTCCTTTTGACTGTGATCCGGGTCCCTTGTCGGTAACCGACTCGGAGGTACAGACGTTCTAGAGCCTGACTACCAATCACGAAATCGTGTTCTCTTGCCATGCTACAGAGCATTACCTTAGTAATGTGCTTACCTTAGTCATCCTCAAACCTAATTATAGGAGTTTGCCGGTTTAAGTGTACAATCATTTGTTCGGAGTCATATACAGCTTTCGTGAACAAAACAACAAAGTTTGAAAAAAAAAAAAAACGTCGAGACGTTTCTCGTTGGTCCTCATAACTAATCCTTCTCAGTCTAACAGCTTCAATACTTCTGAGCATGCAGCGAACAGCTTTCGAGATGCTGTGTCTCGTTGCTTGACGCTATTATTAATTGGTATTTATTTTTAATTCTATCGCTTTCTAATTAGTACTGCACTTTTTTGTGATTCTGTTCGCTTGCTGCACGCATTCTCCGGCTTTGCCTTTCTTTTTCTTTTTCTCGGCCACGACGTTGGTTATGCAAAAAATGCATCGAGAGACAGAACGGACGTTGTTTTTTCACCGGCTCGCACGTAGGCAATAAATCAGCGCCGCGTGCCAAACACGCGGTAAGCGGACGAGCGGCGTCAAATTTAACGGCCTCGTTGAGGCTGCACCCACCCTGAGAAGCCGGCTTTCTTCAACGCCCCCGAGCTGTGCCAAGAAGCCAGCGTCCCTGGGGATTTCCGCTGCCGTCGTGTTTTGACGACTGCCGTGAGTCGGTCGCTAGCCGCAGCTCTCTCGCGCCAACTTCGTCGCTCTATTCTCGGAGTGAAAGACGGAGATTCTCGAGAGAAGGAAAGAGCGCCCTTCTTTCCGAGCCCAGTTGTCGTCGTGACAGTCTAACTGCGTCGAAGACACACCGATACAGCGTTGATTTCGCAGTGGCGCAAAGAGGGAACAACGGTGGTTTTAGTGACGCAGACGATGAGTGCGAGGCAAGCTTCTCAGGGAGCAAGGCTACGCGGGACCCACTGGCGAACTGCCATCTTGCCACGTCTTTCTCTGTTTCTCTCTCTCTTTCCTTTCAGTGCAAAAGCTCAGAGGTGGTTTCGGTCGTGCTTTAAGGCGGGTGGCGAGGTAAGGAGGGGGGGTAAGTGGGGAGCCGTTTGTCTGGGGCGGTTATGTCATCCGCCGCAACCATCCTGCCCGTCTCACGGCGGTAGGTATCGCGCAACAAGAATTCCTTCCACTCGATTTAACTCGCCTGACGCATTGGAAGCCTTGAGGACAAAAGAAGGAGGGCCTAAAGAAATTGTAGACATTGATACAGGGAAAGGAAGCGAATGGGGGAGGAGAAAGACGGTTATGAGGAGTGAGGTGGAGGGTACAGATCATGGGCGTAAATGCGGTAGCCTGCGTTTTTATTCTGGCAGTTTTACAAGAAGATCTTGCGCTCACCATTCCTCTGTTTTGTTTACTCCGGCATCTGGCAGGGCCAGATGTAGTTCTCCGCGTCGCCCACTTTGTTGCACTCCATGCGACATGGACAAATAGCCCGACGCCCCCCATCTTCTATATCAACGCAGTACGAACCTATAGGAACAAGGCTAAGGCCAAAAGCTAAGTCACTAAGTTATGCGAATTTCCAGCACTTCTTTATAAAATTTCTGTACTGACTGCTTAATGCACTAAAGTGTCAACAGCGCTTAACTTTTTAATAAAATTTTTGCAAGCCTGATTTCGGTACTTGGGGCTTTAGAAACAGTCGTAGGGATGTCATCACAGTCCAGCTACACACGTTGGATAGGAAAACTGTTACGTAGGAAGGCTGTTTATTGCTATCAGTGTGATTCTCAGTTTTACCAGTGTAAAGCGTTATCGCTAGTTACACCTGCAGAAGCTGGCGTGCATGCATGTTACGAGACGGGCATTCGAGCGGTGAAACTGGAGATAGCGCGCTGCTGTACCTGTATCTTGGTAACGCTTGCGACGCGAGCGTAACGAAAACGACACGAAGACACGAAGAAGAGAACATATACACACAGACTCAACGCCGTGTTTGTGTTCATGTGTTGTTCTCGTGTACTCGTTCGTATACTGTTCGCGCTATATACGCGTACACTGCATTTTGTGTCTCGCTCACGAATCACGCCAGCAGACTGTTACCGCCGCCGTTAAAGCGAACAACCCCCTCCCCCTACAAAAACAAAAAAGTGACACGTCAAGCGTCTAGAAAAGTCTTGTTTAGAGTTGGATATACAGTTGAGAAATCGAGAGAGAGAGAGAGAGAGAGAGAGAGAGAGAGAGTTTAATGGAAACCGAAGATGTCAGTCCTGCTATATATTCAGGGCTTGCTACTTCAGATGAGGTGTTTGAGATGAAATGAAGAGGAAAACATTACAGGAGGTCGAGGAGACAGAATAAAAAATAAACGTAAATAAATAATTGAGAATAAATAAACAAATCAAGCCCAGACGACTAACAAAAGGTCAGAGAATGTCTATAAGACCTGCACAGGAATGCCCAGCAGTTTACGCTGTGAATTTCGCAAACACGAAAGAATAAATCTGGAGTCGGCGGGCAGAGGGACGTCTCTGCCGCAGGGGGGGTAGGAGGGGGGGGGGGGGGGGGAGGTGTATACACATAACACGGGCGCTCCCAGCCATAAAGAACACGCGCGGGGACGCCAGAGTCAAAATATAAACGCGCCTCCTCCACCTCGACTCTCGCCACCGTCCTTCCTGCAAGCCATGTCGCCGCTATCTACCGAGCGGCAAGCTGCGTCTGGCGTGGGACCTCGCACTGTTTTCTCTGGAGAGATTGAACGCGCCTCCGCGATCACGCTAAATCTGACACTGGCACGGTGGGATTCGAGCAGCACGAGTAAAAAAGAGTGAAAGAAAAAAAAAAGGGGGGGGGGGGGGTGAATAGGTTGCTGGCTAAACACCAAAGGCCGATGTTCTTTCTCGCACGGTTCTTGCGCAGGTTGGAAATGACTCACTATACGAAATGACGCACCCAAGCACGAACAGATAACCGTACGCGAAACTGGCCCTAAAGCGAGGCTTTAATCGGCGCCTTTGAAGTCGTGTTCGATTACAAACACTTGTTCTCTTGAGCGAGGCAGCAAGGTGTGAAAGACGTCACAAAGTGCGAAATGTTAAGGCAATGTTAAGCGTTAAGGCACAGTGTTAAGGTGGTGATTATTCTTGGCATTTGCTCTCAGGGAGACCTACGGTGCAAGAAAGCAGAGATAAAATGATACACGACGAGAATGATAGCAAACATAACACGTCCGTGCTTTCTGGTTTTCATGTACTCATTAACTTTCGTTCGTAGATGTTACTAGTGGTGACAGAGGGGGAAGCACCTTGTCGCTACAATGCTGTACCACATTGTCTCGTCGCCGACTGCCTTAGCATACGTAACCGTATCGCTTCTCCTGTTACACTGTTTGAAATAAACTAGAAACTCCTTTAACTACTATGCTTTTTCGTCAGTGGTCTACGAAACTTTCCAGAACTGTCAGTTTTTTATGGCGTCAGGCCCAACAATATTCAGGGGTCGTCCACTGTCCATATTGAATGAGACCATATACGCGAAGAGGTGTAAAGAAGTTAATGTCGGAGCCGATATGAACTTGCCTCCATTCAAATGCTCCCAAGATACACATCGGAGTTTATTCGGGAACATCACAGGCTGCCCCCTGTGCAGCTGACTGAACCTTTGTGCATGCATTGTTTCATAGTCTTTCGTTGCTCCACTGTGATTTATTGTGGAAAAGAACACTGTTCTTCCATAGATGGCTTTAGATGTACATTTGGATATCGGCGCCCTTTTAATTAAGACAAAAAAATGTCGCAGCTTCGCCCGAAAGGCGAAGCATCAATTGCGATAGCAAATTAGTAGAGAGCTATTCGGCAGTAGGGATAGTAGTTTTATCGGCTGCAGAAACTTGGACAGATTCGCTTACTAATTGAATTAACACGCGTGGTGTCGGCGCGCACAAGCAAACTTGAATCGATCACACTGAATGACCACAGACAACGACTGTCAAAACGCTGGCAGCAAGCGCAGCCGCCGCAGCGGGCGAAGGTTCGTGCGGTCTATCGCTTCAACGAAAACTGAGCGGCGAATGCACAGCCCATACAAAGGTCAGAGCCGTGTGGAGATAACAGACGGTGCGGGCGACCGCCACAGCCGCGGGCAAAGTACGAACACAGTTGTTGGCAGAGTAGAAGCTGCCTCCTCCCCATCCCTCCCACGCTGCCTTCCCGCTTTCTTGCTTTCGCGTGGGAGATTGAGTGGCCAGTTGCCCTTGCGGCCTGTTGCAAGATAAGCATTTGGTGCCGCAGCACAGCGTCGCCTCGCCTCCTTCCCTCCCATACCCCCACGGCCTTTCGCGCGACGGTTGCGTTTGTTTTCCGCCGCGCGTTCGCTCTCCGTGATAGCGCGCATCCCCCGCGCGCTTTCACTCGCGCATACGGCGCGCGGCGACGATTTTATCGCCCTTGGACTTTATACAGAACCTCACGGCGACGGCGACGCCAGAAATCTGGTTGAAGTGTGCATATAATTGCTATCGCAATAAAAGAAAGTGCATCATCTAGTTGTAAATACGTACATGGAAGCCCCAGATGATAACGACGTATGCCAACGAGCGTACGCGATAACTATTCTTTGCACCATCTACGTCACCAGTCCGCTATGCTAGAGGCGCCATCTACCACAAGATCCCGCTTATCGGAGTGACGCTACGGGAGCATACACGGCACATATACTCGACAAAACGTCTACGAGGTGCTGACACTTCCTCTCTGAGCATCAGTGAGCTTTCTCAGTCGCACTGCTCCTTCTCCTCTGCGCCTGCGACTGCTGCGATTGCTTTGCAGGATGTTCTCTCAGTGAACTCCTCACGTTGACAGGCGTCGCACCGCTCACGCGTGGTCCCGCCGAATTCTCCCGAGTTACCCCCCTCACCATCCCCGTTATTCTCAGACCAAGCGGAGACGGAACCATCGAGAGAAAGGGACTGCAGGACAGATCGGCACACGGCGACGCTGGGAAAGGGGGAACCGCGGTGCGTCGTACTCCGCCACCCTCCGCTGTCAAAGCGCGCGACTTCGAGATTTTACTTTAAGCGACAGTACTGCATCGCGACAGCAGAAGTTAGCGTGGCGTAAGCGTTCGCTGTGCGCCACGCTGCAGGGATTTCGAGTTAGCGGGGCGGCGTATAGCGCCAGGGTTGACGGCTGTATACGCCTCCGGGGGGACCGTTGGTGTCTTCCCCTGGACTCTCGCTGACGAAGTCTGGTTCTCAAGTTCGGCCGGGCCAAATTAGGCTTCACCGGCGGGGGAGGAAAAGAGCCCGCCGGTTGAGACTCGGACGCCGCTGCTATTCATAGCACGCGCCCGGGAGAGAGACCGCCGCGCGCCGTTGTCGTCAGTGCAGCGCCGCCTGGAACCCCCCCTTCTTCCCCCCCGCGCGGTCTGCACTGTGAGCGAAAAAGCCGTACCCGGCGCGACGCCACGGTACACGAGCGGTAACTACTGTAGTACGCGCCGTGCGGGAAACCTTGGTTCAATCTGTGCGCGCTGCCGGATCGTTGCCGCTCTTCGACAGCCGCGGTTGAGTGGTGTGCATTGAAGTACACAGCCCGGAGGAGGGAGGATCTTTGGTGACGGTCGTGCGTAGCAGGTGAGACGGGACGGTTCCACGCGTCCCCTTTGAGTGCGCTTCGACTGGGATTTGAGCTGCGGCCGGGTTCGAGGTTGCGACGCCTTCGACCGTCAGTTCGGCAGGAGGCGTGCCGTGCGCTGACAGTGCGGCTTGAAACGGCCACGGTGACAGCGCGACGTGGGTGGGGCGGCGCCATTCCTGTCGATACTGAAACTGAACTTTTGAATCGTGGACTGTGTCGCCATAAACTTCACCGGTGGCGCATAGAAAAACAATCGCACCTAAGGTTATCCAGAGCAGATACGCTTTTGAAAGTTTGTGGCACGCTGCGAGTTAGTAGAGGACTATAGGGCACCTCCTTCTCCAGGGAACTGGATTATACAGCATGTCATCATAAGCCTTTCGATATTCATCATCCTTTAGAAGTATGTAGCAATGGCACGATATCGTGACATAATTTGAAGCGTCTCCGTAAAGTCAACGCATTTCTCCGACGACAACATGACGTCCGAAGACGCACAATCTCGACGGCATACCGTCGTTTACGACTGAAGCCGACGCGAAATCGCATATCGCCGTGCTAGCTCAACGCTGGGCGGGGCCGATACCAGCGCCACAAAGCGGCATCATTATGTAAGCGGAGGTTGAACACGCCCACCTTCGATGAGGTCGTAGTGAGAGCGATTCCACCAAATACGCAAACAAACAACGCATCTCCTTTACAATAACACTGCGCATGAGGCTCTGACTTGTCCCTCCCTCTACAGTAGCATGCCTTTGGCAACTTGTCAATTCGAGACCTTAAGGCAGCTCGATTTATGATGCCACGCAAAAGGAAAAGAGAGAAAAAAAAGGTGTTCGCAGTTCTGCTTTCTGAAGGCTGCCGTCGCACTTTATCTTAACTTTTCTACTTTTCTGGTTGATTCATGGGATCTCAACTCTCAAAGCACCGCTGGTGTAATGATAGACGACGCGTAGTGGAAAGCTCCGGATTGATTTTCGCTAACTGGATTATTTAATGGATACATTAGTCTAAGTATACACGAGCGCTGTTTTGCATTTAGTCTCCAACGAAATGCGGTCGCCGCGGCCGCCGAGTCGAACCCTCGACCTCGTGTTCTCAGCAGCCATGGCCACCGCGGCGGGTATAGCATGTCGTCTCTATGTGCGCACTGCGAAAACGCATATGTTTTTCAACAGAAATTATGCATCCTTCTGACGCCACCAAATTCTCAATAGGGAACTCAATGAATGTTTTTTTGTTTGTTTTTGTTTTTTCGGGACCGTGTCTCCTGTACTGACCAGCTCATTTCTGCAGCTACAGCATGTCAATCCAAATTCTATGACGAAGCGAAATGCACAACAGTGCTTCACTTCTTTGTTCCTTTTTAATCCTAATAATCCTGACAGCTCTATATAATTCAAAAGACTTGGGAGCACTCGCTTCTGCACCCAAAAGCTGCAGGTCCGCATGCCTGTCTTGGCGCCAAGATTTGTCTCAGTAAAACTTTCAGCGCGGAATACTTTTCTATAGTCATCACTCTTCGCCTTAAACTGCCCTATAGTACATTAATAGGCAGGTTAGATTAGAAGCTTATTCGGCTTGTCACCGATAGCCTCTGAGATACGGTGTTTTCTTTACCCCATTACTCAGCTCTCAGCTTGAGCAAAGGTAGTCTGCACTTCGTTTTGGAAGATGCCGCGGTTACTCAGTGGCGTTCTCTCAGTGTATAGTGTTCTCATGAGCACAATGTCAGGGATTCAAGTTGCGGCCTCGGCGGCCACGTTCCGATGGGACAAATTGCTGTTCAGGTACCACAGATAGTCAAACCACAGGTGATCAATAATAATGCAGATCCCTCCTATTCCTCAAAGGACAAGTGCATGCTCTGGGACGTAAGATAGCACCACTTATCAATTTGAACCTGAAACCATTAGTTTGAACAAAACTTCCCGCTCTGCAGCCTCTGGAACCTCCATCGATTTGGTTAATTTGTTGGTTGAGGTGTTTTCTGCACAAGGGGGTTGGCCTGGGAATCTCGACCCAATCGAGGGACCTGCTGACATGTGTCGATTTCACGAAACGGACGGTCGATTGTGCAGTCTTCGTGCATAAGGAACGAGTGTTTACAAACCGGTTTCTCGGTCAACCTAGGAACGTATTTTTGATCGATGGCTTTGAGTCATGCTTATATACACGACGTATCGGCGGTGTCCGGCAACCGGACGTAAAGGCCGCAGGAAGAGGTCCAGACGGCAGCGTACGTATTGTTTATTTTGGAGCAGAGGTCGCAGTTTAAAGGGCAGCAGAACAGACGGGAACTGTAACTAGGCAGCTTAGAACAGCTACGTTCGTAATAGGCGCTTCACTGTCGCTGTAACCAAGATGATCCCTTGACGACACGAAGCGGGTGCTATGCTTTGTCGCCCGCTCTGTCAGTGCGACGTGAAAATAATTCCAACGGGAACAGCGGTCGCCCACACTATATCTTCGTCACGTCCGCTTCCACTAGCTCAGCCAGTCACCGCGCACTGATAGGGATGTCTAGGGTCATGCCAGCAGTGTTTGACTAGTTTCCAACAATACCAGCTGCTTGGGACTTCTGCTAAACAAATTTGGCTCACCGACTACTTGGATACCTTTTGGCTAATTCAGTATGTGACATGCGATTGCGCAACTCTGGAACAATACCAGATCCGTGCGTTTTCCATGTAAAATGCCTGACTTCTTGATTATTGAAAATCGCGTGATTGTCAGATTATCTCTTTGCAACACACACACATTCTGATGAATGGATAGGATAGGAATAAACTTTATTTGTCCAACGGTTATGGCTGTTGGTGCCAGGGGCTACGCACCAACAATCAATTGTTGATTGTTGTGAATGTTAATTGGCTTTATCTCGAGTTTACTCACATATCGCGCTTTATGATGTTTTTCTTAGTCTATTAAAAAAAGTTCATAAAGTAAAGCAGGAGAGACCATGACCCCATGCGGAATCAAAGTGCAATGTTTAAATAAAATTAGTGACTCCTGTTAATTATATTAGACACAAAAATAAGGCGGGCTGCGATCTTGCTTCAAATATGTCATGAATAACATTGGTACACATCGTAGTAACCTGATAGTGGCCGTACAAGCTCGTTAAGATTAGCAGCTTCCAGACCATTGAGTCTCATATTTGCATGGCACTGTGGTCGTTCAGTTAGCCAAACAGTATGTGGACCATGAGTAGTGCATGAATTTTACTCTGGCACTGCTTTGCTTAAAAAGTGTTTGCCGCTTCTTTCTTTTTTCTTTGAATTATCCTTACTCATTTCCTGCGAAGAAATAAATCTCACCACTTTCAAGAATGCGTGTCTCTAAATACATTGTCTAATGTGAGCATTAATGCCCGCCCTCGGTAATACGTACCTCAAACAATATAAATGAGCGAATAAATAAGGTTAATCACTGCCATACAAAATTTGCCATGACAAATTAGACACATGGTGCTTAATTGTAATAAATACTGTACTGTCCGTATGTCTGTAGAACGTTGTGCGTTTCAATGCATTCGGGTCTGTGTTTATCTACTTAATTTTTACGTAAATTAACGGCGTTAAAGGGACCGTGGGCCTCGTCCAGCCGTATTATGGCTTTTATCGTACGGCCCTCAACATCTGTACTCTTTAGATTATAGTGTTGAAATTAAAGCATAGTTTAAAAGACAACTTCTAGAAGAAAAAATAGAACACCACCAGCTATTATTCAAGTGATGCCTCAGCCATTATCTTATTTTTCATTTCTCTGATTCTCCCGCGAAATTGTCGTAATACTCAGTAATATTTAAACGTACTTTCTGATGAAATGTACTTTTGGCCAATCCCCCGCAGTGCGTATGCCCCGGCCATCAGTAAAGGAAAACCAAACCAAGCCAAACTTAGCGGCCATGCGATACTGGCGTATGATACTGACATGATACTGGATGATACTGGTGGATAGACAGCGCCAGATTTCCCAATTCGTTTCTCAGTATGAAACCATGTGCTCCACATAACGGCCTCCGACATTGGTGGCCACGAAAGTTGGTCGCACCGCCGAATCATCAGAGGCCACCGTTGCAGACAAACTAGCTTTTCATTCAGCACTGTACCCACCTCCCCCTTACCCACACACACAAACACACACACAACGAGAGGGTCCGCGTCCGTTAAATGAGCCGATGAACAGAAAGGCCCCTTGCAGGCTCGACGTCCCGGCAAAGCGGTCGCGCAAAAAATAGCGCCGCAGCGAAGCAGGCGGCTTATCTCGCGACGTACTCTGGCGTCCAGCGAAGCGGTCACGAAGAGCGGGCCGTGCCAGTTTAGGAGTCACAGATAAAAGCCACTTAGTAAAGACGGGCGCTTCAGTGCGGAAAGCAGGCGGCGCTAAGCGAAACTCGTGCCGTCCTTTGGAGTCAAGCCTGTCAGGTGTGCGCACGTAAGCAGGCCACGAAATCCGCCAGATATAGTTGCATCCTGTATTTCTCAGATCTTAAAGGACTAGAACTAATGTCGTGGCTTCTTTCTTCCAACTTTTTTTTATTTATTGTTATTATTATTATTACTGTCGACTCCCGTTAATTTAACCTCGGTTAATCCGACTTTTCGCTTAATTCGAACTTATATAAAAGTCCTGACGGCGTGAAGCAATACATATCTATGAAAGGAAAACTCGTTTAATTCGAACAGGTGGTGTTTCGGATGATTCGACACCCAGCGACCCTCACCGGCACCCCCTCTTGCGCGCAGGTAGTGGTTACTAAAGGTTTGAAAACACAAGAAATTCAGCAGATGGCGCTGCTACTTGCCTAAGCGCGGGGCTATCTTACTAAATTTTACTCTTCCCTTTCAGAAATTTCAGAACATTTCTTTTCAATCCAACATTGAGGCAGCGTTCTTCGCCGCATGCTTTTTGAGTGACGCTTCAAGAGAAGCAAGCGAAAATTCATTACTGACTACTTAAACAAAATAAAAAAAGACTTGAATTCGTTCATTTAGCAGCCTTTAATTCGACCTTTCGGATAATTCGACGAAATCTAGTGGTCCCGCATGTGTCGAATTATTATTATTATTATTATTATTATTATTATTATTATTATTATTATTATTATTATTATTATTATTAATTGCGCCAGCACTTAGACCTCATGGTTGTTATGGGTGCGATAAATGATTGATTGATTATGTCACCTTAACTTTGTGTGACACTGAATAGTGGCAAAATATTTAACTGAATCTCTAATCATGCACTAGGTTACAACGAGCAGCAAGAGGGGCTATTTTTCCCAAAGAGAAATAAAAGAAAGGGCAATCACTCACTACACGCCTAGAACGCATCTCAATTTATTATCTCAATCTCAACTATGTCGAATGTCATGTAGTACTCACGCTTAGTCATGATTCATATTGTCCTCGTACCCCTTAACGATAGCACCGTGCAAACGTTTTTACCGGCAGTCGTCTACAAGCACGCTTAACGCCATGAACGTAAGCCAAGCCACGTGGTGCAAAGTTTCGTATTCAAGTAACAAAGGGTATTGTGAAGGTCCTCATCCCCCGTTCGTATCTCAACAACCCCTGTAAGCTGCCTTAAGAGCAGGGGGACTTCTTGAAAGTTTGACATTCAGGGAGGTTTAAGAGAGCACGGGGCTGTCACTTTAAATAAGCTCTGCGGTGGGCCCCAGAAAAATTGTCACGTGGCGCCGATCCCGTGTCTACAAGGCAAAAGTATTATGCACCGGAAGCGAGCTGTGCGTAACGGCTGCTGGTTTATGTACGTTGACCACGCCGCAACAGTTTACGCCGACGACGGCCTCTGCCATCCACTATAGCCGTTCTGTCAATCATCCGCTATCAAACGAACCTCCCTGCGCTACGGTGTTTATTCATTAAGGAGCGTGCTTTTAGAGCTCACAGTAATCACCGCCGGTCGTCGCCACAGAAAATTTTATTGCTGATTTAATAAAGTGATGTCCGTTACCTTTAAAACGCCGATATGCCATATGAGTACGATAGATAGATAGATAGATAGATAGATAGATAGATAGATAGATAGATAGATAGATAGATAGATAGATAGATAGATAGATAGATAGATAGATAGATAGATAGATAGATAGATAGATAGATAGATAGATAGATAGATAGATAGATAGATAGATAGATAGATAGATAGATAGATAGATAGATAGATAGATAGATAGATAGATAGATAGATAGATAGATAGATGTTGGTGTCTGCGTGCGCAGTGGACCTACTTCGTCCCCAGTATCCTGCATATAGCGAAGCTTACTGCGAGGTCTCTTTTATAGCCAGCTCACGCTTCTCTAAAGCGTCATCCACGTCTTGTGCTGGCTATTCACGGTTTGTTCAGCTACTGTGCAACTGTACAGCAACAGCGTTCGCTTCGTATTCGTAGTCACGCGTGCCGCTCGCCTTGTTTCGAGCTGCTCGTTATCCCATTGTGTAAAGTGTTCCGGTGGCGACGCCTCGCGAGCACACGCGGCCCTCTAAGGCTTCTCGATCGCGGATACGATAGCCCGACAGGAAGCTGTTCGCGGTGGAAGAGCTAGTGTGGACACGGATGCGGCTTGGAAAGAAGCCAGCAATTCAGTTCGCGTACGGCGCGTGGACCCCTTTGCCGTCGGAACAGCAGTGGACTTGTACATACGCCACGCGCTCTCGAATGACCGGAACGTAAAAGAGAAATACAGTGGAACCTCGTTGATATGATTGTTTCGGGATGATACGTTTTTCCACCGATAATACGATTTGGTTGGACAATACGTTGGATGATACGGTTTTCGGGTGATACGCTTTATTTCCCGGTTCCCGTGAAGACCGTATCAACGAGATTCCACTGTACTTAGCTCAGCTGGGACTAACCCATTACTCAATATCGTCAAAGAAGGATCACGCAATGTTCGTTGAGGTAAGAGGTAAAGTGGAACACCCGCCGTGGTTGCTCAGTGGCTATGGTGTTGGGCTGCTGCGCACGAGGTCGCGGGATCGAATCCCGGCCACGGCGGCCGCATTTCGATGGGGGCGAAATGCGAAAACACCCGTGTACTTAGATTTAGGTGCACGTTAAAGAACCCCAGGTGGTCCAAATTTCCGGAGTCCCCCACTACGGCGTGCCTCATAATCAGAACTGGTTTTGGCACGTAAAACCCCATAATTTAATTTTTTTTAAAGTGGAACAGTTGATTCGCATGCAGATTCACAGCGCTTAAAGAGAAATGACGTACCGGAAGGCAGAGAAGTTAACCTCAGTTTGGCGACCCCGTACGTGGGGGAGGAGGTGCAACAGTTGACCGCTTTGCCGCTTAGCGGACCCCTTGTACAATACATTGCACATTGCCTTCAACATTGTTTTGAAATTCACTCGGAAGTAATTACGCAAAATATTCATTCTTGGTATGAAGTACAGTGCGTGTCTAACTGTAGAGAAGTGGTTTACTCCTGTTCTCGTCATCCGCTGTCGAGAAACTTGGCACTCAAATTGATATACACCTCCGTGTCCTCCCACAGAGCCGAAAGCAACCTTGAGGTGTGTTCCGAAATCACTGAGCTTTCGTGACAATGCCGGACGCGGCAACAACATGGCAATGTACTATACGTAGTTCCATCTCCATCTCTGCGTTTAAGCAATGAAAGGAGTTCTTACCATAGCAAACATGAGGAGATGATGGAGATTGTTATTTTTTTCACGTACACGGAGACACAGGTTTTGGCATCTAACCGTGGTATCTAAATTTTAAGAATTCTTTTTCAAGTTCATAACATAACAGTAGACAATAAAAACCACATTGAAGACGGATTATATCCCGTAGTTGTGTTCGGGTCTCAGGAGGTGAAACACCATAGATAAACATATGGCATATATACATACGGAACATATGGCATATACGGAACATCACGGCGACGCCGACTGCTAAAATTCGCCTGGAGTGTCCATATAATCGGCAATAAAAATCAAATTCATTGCCTTCTCATTGAGTGATCTGCGGAGTCGTTAGAAGAACACCCAACTCTGCATATAGCATATAAGAAGGTTGCATGAACTTGGAAGCCGTCGTTGCAATCCCCGAGAGGCAGAAAGGGTCGGACCGCGTGAGTTTAGTTGCCATGCCACAGGTCACGATGTTTATTGCACGTCGTTGGCATGAGCTCAAACACGAAGGCTGTCTGCGCGCGCCACGCCGGAGAGGCCCACAAGCGGTGGTCTTTGTCTTCGCCGCTCCATGCAGGTTCGAGTAGGTCGGCTAGTTCGTCGAATACGGGATATATGAACCTCTTTTTGTCTTTCAGGTGAATGTGTACGAGCGTTTACCCGTTAACGTGCGCTGCAAAATAAACTCTGTTCGTCCAACGAGCCTTTGTGCATGGAACCAGTACGTCAGTAGGAATAGGTTGAAGGTTAGAGAAAGCCAGGATTAGAGGTAGGAAAAAGAAATGCTTTTGCCGATATACATATGTACACTGTTAGCAGGCATACATAAAGAACAATGTTAGCTGATTTGCAAACTCCTGAAGACTCGCAGAGATTTCCGAATACAATGTATAGCTAAACCCTGGGGAGCACGCAAAAAAAAAAAAATGAAAAAAGAAAAAGAAAAGGTAACTCAAGTCTGCAGATGTTCGCCTGAAAGTAGTTATAAATTTTGAGAAGGCTCTACGCCGGCTCGCCGCTGCGCCCGGTCGCTCTATGAAGTGCCATCTTACCGCATTCTTAGTAAGCCTTCCCGTCTGGCTATACGCCGATCCCTTTATAACCATCCGTCAGGCTACTACTTCATCACGAGTTTGGATGAAGTGTTAACAGACGCCGTCCCGAGCACGTGCCAAAAGTTTAGACGTCCAATATAGAAACACGCACTTGAGAGTACGGGAAAAGCTTCAGCTGAGAACACTCACTGTAGATTGCACTAACCACGCTTGCACGCACGCACCCATGCATAGACACACAAAAGGCCAAACGCGCACATAGTGTGTATGCACACGAGTCTGCACTCTGCAGAAGAACATCATAACCACGGAGCACTGAGCCACTACCATAGGTTAAAAACAAAGAAAGAAAGACAGAAAGAATCTTTTCAGACTGCGTCAGCCATCCACATCACTGAACACGAATGGAATGTGCACGCATATCAAGCTCGCACTGCGTCCGGCTGCAGCGCCAGCGGTATTCAAGAGCGGAGATAAAAAAAATAAAAAAAGTGAGGTCGTTGAAGCGTATCCGTTAAAGCCATCTTTACCGTCCCCGTCAAGAGATAATTGCACAATCCTCGCACAGATGACACGTACATAGTGCTCAGCGATTCAAGCGCGATATAATCGGCCCGCATGGCGGCCGGTGCTTTTTGCGTCACCAGCGGGCGCTGGGGACACCGAGCTAATTTTTAAATTAAGGACATTTGGCCCCTATGGGAAGGTCGAAAAAGTAATGAAATGGTGGGAATTCGCCAAGGATTGAAGCAAGGATGTCCTCTGTCACCATTGTTGTTCACGCTTTACGTTAAGGGTATAGAAAGACGACTGAAAAACAGCGAATTAGGTTTTGATTTACCCTACATGCGTAATGGACAAATGATGCAGCAGAAGGTCCCTGGACTGATGTACGCAGACGACATTGTGCTACTAGCGGACAATAAAAAAAGATTTACAGATACTTCCGAATATCTGTGGCAATGCAGCGACAAATCTATACCCTTTAAGTAGACACAGAGAAATCAGGAATTATTATCTTTAATGAAGAGACGAGTAACTTCGTGGTGTCAATTCAACAGCAAGTAATACCCATATAGTGAAGCAATATAAGTACCTCGGCGTACACATAAACGAAGGAAAGAATTACTCAAGCAACTACCAAGATAACCTGAAAATAAAGGGGAAGCGGAATGCAACAATAATGAAACACAGAGCACTGTGGGGCCACAATAAGTAAGAGGTGGTGCGTGGATTCTGGAAAGGAGTAATGGTGCCAGCGCTAACATTCGCAAATGCCATTATATGCTTAAAATCGGATATCTTGTCGGGTTTGGAAGTTAACCAAAGATCAGTAGGCCGGTTGGCTTTGGGAGCCCACGGTAGTACCACAAATGAGGCAGTGCAGGGTGACATGGGTTGGGCCTCTTTTGAAGCCAGAGAAGCACAGAGCAAAATTAGTTTTGAAGAAAGGCTCAGGAACATGGATGAAAATAAATGGGCGGCTAAAGTGCACAAGTATCTGTACATGAAAAGCGTAGACACAGAATGGAGGAAGAGGTCAAGAAAGTTGGCGACCAAGTACATCGAAACTGTAAATAGACAACCAGGAGTGATCAGAAAGAAAGTGAGAGAAATAGAGACCGTGAATTGTATGCAAAGAATGGAAACAAAAAGGACAATGGAGATTTACAAGAATGAGAAGAAAGAAATTAGAAGGGAAAACCTCTACGATAACACAAAGGGCAGTGCCTTGCTATTTGAGGCTCGAGCCGGTTGCCTAAGGACCAAAACATACCGGAACAAATATTCGGAACTATATGAGACATGTGTATGCTGCAGTAAAGATCCCGAGACCACTCAGCACATCCTAACGGAATGCGACGGGATTCACACAGCGACAACCGTAGGTAACGTACAACTTCCAGAAGCGTTTGGGTTTAAAGTGGAAGGAAACATCAACCGATCAGCCGTAGAGATAAGCAAGAGACAATTAGAGTACTGGTGGGAAAAAAAGCAGGGAAGAGATTTATACGAACTGATCTCCTAAAATCACAGGTAACGGTACAAGGTAAATTTTGAAAAAAAAAAAGATTAATGAGAGGTATACAAAAATGCTAGATAAAGAACATGTATAGTGTACCTGATTAAATCAAGCAGGCTAGGCGACTATTTGTCGCTGCCCCGTTTCAAAGGGGATGCCGTTAAATCATCATCATCATAATGCCATTAGGCTATTAATTTCCTAATGTCAATTAAGGGAAATAATTGCCTAAATATACAAATAATTGCCTAATGCCCTAAAGGACATTAGGCAATATGATAACAAGAGGTTGGTGGCGCAACCCACCGCCCCGCTTCAAAGGGGACGCTCATAGCATCCATCCATCCATGATGCGTTGTGGTATACGATAAAAGCGCGGGCCATTGTGACGCATTTTTGTGGCTGCATTTGGCCCTCTAGTGGTCATCGGTGGCGCAAAAAAAAAAAAAAGCGCCAGTTGCCATACGAGCTGACCATCGCGTTTGAATCACTCAGCACTGTACAGCCGCCCTCAGAATATTACAGAACACGGAAAATGAGAATAACTTACATTTTCTCGCGACTTCACCACAAAGTGTGAAATGTATATCATGAATGTGGTGATTGTATGCAGACGTATCAACTCTACCTTTCGGTTGAAGGACCTGTGCCTAGGCTGCGATGAAATTTAGATTTTACTCGTATCTCGTGTTCCGAAAACCTTTGAGGGAGGGTGTACATACAGCTGAGGTGTTACGTGAACAGCGAGATACGAACGCGAACGTTTGTATAAGGTGGTGCTCGTTTGCATGCCGGAACCA
Organism: Dermacentor silvarum; assembly: GCF_013339745.2. Classification (NCBI taxonomy): domain Eukaryota; kingdom Metazoa; phylum Arthropoda; class Arachnida; order Ixodida; family Ixodidae; genus Dermacentor; species Dermacentor silvarum. Next base: position 25,308,487 of record NC_051161.1, read on the forward strand.
ACACACTGCCAATGAAAGGAAACTTTATGCGAAACAAAGAATACTTTCGTTCTTCTTCTTTCTGGGGTTTTACGTGCCAAAACCTATTCTGATTATGAGGCACGCCGTAGTGGAGGGCTCCGGATGAATTTCGGCCACCTGGGGTTCTTTAACGTGCACCACAACGCAAGCACACGGGCGTTTTTGCATTTCGCCTCCATCGAAATGAGGCCGCCGCGGCCGGGATTCGATCCCGCGATCTCGTGCTCAGCAGCGCAACGCCTTAGCTCACTGAGCCACCGCGGCGGGTAAAGAATACTTTCGCAACTTGTAGCTATACACCCGCCAAATGTGTTGGCCTGCCGTGCGCGGCCGTCCTCCATGACCCCCATAGTTGGAGTGCATTTGATTAAGTATCGAGACACAAGTTTGAGCACAACATTAAAGTCTACTTGGTGTATATCGACTCTAGCCGAAAGGCTGCGTTGGCCCACACGGTGTCGCAGTGCCCTCGAATATAAATGCACTTTGCTTTTCCATGCCTGCTGAGTGTTCTATACCATTCCACACACGGACTCTTCGTAACAGACCAGAACTAATTTTCGAAATTCTTCCAGCTTAATGAGTGTAATTGCATTGCCGTGCGTTGCAATGAGCAGTGTATTGTAATGAACAGTAACGACTGCAATGAAGAACGCCCTTATGAGACGTGGTTTTTTGTCCTTCTGTAGTTTAATTAAGTTTCTGTGTGATTAAGTAGAAATTGTGTAGCAGTTGATCAAACGTGAGTGGCGACATGGGCTCTCCAGCTAAATAGAACTTAAATAAAGCAACGGTGCGAATATCGAAGTCGTTGATGCCTCCGTGTCCTGTTATACAGCACAGCCACAGGCAAACTGATAATTCTCACACGCACAAAAAAAAAAATTTAAAAAAAATAAAAGGAAAAGGAAGGGAAGGAAAACGTACAGTCTGAATCCCACTTGTTTAGAGCGGTCAATCGGCCGATTTGGCCACCGTCTCTCGCAAGAAAAGATAAATAAAAAGAAAAGAAGCACAGGCCGACGCCGCAATCAGAACACGCATGGGCGTGCAGCATGCTATAGGTTCATTCGCTATAGGACATGCATCGGTCGAACCGAGCAACTAGTCGCTGGCGCAGCCCGCAGCGGCCACTCTAGGCAAGTGTGATTCAGACTGTGCAGTTCACTGCTCTACATATGCGCCGCATGGAATAACGCTGCGGACGGTTTCTACACTAAACGCAACTCCAAAACTCTTTTTTTTTTTTTTTTTTTTTTTTTTTTTTTTTTTTTTTGTCGAGGCCAGATCGGCTCCGCTTATCTCGGCCGGGTCAGCATGCAGGCTCTCCCAGACGTTCGTAGATAAACTTCAGCTTATTCCATCAGTACGCGCCCGTTAAAATGACAACAGAGCAACAGCAGAGGCCGCCTCTCTAAGCGCAGAAAGCAAAAGCGGACAAATCTGGCTAGCGTCGTATGTGATCCCGTCCGTATACATTCCTCTGCTGCATTCTTTCCAGCGCTTTTTCTATCTCGTTTAATTTTTACTCTGCCTATTAATTTACAGCGACGCGTAAAATAGGAACCAGCGCTGTGGCTATTGGGAAAGAGCTTCGCATATACAAGCGATCTTTTCAGATCCCTCTGTTGCAAAAAGAAATAAATACAAAGCAACGCGAGGGAAACCCGCACCACCAAAGGTATGGCCGCTGGCGTAGAGCCAATAAAAAAAAATAGAATAAGTGTTTAAAATAATCTACAGCCCACATACACAACGCGGCGTGCGGAAGGGGGTGCGTGCCGGGTGGGGGGGGGGGGGGGGGGGGGGGGGAATGTTTAAACGGTCCGGAGCGGCGCCCGGCTGACCGACCAGCGGGTCCGGCCGAGAGAGTGCCGGAATTCCGCGCTTCCAACTTCGGTCTACATACGCGTCCTCACTCACTTTCTCTCTCAAACTCTCTCGCAGGAGGAAGGAACGGAGCTTCGTCCGTCCGTGTAAGCGGCAACCGCGCGTTGTAAAAGCAGGCGGCCGAGCGCGCGGAAGTGACGTAACCTTCACCGGCGGCGGCGAGCACCGGCATCGCGATGGCTTCGGATCGGCGCGGCAGTCGAGTGGTGGCCTCGTCGCGGGCCAACGACGACGACGAGGACGTGATGGAGCGCGAGCTCGCAGAGGACGCCGTCTGGAAGCGCATCCAGCAGAACACGTTCACCCGGTGGGCCAACGAGCACCTGAAGACGGTCAACAAGACGATCGCCTCGCTGGAGACCGACCTGGCCGACGGGCTGCGCCTCATCTCGCTCATCGAGGTGCTCTCGGGCAAGCAGCTGCCCAAGCACAACAAGCGGCCCACGTTCCGCTCGCAGAAGCTCGAGAACGTGTGCGTCGCGCTAAAGTTCCTCACCAACCAGGAGGGCATCAAGCTCGTCAACATCGGTGAGTGCGGTTTGACGAAGCACCTGGGTTCGGGGCATTGCCACGCCCCCCTCCCTCCCTCCTTCCTCAAAACTTTCCCAGAACCCTCTCTCTCTCTCTTTAAAGCAAGGTTCAGGGTTCGATCCCCTGCCCACGTCTGTCAAATGCGTGTGTTGTGCGCTCCTGGTGTCTTAATTTACTGAGAGGATTGAGATTACGTAAGGGTAGCGCGATGCTAGCTATTAGCTAGTATCTCGAGATTTTTGCGCTACATGCTAGCTGACGTGTGCCAACAAGGCCGAACCTCCACGCTAGCAAAGTTTATCGTGATGTTAATTTTATCTCGAAGGAAAAGCGATGAATGCATGCGAGTCACGATTAAACAGCGATCACCAAAGGCTCGCTAACTCTCCAACTGAAGGTTAGTTTAAGAAAACGCGCAATTAATATAAACCTTACTGCATGCCGAATCCGTTAAGCTGACGCCGACTACAAAAGGACAAGGTAGGCAACGTCCATTGAAGGTTCAAAGTTTATTCGGTCGGATCCAATTGCGGTCCATATTCGTCTTCCCGTCTTCACGGCATGCTATAAATTTCAGTCGTGCGCAAGTTCAACTTAGACGCCTGCAAATTCGTCCGTATAGTACAGCACCGACATTCCTGAACAACTTGCTGTCCCGCCGTTATTATCACGCTCGCATCCGCTCCGCGCTCGAGAACAGCTGCGGAACCCGAAGAGACGACTCTACGTGAGAGCAGTCGGGGCATGGGCGGTGCCGCTCGCCGACCGGTCGAGCTTGAAAAGCGCGCGCTTTCCCGCAACACGTGTCGTGCCGTCAGAAAAAAAAAAAAAAAAAAAAAAAAAGAAAGAAAGAAAACTGGGCGTCGGCGGCACGATAGCGTGCGCGGCGTTATCACCATTCTTCACCTCGACATGCATCATACGTCACCTTCGTCGTTGTGACGTAGCTGCGTCTCACACGGTGCATCCACCCGATTTGGAGTTCGAATTTCCGCAGACAGCTTGCGAGCGATGCAATGACAATTAAGTGTTGTCACCTTTGTGGCGGACGAACATAAACATTCCACGAGATTACAGGTTGTATAGGGCGAAAGTAAACAAAATTGTAAGCATCATCATCGTTAGTTGTAAAGCAGCTGATTAACCACTTAGCTGAAGCTTCGCTTCACTTACATTCCAACATGCGCGTTGGATGTGCAATTTCTTTTATGAACGTTACTCTAAGTAGATTGGCGAATCGGTGCGATGGATGGAATGTGGTCGTAAGTTGTGGCAAAAGCGTACACACGTACGCGTATTAGAAATTAATTTCTAAAGCTGTGATAACCGGTATACGGTAACCGGTATACGATATCGAACTTCGATAACGTAATATCGATAACGTAATACGAACTTTGAAAAATCGATCAGATACGAAAGAGCGCATCGTGTTTCGTTCAGTCCACCAGAGTGACCAAATCGAATCTGCATTTCAACCGTGGAGGCCAAATTGATGAAAAAGAAACGGCATTCTAAGCTTCGTCCGTGTGTGTAAACACAGGCAGAACTGGTGCTGAAGAAAGTCTATATGCACGCCGGCGTCAAATCGGTCGTTCCCGTCAGTCTCACAGGTGGCCGCGCTGTCTGACACACGAACGCACGGGCGCGCGCGCACTCATGCTATTGCACATCCGCATGCGTTCGCCCACAACCGACGATGTGCACATGAGTCAGCCGCAGAGAACCAGACAGGTTTTTTTTTTTTTTTTTTTTTTCCCCGCAACCATCTGGTTAACGCGTATATCGCGCTCGAGCTTGCCGATGTTGCTCTGCAGCTACTTAGAAATGTAATGAAAGAAAGCTCTTACAGAGTGCTGGCTCTTCCAACTGCCGAGCAATGCACTCTAGCGGAAGAGAACCGCCACCACATTACATTTCAATGGATTCCGAGTGACTACATGTGGTGTACACGACAACGAACTGGCCGACGCCGAAGCGAAGAATGCACTCGAAGAACCTGAGTCACTGCTTTCAATTCCTTTTTTCAAGAGCGGTCGCCAACTGCCTTCTCTCGAGTGTCATCCGAAAAGCGACAGAAAAGCACTGGGACAATCCGGATAATCGCCACAGACGACTTCAAAGATTGGGCCCTAACATGAAATTTAGGCTACCACCGAAAATTCAACGCAGGTGTGCCACTCTTCTGCACAGACTTTGACTGGGTGTGGAGTTTACGCGCGAGTACGTGCGCCTAATGCGACGCACCGAGTTTCCAGACTGTGAGCTGTGCAATGTGTTTGAGACTATAGGACATGTGCTGTGTGACTGTCCTCAGTACGTGGAAAAGCGACAAAAGTTTAACAATGACCTTCCGCGCCTCGACAGCCCATCGCTGTCGGAGGACGTCATTTTAGGCCCTTGACCAGACGTTCAATCGAGTTTTGAGACCATCCAGGCGTTAGTGTACTTTTTAAAAAGTGCGAGCATGGACTGTAGGCTTTCAGTGCGCCAAATGGCTTGCCATTTGTTTTACATCCCCCTCCTCCTCTCGTCATCGTCACCCATCATGCGCCTCTTTCTTCCCTCTTCCCCTTCCCCCAACGCAGAGTAGCTGGTAGGGGAATGTACCTCAGGCCGACCTCTCTGAATTTCGTATCATTAAACCTTTCTCTCTCTCACTCTCTCACGCGTTTGATCACTGCAAACGGTGCATTTAATACTTAAACTATACGACGGGAGTACGACGTCAGTCTTCAAATAGCGCCTTTCTTTTTCTTTGTCTTGAAGCACCACTTCTCCCTCACCAAGAAAAAAAAAAGAAGCAAGGAAAGTACAAAACACGGGCAAGCCCATCTTCAGGACGAGACGATGTGCCGGCCTGGAATTCTAAATAACGCTAAACATACAAGGACATACATAAGGACAACACACAGCGACAACGCTAGGGCCCTGTGTTATTGTTCTTACTTCTGTCCTTGTCTGTTTAGCGCTACTTAAAATCCCAGCATGACAGACCAACAGAGTCCGAATCACTGCCGATACGTCGGCGTGCACTCGGTGTCAAGCTATCGGAAGCACTGCAGCTTCATTTCGTCTCAGATATACCGAGTAGGCTTTCACTGCAAAACACGAGTCCCTGCATCCTGGCGGCGCGACTCCGCGTTCGTTAGCCACGGGTTTTAGCACTTGGCAGCTGCATATACGGTGCCTGTAATGTCACGGTACGGCAAACATCTGGCGAACTAGTATACAAACTGCACGCAAAGTCGTCTTTCGTCTTCGAAAGTGAGCTGCGGTGTGTCGAAAGGGGTTCGAAGCCACTGCATGCAATGCGGTGGAGTATAGCTAACTAGACAGGTCTTCGACTCATCTATCAGGCTGTTCTTCTGACAAAAGGAATCGCGCGATTTTCTAGGTCGCTAATGCCATCCTGTCAAGCCCGTAGCCGTATGTGGGTAGCACTTGGTCGTTTCCTTTCTTGTATCCGTGCGCGCAAGTGCAAACTGTGCGAGTTCCGGCGCCCCCGGGAAAAGTGTTGCACAATCCAGACCATACAAGGTCTTGTCGGCGTGTGGGGTTTGAACGTAAGCAGCTGGGGCACGTTTATTCACCAGTCATACATCAGGATTTCGAACCGGTTATGAAACTTCCCGTATACGGCGTGGAATAGGGCGCCATCGTCTGCCGATGCTTGACGGGCTTTGCTATTAGAAACGAGGCCGACGGCAAAATCTGGCGGCGGCAGCAGCAAAAGCTATAAAACAACGCGCTGCATTTAACATATTCGCACTGAGATCTGACATTAATTATGTAATTAGACCATCTCATATCACCCAATATCCTGAGCGTTATCCCAATATCCAATATCCCAATATCGTGAGTGAATCCTCCACTACATAGACAGGCAGACAGGCAGATAACTTTATTGATGGTCCTGAGAGGCTCTGATGCCCCCTTTTCAGAGAGGTTATGAAGTCGCGGGCCGCTCCCACGTTGGGACGAGAAGGCCAAGCCTCACTGCCGCATCGTGGGCTCTCTGGACAACCCATACTTGACGTGAAAGCTCGGAGCTCCGTAGCGCAGAGCTCCACTCTTCTTTGGTGCAGCTATGCGGGCCTCTATGTAACGAGGGCCATCCCCAGAGCCTGTGTTCTAAATTACTTCTCTGTCCACAGCTCGGGCAGTCCGGACTAAAGCCGTCTGGGTAGATGGAGTGAAATAAAGCCAAGTTTGGATAAAATCCTGTCTGAAGCATGCATAATGTGATAGCCTGTGGTCTGTTTAGTTTACCGTGGGGTGGGAGAGTAGACTCTGCTGCCAATAGTGAAGGATTCACTACTAAGTAGCGAGTTAAGTTGGACAACTTGAGATTTTATAGCTTTCACTCACAGCTCGAGAAACGTGCGCCCATTGGACTTCAGCCCCCGCTGTCGGGAATCGAACCCACGACATCGTACTCAGCAGCATGGCGCAATCGCGGCGGGTAAGATTAGAATATAGATCCGATTCCTTCATTTAGACTTCTAAAGCAATTACAAAGATATTGTAGCGGAATCAGGTGATTTACTTTATAATGTGATATTAGATTGGGAATTCGATTGTGACGTTTCAGTGTCTCGGGTTGTCTCGCATGCTCCCTGTCTGGTCAGATCACGCGTGCATACTGTGCGTTGTTCTTCACGAAATACTGCAAACATGGGAGGAAAGTCAGCGCTGATGTACGTCTCCCCCCCCCCCCCCCCCCCCTTTCTTCTTTTTTACCGTGGCCGGCTAGTGGCATTAATCATTTGTGCTCTGGACAGCGGCGCTCAGACGGAACAATTGCCGGCACGGACTGCTTGCTATGCTATAGATATAAAACACCGCTTGTACACCACCACAACCACCATCGTCTTAAATTGATCATATCGTATAGCCATGCGTCCGTCATACCAAAGTTATTTATAGTGTTAGCTGGGACAAAATATTTATTCGGAGAATCAGTTGCCCAGACAGTTGCGTGTTTGTAAGCGCTCGGTGGCAGTCTCTGACCGTGAAGGGCTTTAGTGACAAGAGCCACTCCTTGCTCGTCGCTGATGCCCCGTTATCGGTGTCACGGAGGTTATTTCAACCCTTAACACAGCGAAGACGGTGTCTGAGTCTTGGCACGTTGCCCAGACAGACGTTATCGCTTCGTTACACATTGAGGGTGCTTGTCAGTTCGCGATAAAAGCGTCAGCGGGGCTCCAGACTCTCCTCAGCAGCTATAGATAATTCAAATGGGAGCGCCGTGCGGGTAACAATGCCGACAAACGCGGTTAGAAAACGCCGCTCAAATTCGGAATTATGGCAGTAGAGCGAGAAAAAAGTGTCCAAGCTTTAGATAAGAAGCTAACGGTCGTGCTCGCGACCGGAACAGGTCGTTGCCGTCAACGTGGGCATCTCTGCGCGCCGGATGCCTAAGTTTCCTTTCTTTTTCTTTTGGGTGCATGCTTAGTGCGTAGGTTTCTGTCGACTTCCTGTCGGGCACCTATAGAGGAATTGGCGTCACCACTGGCACATATTTGAATAGATGGGTAAGAACGTGGCTGCCGATTGGGGGCGCTGGTTTCCTTCTATACATAATACCGCATGACGTTCCGGTGGCGCGTACAAAGTGTAGCCAAATATTTCTGACCGTTCATCGCTCCATACACAAACGGGTGACAACTGACAAGAACAGAGCTGGGGCGTCAGTGGGGTGCTCGGTTCAGAGACGACATTTAAGGCAAAGAACGTAAGCAGAGCTATAAAAAAAAGAAGAGAATGAAAATCTCAGACCTCGAGCTGAATCTGGCTAGCCGACGAGGGAAAATTAACGCAACGAAAGGCACACCCAACAGAAGTGCAGACGAAGGCAAGCGCTCGCGTCCCCGCTTTCCCTTCTCGTGCGTGTGTCTATTTTTTGCACTGATTTCGCACATCAGCTATGCCCGAACAACTAGCCCAACAGTTAGTCCTTCTGAATCAGGGCTATTCCCGAGCGCTGTCATACGTCACGACATTCCATCGCTTTACATTCTTTCTTTCTGCGTGCGTCTTCAGTCCCAGTCGCTTACAATGCCTTCGATATCAGCCAGTCAGAGGCTCAAGTGCCCGCGAGAATCTCCGTAACGTAGTAGAGTCAGGTGTCACGCTGCCGGGAATCGTCGCGTGGGAAGCACGACGGAACACAGTGCCTTCCCACGCCACAAACATCGTGGAGATCTGCATTTGTCTGCGTATAGCCCATGCTGTAACGACAACGTACACTTAATTGGTTGTCGATACGGAACAAGATACAAACGAAGCAGGTACCCCCAGTAAAGTTGAAGAAAGTGTCATAATTAGCGAGAATGACGTCCTCACGAAAGAACTCCGGATTGCGGATATACACAGGTTTCGCTCCCATAAGCATGTTCAGTACTCACGAGCTCTTTCCCAAACAATATCTCTCCTCCACGTTTCGATTTCCCTTACCTCGATGTCACGCATGCAAGCCGTTATGCAGGTAATAGTTTGTACGCGAAAACATCGACGCTGGTTTCGAGCGTGTCTGTACGTATATACCGTACACCTTGACAGCTAGCTTCTCCGCAGTGGCAGTGCTTGTGGGGTGAAGTCTGCTTCCGTCATTACCTTTGTTCTACAGGCCATAGCCAATATGCTAATTCGAACTATCCATTTTTCTCAGCCTCTAACGACGTTACCACGTTCACGGCAAGCCGACGTTAAAGATGATTTCCCTTGAGCCGATATCAAAATCTAGGTCTTCTAGATTCCGAGGCAGGCGCTGAAACGATTACCGCATCGGAATCATCCTGTACCTACTTGCACTGACATGCTGTGATACCTAGTGAGTCGCCACGACAAATAGTCGTGGCGACTCACCTTATGCGGAACGCCTGATGGCGATCGCGTTTCCCAGCGGCAGTCTATTGATGAGACAAATGGCACGTATCGATGATATGGCGGAACAACTTGAATTTATGTAAGGTAGCGCGGAGGAGAGTCTGAATGCCATCCGAAGTATAAAGACAAGTATCAGGTACGTCGGAAGCAATTCCGCGATTGTAAAAAATGGACCGATCGCAGTTGGACGAGAGTAGGCGGTTGTGAGGCACGCTTACCCCGACATTCGCACAGCACACAGAAAACATAGGACATAGGTTTATATAGGACACATAATACGCACAAGACATGCAAAGTAAGATACATCTGGCACGAAGCGGCGTACTATGCGATGCGCCGAAAAAAGGGCTACTCCGATCTGCGTTACACTTGTTTTATGCGGTTTTCGGTATGACTACGTCTAATCCCACCTGTAGCAACGACATCACATCCACCGTCACCACCTACGTCGAATCGCAAGCGGAATCGTACCACGTTTTTCTCGCTTTAAAGTGGATAAGGACGCGCACGCCAAGACCGTTCGATGCGTCGGAGAGACGGCTGCTCGGACTTTGGCACCTTTTGAAACCCGCTGGAAAGTTGTTGAAAAAAAAAAAAACGTTCGATGCATTTCCTGGCACGACTGGTCGAACGGCGAATCGTTCGGCTTTACACACGTGACTTATCGCTTAAGGAAAGGGAGCTTTCCGGCAAGGTGTACAAACTTTCGAAAAGCTGTCGGTTATACACCTTGCCCATCTCATCACACGGTAGCGCAAATAGTACGCCTTCTCTTTTCGTCGAGGGTATAATCACACCGCGGAGTAAACATCGCGCCCCATCCCTCGCTTAGGATCGCGATTCACACGCGGGCGTGCCTTTCACGAAGCCGCTTAGACGGCGATCGCGGAAACCTGATGCGAGACTGACGCGGAATGCGGCAGCCTGTTTTGCGCTTGACTCATCGCCGTCTGCAAACCGCCGTGCAAAGAAAGGCGCCAGGGAACGCAACGCAAAGCGGGGCGCGCAATCGGCCGTCCTTCTCCGCAAAGCGGACGACGAGCTTTCACGTGTACGCGCACGCTTCGGCTGCCTTTTTTTACGAGCCCCATCGGCTTCGAAGAAAAAAACAAAGCCACGCCGCCGCGGCGCCGTCGACAGAACGGTCTGGGTCAACCGGGAAAAACAAAAAGACGCCGAGAGAGGAGGAGGAGATGGAGAACCGCATGGCGAAAGCGAGAAAGCGGCCGCCGCGAAGCCGTGGCGAACTTGATTTTAGTTTCGCTTTTTATAAGCTTCGTGTCTGGCTTGTTGCCCTTGGTCGCGTTGGCCAGCGAGCCCGTGCCGTGGCCATTCAAACGTTTCCTGGCGCACGTGGACTATACCTGCAGCGGCGGCTGCTCGTTGAGGCTTATCCACGTCTTTTATTTGCGATGGGAAGTTACACAGCCGTTCGATACCAACAGTTTCTATAGTGGCCGTGGTGTTTACGTTGCTTCGTGAAGGCTCTTGTGCGCGAAGCCTCTCGTGTGTCATGTGAGCCTCCGAGACGTCTAATCAAGCAAACTTTTACTGTCCATTCCATTTCAGTTCATTTCATTTTATTTTATTGGGCCCATTTACAAGCAAATGGAGGGGGCCAAAGTAAAAGCTGCTTATTCAAGTTATACTCTGTGCTTGTACTGGTTCGGGCCAATCTGTCGGGCCAAGCTAGATGGCGCCACAATACCACGCTGCAGCAAACACAGGGGCTTAATTTAGGCGCGTTGTACCTGCGCCTTGCAAGCGCAAGTTCGTCAACGCGCACCTGCAGTGGCGACTGATGAACAAGAGTGCGTACGTCAGCGGCGCCGTGTGCAAGTGCGACCTGAACTTGCTGTCGCAAAGCGGTTCAGTCGTAGTTTTCTGCGAAGAGCATTTAGTGTTTTTCCTTCTATCACCCTTTATTCCCTTTAACCCTATCCCCAGCACAACGTAGCCAGCCGGTACATACACTCGCTAACCTCCTTGTATTTCCCTCTTTTTTCACCTCCTTGCGAGTATATATCAGCTTCTTCATGAACATTAACCAAATACTATAATTACTACTACAATTACTGCACAATCATGTCAAATCTAAAAGTAAACCCCGAAGTTGAAGTTCATAAAGTTTTTTTTGTCGTCAGCGTGAATCTTGCCGCCTACACTTGTCGCTCGTGAACTGTCGTTTTGCTTCTTCGCTTGTTTCGCTTTCACGTTCCGTCCTGTCCTTTTTTATTTATTTATTTTTTTGCTTAAGCACTGAGAAACTATTTTTGTGTGTGTGTGTGTGTGTGTCTGTGTGTGTGTGTTACTCCGAAGCTCGTAAATTCTCCACACGGTCCCGTCATTTCTCACGTTTGTGTTGCAAGGAGGCGCTTTTATCGCTTTACACGCACTTTCCTCACAACTGTACAAGCGCAACATATTTGCGTTCACGCTCATTAATGCTCATCACAGCGCCAAAAACTGTGTTGACGCCAAGTGTCTCTCGTGCAGACAGGAGTGAGAGGAGTGTAATAATACACAAGGGAAGGGTTCGTGCCAACGCTCTCAGATTACACAATACCTGATTAGGGGCTTAGTTCATTTGGTCCGTTGAAACATCCCTTAGTTAAGCGCACTGCTTGCGCGTCTTGAGCTTCATTAAAAGCTTACAGCAGCATAATTAGGGATCGAGAACTTGAATTTTTCAGCGAGTTTCGCTGCGTCCACAAATGTGGACTGCACGTCCCTGGACTATCGAAAATGCTTCATACGCGAGTACACATGCAGTCGACTGCTTCACGCGCTGTGCCCTCAGAAAACGCTCACCCACATAAGGCGTGATCCGTCCTCTCCTGGCCTCGCTACCATCCTTTCCCTATGACCTTTGTGTATCGGCAAGAATGTCAGCGCGTGTTGTTGAAAACGCGCGTTCACTTCGTTATCAATGAAGTGCTCCAAAGGCCTCTATCGATGCATCGACGCGTCTCCACTGCGCCACGTATGTTAATTCCACGGACTGGACCAAAACAAGGCTATTTACTGGAATATGGCCAAGAACGAGTCCTAGCGTATGCAAGCCCCAACAAGCTCTGTCCGGCAAATCTTTGCGTAAGTCAGTGTAAAAAACAAGCCTTTCTAACGATATAATGTTTCGAGATAAGATCGCGGGCTTGGGAAACGTATTTCCACATTTATGCTTGGTTACTTCATATGTGCCTTGTTTTAAAGGCTATATTCACCTCTTTTTTCTTTTTCTATCGCAATAATTAGCTTGCATGATACACATGTCAATTTCTGTGGGTCCACCGGTTATTATTATTATTTTGACGACGGTTCTATCAAGAACAAAATCCTCATTCTTCGGTCCCAACGTGCACAATAGCGTCGCGGGGCAACAGCGGTACGCTTCGCCCTCGGCTCTCGGTACAGAGGGCGCCAGGATCAAACGGCACCGACTCCTTCGGGGCGAATTACCTATAATGAACTGGCAGCTGCGACTACAAGAGACCGCACGAAAGCACAGCGTCCATCTGCGTAGGTCGCACAGCATTGTGATACACAGTGGGCTCGGAGTGAGGACCGCAAATGATTGGGGTGCGGGTTGGTTGCAAAGAGAGTCAGCGCCGGTTTATTACAAACCGGAAAACGTAGCCTTCACGAAACAAGCGCACCAAAAAGAAGAAAGATGAAACGGCGCTTCAGTCGTGAATCTGCCATCCGTGCATCGTTCTGCAATGAACACAATGGCTCGCAATACGCCACTGTTATGAGAACGCTTGAGCTAAACATTTTCTTCGACTCCATTAGCATTGCAATCAACAGCCGTTCACATTGCTTCGTAGCGTTATCAGAGCTCCTGTTATACGAGTAGCTGAGTCCATTTCAAATAGCACCGCCCAAAAAATTACCTAGCGCATGAAAATCCTTCTTCTACCGATACCCGAGCAGATCCAAAGTAATTAAGCTTCAGTGCATTCTTTAGAGTGTTGACTTTATCCTAAAGCTCAAACATTTCACTCTTATAGAGCGATCATATCACACCCTTCCTGTCCCAATCTATAGGCCCTCTCAAGTGACCCTCTTCCTAATTCGCAAGTGCGCTTCACTGCACTGCACATTTGCCCAACTAATGGCGGCACCAGTCATTGTTCGAGCAAAGACGCAGTGCTCACTTCATATGCTGGTGCTTGTCTCTTGTGCATGGTTTCATCACAAGAACCACGTCTACATTTTATATGTCACAATACAGGCAAACAGCTGTGCTTGTGCTTGTGGTATGCAAAAATTACTCCGCCGCCATCAGTTGGGCAAACTGGCTCGAAGGTAAGCTAGCTTTACAATTATGAAAAGGGTCAATGCCCAACGTGTTTGTTATAAACTGCGTAATGAGTTTCTTTTTTTTTTAGTATAATTCTATTTCGCAGTTTTTTCCCCTCGAGAATGCCCTTATTGAATATAAGGTTATTCCGACGCATCCGGCTGTTCAGATCATCCACGACTAGATTGGCTTGTTTCTAATTGTTTAAGTTGAATGTTTTTAATCTGGTCGAGAATTATAGGACAAGCGTGTCCACAGAGGAGACGTTTGTAACGCGTACAAAAATGAATTCTCGACAAAAAAGAAAAATAAAGAAAAGGCGGTCAGATGCTGCATACGGCAGCTCGATTCACCTTTCGTAAATGTCTAGCACGTTTTTCGTGGAATAAGGAACGCCGATCATCGGCATTGTAATCGGTAACCAAATGGCCCGTCAGACCAAAATAAAAAATGTGGTTGATCCCTCTTATATAGGAATCGGTATAGAACACGAAAGTGAAACGTGTCTTCACAGAAGTAGTGTAATGTTTATTGCACATTGATATATAATGTCTATTGGTGTTTTGTGGCTAAAGCGCCCTTAGGCGTTGATGCACCCACGCTGACGCCTGGTGGCACGTCTCCTCCATCACGACTACCAACGTCGATGACCATGAGCAACCGTCGTGCATATGGAAGCTGCACTACGCTGCACACGCTAGCACAACGCGAAAGACGAAGCACGTAACTGACACACTAATACAACGCGCAAGACAAAGCACGTAACTGAATCGTCACCGAGTCAAATCAGCGCGTACAGCGCGTCGTAATTGCAGCCTCCGCGATCAACTTCAGAAACATTTTCAGAGCTAATTGCGGAGGCCACGCTCCGCTGTGCTGAGTACGGTGAACGCCACCTGGCGTTGGTAGTGCTTCTTGATGCCAGCGTCCCTTCGAATGCTGGCATCGAGGCGTCGTAGTGCTGAGACCACCGAAGCGTTCACTGTCGGTGCGCGTTAGTGTCATAATGCAGTACTTCTCTTTTCTGCTCTAGGCGGCGGCACCGCCCCGAGCAAGAGCGCGGGTACACGGAGGAGTGTTAGATATATAAGAGGCGTCTGTGTAGCTCTCTGCAAATGCGTTTGTGGCGCAATGGGTTAAACGCTCGGCGATCTATCGTCGCGGACCGAGAGGTCGTGGGTTCGATTTCCAAATTTTGCATGTTTGTGGAACTTTTTCTTCTGGTTTCTTTCTTTGTATTATGTTCGTGTACATTGTAAGCTGACGTATTTCCGTGACGGAAATACGTCAGTGAAGTCTTGGTGGACCCCGGCATAAAACACTTTCGTGTTAAAAAAAAAAGAAAGAAATGGATTCTTCGTTTGCGTACGCTTGGATCACGTTTTCGCGACAGCTATTGACCAGGCGGCTCAAGCGCGGACGTCAGCCGGACAAAGCTGTCGCGGAAAGGCACGGGCGGCCAGTTCGTTAGCGGCCGGGATCTCGCCAGCCAACGCACACACACCTTCGGTCCCAGCCGCGAGTGGCGGTTCGTTATACACGAGCCAACTGAATCAAGTGGGGTCTGACTTGTCGCCCGGCGTTTGCTGGTCACACACGCGCTGCATCCACGCGTTTCCGTACGGATGAAAGGGTGCTGAAGTCGATCGATACGCAAGGCAGCTGGTATATAGGCAGGCACATTGGCGCTGTCGTTGTCTGCACCATTGCGCTTCTCAGGCACACAACTTTTTTCGCGGTCTATTTGGGAACATGTATCCGCTCGTTATGCACTACTAAAACATGATTGTACATCCTTTTGAAGGTGTACTCGCGAGCATGGTTTTGCATCATTACAACGTATATAGCTGTTTGGGATTGCCTGCCACATCAACAAATCCAAAATGTTGCACGCCATCTTCCCTTCCCACTGGCCCGGCGAGTAGAAAATTTTCGTGGGGTTGGTGTGCCTAAAGTACGGAAAGCTGGGCGAGTTGTTCTTAAGCAATGGCGGCTCAGAAAAAACAACACGATACGGCACCGTGTCTCATCGTGAACGCAGTGTCTTAATTTCTTATCTGGTGTGTGTGCGTGTGTGTGTGTGTGTGTGTGTGTGTGTGTTTGCTGTGTGTATTTGTGTTTGTTTGTTTGTTTGTTTGTTTGTTTGTTTGTTTGTTTTCTGTGGCACCATTACCCAAGAAATGAATCCATAAGAGCTCGCCCAGCTTTCCGTACTTCAAAGCACTGCAAGCCACAAGAACTTACTTTATTCCCCAGGTCGGCAGGAAGTGAAAATTGCGTATACCACATTTGATGTTTCAATGTTGTAGGCATGTCCCGCATATGGCGACCTCAAATAGTTGTTCGTCATACTGACGCAACACCAGCCCGCAAGTAACGTTCAAGAGGTTGTATAATCATGTTTGTTTTTTTTTTACTTCCAGATGCAACAAACCTTATTAAAATCGGTGAAGAAATTATACTTAACCCCAGCAGGTACGAGTTCTACATGTAGAATTCGCAAATTGAGGGCGTTGACTTTGGAGCGATGGACTCTCTGGAGTTCATCGACAGCCTATTGGCAGTTTGTTTTTTTTTTTTCACTGAAAGTCAACATATGGTTGCTAGTACACACATTATCTGTGGACACAGCTTTTCACTTTTATTGTAACGTGTGAAACAGCACCAACAAACAGAGACAAATAGGAAGAATATACGACAGCACAGCACCATGCTGTCGTATATTCTTCCTTTTGCCTCTGTTTGCGCCGTTCCACACGTTAAGGTGAAGCGAAACTCGCCCATCTCGCCTTCTTGATCTTGCGCTTTTAATCGGCTGTTGTCTCGAAGATTTCTACGGATTATGCCTAGGCTAGAAAGAAAGAAAAAAATGAGTAAATCGAGGAAGCAGTGTATAAGGCGCCCGCGGACAACACATAGGCTGCGTCAGTGTTTTATCAGGTCATGCGGCACTGTTTAAACGCTATTCGAATTGGTCAGCGGTGCCATGCCGACGGCGCATCGAGTCTGTCCTATCGAGGGACGGCGACCGTGACCCTTGGAACTGAGGGTAACCGCTGTTGACCCAAATACGGAGGCGCGCCGTGCTTTTTACACAGAGTGCTCATTCTTTTTGTATTTGTTGTTTGTTTGTTTTGTTTTTGTTTCCTCTAATGCGCGCGACACCACCGTGTTCTCTCCCTTGCCGCAAGTTTAATTCGCCGTACGACCACCAAGCGACCGTCGCTTTATTTTTCTTCCTTCCGCGAAGTTCGGAGAAAGGAAAAACCTGTCCTCTTGAAGGTCTCCGGCGAAGAGAGACTTAAATCACGCCGTCATGTAAAAAGAAAGAAAAGTTGGCACACTGAGGGAGACCCGTTGCAGACGGTTCAGCCCGCTTTAAGGCGTGTAGACGCGGCCTCGCTGATGCTTTCGAAACGCATACGGGCCGTGTCCGTAGTACTTGTGGCAACTCGCAGCGCAGCCAGGTCAGCAGAGTTAATTTGAGCATGACTGCAGAAATGACGCGTCAAACGCGACGGACACGAGAAAAAATAGAAGAGACACAATGTCCTACTTACGACTGATTTACTTAAGGATGGTGGAACCTACTTACATAGGTAGCCAACCTTTTTTTGTTCGCTCTATACTGTGCATTCCTATCTGCGAACTGCGATTGTTTAGGGGATAATGTTATTGAGGTCCTGCTTACGCACTGCTCGCCAAGCTGAATGATCTTTCTAGACTCTAGGGTAAGCTTCACGTTAAAGTTACTTGACCAAGCTCCACTACTCAGGATAACTTGAACAGTCTGGAGAAAGCTTTGTTCTATATCAAGTCAAGGTGTATTTACGACGTGAACAAAGTGCATTGTTGAAGGCCGCCCTGGCAAGAAAGGTGTATGAACACAGCTTGAAGAGTCCAGGAACCCATTACCAGGCAGCAACAGCAGTGAGCATAGCGTAGAAAAATAAGTTAAGGTGAATACAAATGCGTTTGTTTGTTTGTTTGTTTGTTTGTTTGTTTGTTTGTTTGTTTGTTTGTTTGTTTGTTTGTTTGTTTGTTTGTTTGTTTGTTTGTTGTTTGTTTTTGAAACCGAATGTAAATTTGCATAGACGGATGCCGGACTATGCTATTCACATAAACAGTTGCGCTTCGAAATGCATGCAACTTAATTCACCTAGTATTTTCGGCTGCTTTCCTCGCGTGCTGTGGCTTGTGAGAACAGTGGCGGGGTGAACAGCAGGTGCTGCCATGACACAACTCGCGTTCTCATTGGATGAAAAGTTCGCTGTTGCCACTCCTTAGACGAGCATCGGTGGCGAATAAGTGTTTGATGCGTTTGATAAACATATCTGGATTCAGGTTGACTTCACAAAGCTACCCCATCAGGCTTTCTTTAAAGTTAGTTCGGGTCGCTAGTTACGGGAAGGAGTAGGGTAAAATTTCGCTTAAGGAATGCTTGTTACCTTTAGGTATAACTGTGGGCTAAATGCTGCAGCAGCCTTTTGTAACACGTGTTCAGCGTAAGAAGAGCGACGTTTGAGTGGCTTGGTGCTCGATACGACACGCGTTAGGGGTGTTTTATAGCATTGTACGTCTCAATACGTTGCAATACCAAGTATAGTCATACTATCCTCCCATTTTTGTACCCTGCCTCCCTTGTCGATGAGATGCTTCCTCTACACGTCCGTCCCCCGATTGCACACATCATCTGAACCGGAGCCTCTGACAGAAGAAAAAAAAAGAAATACACGAAGAGAAGTTCCTTCTGCGAGCACTTTCATATGCTCCGAACGTAGGAAGAGAAAAAGCTGGCCCAACGGGGAGAAAGTCGGGCCACCGCGAATACCTAGTGATGTACCACTGCGCGCAAACGGGTTGTTTGGGGAACGTCCGACAGCGAGCGGCATGTGTTATGGCCTGCGCAGTCTCAGTCGCCCGGTCTTCCACGGCGGCACCCACATACACAAACAGCGCACGGACGAACGTATGATGGCTCGCACTGTCTCGCAAGCTTCATACGAAACGCAACCCGGTGCCAAGCTAAGGAACGAGAATGATACACAGGAAAAGACGAAAAGGTATTTAAAAGAAGAAGAAGAGAAAGGATACAAAGAAAAAGAAAGTAAGAAGGAAAGAAGCAAGGAAAAGAACAACGAAAGGAAGAAAACAATGAAAAAAGCAAAGGCGCCAACAAAAGAATATAAAAGACGTAGCCGACGAAAAAAGAAACTAAAGAGGAAATGTGAGAAACATTAAGTAAGAAAAGATTAAGTACAAGAAGGGAGGAAAGAAGAACCGACGGCAAGGGCCGCTACCACTGTGGCTTCAACGGTATTACAACGGCGGAGTCGCGCTTTCTTCGTGGTTCGGCCAGCCCGCAAGTCAGTACGGGAGCCAGTCGGTCGGGCACAGCCGCTGACAGCTGGCAGCTTTCCACAATTCGGGCCGACGCGTCCCTCGCGACGCGGCCTCGCCCTTATAACGCATGCACGTCAGGCGTACACACAAGCGCCATGGCTGCTGCTTCACGGTTCGCCAGCTGCACACGCAGGCAGGAAACAATTAACTTGCTAATCAGTTTGCCGAGAGTGAGGAGTCAGTTCTTGCGATGCAGGAACCAACTTCACACTCTCCTTTATGCTCCGATGCCCGTTCTTTGCATCTCTAGGAGATTACGAGCATTTGACACCTGCTCGTACACCTGTATACGTGGGCTTCGATGCACAAATATTCGTTCCGCTGGAAAGCTTTTAACGGATGAGAATCTGAAAGAAGAGGCCACGCCTTCTGCCTTGCGGTTTTGCGCCGAGGAAGTTGTGAGCGTTTTTGACATCTCCTTAAGTGCGCGTTGCGGTGAATCGGGCCGAATATTGAATCCGCGGATGTGTTCAGACTTTAGACGGTAACTCTAGACTTCGTGTGAGGGAACTGAGAGGACACGCCCATTTGCAGATAAGGGACGTTTGCCTTACAGTAGGTTTGTGCACACGTCATATGTACTCGTCATACGGCTCGCTGACCACGACGACGCGTGGGTTTTCGAACGGGTTTTGTACACCACGACACCATGTCAACGTAAACAGGTGGCGGGAAAGACGTGATTCATCTCGCGACTCGTGTTTATTTTTGATAGACTATTGCCCAATGCCCCCCGGCTGCAGGTGGTCTCTATAACTAGCGTGAAACGAATGAAACGGCGTTGAATTTGTCGGTTCGTATACAATGAATTATCCACATTTGACTCACCATTAGAACTAACGAACTATAGTAACATTAGCTTATTTGGAGAAGGGGAAAGAAATCGCGCCTTGAATTCCTCCACCATCTAATTAACGAAAAGCTTGCCTTCGACCCATCGCCTTACGTGACCGACCCCTTGTAGTCAGGCATACTCGACACCACTGTCAGCATACCCTACTTGCATAATCTGGCAAAACTGACACCTTCAAATACTCTTTTTTTTTTCTTCCACGCACCATTAGTGAATGGAATTGTCTAGACTACGAATTATGTAGCATGTCACTGGGACTTGTTGTATTTCTAACATGTTACTACTTGCTTTTTGTTAATGTGTTTTTGTATTTTTACGTTTCAATGTTTGTACCTCGAGTCTGCAGTATGTAATAAGCAAAATAAATAAATAATGCAAGAGTGCTTGCGGGGCCTCGTCTATAACTTAAGATAAGTAACGCCTTCAGATTCAAATCTATTTGATGCACTTCATTAGTGCGTCGTCTGTACTTAGCCAACCAATAACCCAGAGTATCTGATAGAGATGAAGACTTCAAGTGATCAACAGGGGTCGGACTAGGGATGTCTCAGGCTGGAGCCAAAGTTTCAACCAGAGGACTTGTGTTGACTTGCCCTGACAGATAAAAGTCCCCTTGTCGAAACGCTAGCTCCAGCGATCTCTCTTGTATGGCCACTGTTGATCGTTCGCAGTTAGGTTGATGATCCCAGCTGCCTTGAAAGACGTGCGTACATTTGATGGTCTTGAACTAAAGCGAACTTGCTGTTTGCCTGTTTTCTTGCGAAAGTTGCGACATGCTTCGTGTGGTCTCCGCAGGAGTCAGTTAATGTCAAAGACAAACAGAGGCAAGCGTGACTTTAAGAGTTATAAGTGAGCGCTGGTCCTGTTCTTCTAGTGCTGCGCATCTTGTCTGGTTGACGATGAATCTTTCGTCCATGGTGAACCAACTTGCTTGTACTGCTTTGCGCCAACTGCTTAGTGTCCCAAATGTTTTATTTAGGTGGACAGGTTTCGCCACAAGGGTGCGAGTTCTCTGTTAACGCAAATTCGCTCTAGAGTCTGCCGACCAGACTTTTGCTTCATGCGAATGATCGCAAGAGTCCGTCACTGCCCTGGACAAACAGAGTTGCAGTGGTTAGGAATAGCTCGGGCATTGACCTAAAGCTAACAAGTTATGGTGTTCGCAGCAGGAGTTGCCCCCGTCCGTTAGCAAACACAATTTATTTTCTTCTTTTAGTTGGCGTGTGTTTGTGAAAGCTTTCCGGTTGACTGAAACCCGGAGCTCTGGTGTCCTGTTTTCATGCACGTCTCCTAGTTGTTCTATGCTAGAACGCTTTGAGGGTGTCACATAGCGACATTTCGAAGGTTCATAACTTCCTGCAGATATGATACGAAAGGCCACTGCTTAAGAATAAAAAAGGGTTGCAGGACCTTTTCTTTTTCTGTGAGTATCCGTTGAACAGGAAGCTGAATTTCGGCGCAATAAAAAAAAAGTTCGCCACCTTCTAATGAAACAAACATACACGTCAACATTCAAAATAAAGTGGCAAAGCTACGCCATTCTCCCTGTGTACAGTCCGACTCTATCCCGAATAAAGAATGAGTCCGATAAAAATTTTTTTTCTCTCAAAAAACAAAATTCCCGTTTGCTTGGCAGGGTCGCCCAAACGACAGCAGCCGCAATCGATTTTGGTCAGTACGGCAATCAAGCTTTAACCGGTTGACTATGGCAAGTAACAACAGCTAGAAACCGCTACAGATTTTTTTCGTGGCGCGCGATATTGCGCGCCTTCAGTTCGTAGCCAAGCCTACACCTTGTTTTATTCTTGCACCTTTATTTTTTAAAAAAAGAAATGGCTGGTGCGTAGGTGTGTGTTTGCTCCCTCTGAATATTTATATCCCGGCTATAGATTTATCTACTCCCAGTCTCACCGTCACAGCCTTTTCTCTTTTGTAAATATGTCCGCTTCTAGGCTTTAAAAAGTAAACGGAGCAAGCGAAGCCTGTCCGCGAAGTATAGGTGTCAATAATGTCGCGGCAGTGACACGCACGCCCACGTTGCAGGCCCCACCAATTTCCACACCCGTCGCTTACAGCGCGACGCGACAGACGCGACGGTTGCCGCTCGATGCGTCGTCGCTGCGGTGTCGTCAGAACACGACGGCAGGACTTCCTTTCCCCGCATCCGCTGCAACCTACGCGGAGACATCGGCAGCGTCGCGCAATACGTGACGTTCCACAACGTTTCCCTACATGGACCTTATTTCCGCAGTGCCAATGCAAACTCGTCTGGCGCGAATCATTTCTGCGCGTTTCCTAACTGACACTTTGGCGCTTAGAATTCCTACCAGAGATGCCTGGTCGTGAGGCTTCACCGCGTTGCTTCGGTGTGAGGAACAGAAGCGCAACTACTGTGAGTGTCGATCAGCTGCGTAATATTGTCATTGTAAACCCGGCGGACGTAGAGGCTCAGTAACTATGGCGTTCCGTTGCTACGCCCGAGGTTAAGGGTTCGAATGCCGCATTGCAACAGAAGTGCAATGTAAATACACTCGCGTACACTGCTTTAGACGCACGTTAAAGCAGACAATTGAAGGTGGTTAAAAACAATCTTGAGGCCCCCGTCAAGGCGTTTCTCAAAGCCTTTGTGTTCATTTGGGAACTTCAAGCTCATAATTGAAATTAATCTTATGATATTCTGAATTTATATAAATAAATCATTGTATTTGTGCAGTCGCTGTTTACTCAGACGCATTCAGTTTACTTCGACCCTAACGGTAAAAACTTGTCTGACGTGTGTTCCCGGCCTTTCCTTGTTCATATATGATAATGGGATTCTGGCTAGAGAATACGGCACCGAGCGACACCCTGTTCGATGAAACAGAAGCGATATACTCTCACATTCTCTTATACACATTTACACACACTCCGATGCCCGTTCTTTGCATCTCTAGATTCCAATCCCCCAGAGTGGGTATGTGCCACTACCACCAAGGCTCTACACATACTTACTGTAGAAAAACTAGGTTTGGTTAAAGTGAATGCACGCGCAACGACATTACAATAAAATTGTCAAAACAACATAACGCTCATGCTATATATATGAACAGTGCGAACAAAAACATTGTTGCAAAGGCCACCACACTACCACTCATGTCACACGCAAAGCAACACCTTTAATGAAAAATGCTGGTAGTTGCAAAGCACCAGCTTGAACTCTTAAGTGCTAACTGTTCGAGTTTCTATGGTCTTCTTCTGCTACAAAATTTTGGTCGAGTCTGGTATTCTGTGATGTGCTCGCGCAAAGCACATGTTCGGTCGTACGACAAATAAAATGACAAAGCAGTGCCGTATCGTAACGAAAAACTCAGCGGGACAATAACAAAGAAAAAGCTAGTCTTTCATTTATGCCCGGGTTATTAAAAAAAGAAAGAAGAAAACTCACTATACTTGAACAAACGGACTTCGACATCACCATTCTTGACTCCAACCGTAACTTTATCGCGCGCGCTCTGTTGACACGAGTCATTTGCCTTGTTTGAGACGAGAAGTTTAAAAATAACGTCGAGGGAGGCAGATGGCAGGGAGGGAGAGGGGATAGGAGTAATGGAACAACGAAGGGTCAAGAATCTCGAGACTGCCGCGTCGGCTCGGCGATAGCTCATTCGCGACTAACACATTTCTCTCCCTGTCCGAGACAGCATTAAGAAATTTAAACGAAAAATCCGAACAAACAGAAAGAGTGTAGGAAAGAAGTGGGAAACGAAGATTCCTCGGAGTGCTGCCGCCTGACGGCTCTGCAGATTCCACCCAAGACCAGGCGAGGCTGGCGGCGTACAGCCGCTTCCGCGCACGTCCCTCGCCCCTGCGCCAGCCGGCGCGCGTGTCCGAATTTAGCATCTTCACGAACAGACGGCAGCAGAGGCAACGCCAAGCGAATAGAGGCGGCATCCGCAGGACGCACACGAACTATGCGTGGGCCGAGAAAGACGAGGGAAAGAGAGAGAGAGAGAGCAAAAACCATCCGCACCGTCGTCTATAGCGCCTCACTTTAATTTTCTTTTTCTTTTCGCTGTGACTCTCTGTCCCTATCTCTCTTTCACTTAACGTTGCTTATTACTTTTTCAACCCCCCCCCCCTCCCTCCCTCCATCCCTCCCTTCTTGTCCCTCTTTCTCTCTCGCCTATGGCATCGTTTACAGCGACAACTGCAGTAAGCTGAAGTGCCGTAATAGCATGAATTTAGAACGGCCCCTCAGAAAAATAATTATAGAAAACCTCTGTGCAATAATTATAGTAAAGCAATTATAAATCTAGTCACTCACCAACACAACGACGAAATTCAGGTTTCGGTTATCTTACGGGAACCTTGTTTACAAAGCAGATAAATAAATGGCCCCCGCTGAAACAGCCTATGTGCTCTTGAATACGTGACGAAGTGACATCGCATAGACGAGATGAAGATTGCAACCCATTTTGTTAAGGGTGTTGTCAGTAGTTTGAATGAAGAGTGATTCTAGACGAAGCCGTGAGGACACATTGCGGTTTGCCGCCAACATGCTTGCGCCGTCCCAATCAGTAGTGTGTCTAAATGCCTGCACGTACTCCTCTAAGGCGTTTGTCGAGTTCTTTTCCTTCTTTACATCCTTCTGGTTCTACTTCAAACGTCTGTTTGAAACATTTAGTGGATACGTTTGAAATTCTCTTGTGCTTCGATTGACCTTTTCGATACTTTTAGTAAACTTTCTGTTGAAATGCAACAGAATAATGATCCACGAATATTGCAAGGAAGTCTGTAGATTGGCTGTAAATGTCTTGTAGACTGTTTTGCTTTCTCATATAGACTTATTCTTCCGACCGTCACAAAATACAGACTTTCTGCGGGTATTTCGTAGACACTTTGAAGCCTTGCGATTGTCTGTCGCCTCTTTCACAGTGTGAAATGTGTCGGACAAAGTGTTTGCTTTTTGCCACACCCCATGAGACTGCTGTATGTGTATGCACTGTCCGTCTCACATAAAGAAAGGAAATATGCTTCGAGCGTAGCTATATCAAAAAATTTAGCAATCCCATTTGCTTTGTATTTGTTGTTTTGTGGATTACGAAGGAATTAATTTTTGTCAGTCTATAAACAGCAGTGGACAAAATGTGCCCCAGGCTGTCCTTAGACATTCTACACATGGAATGACACGTCGAGATTTTGTATAGGCGCTCTTAGTTTTTGTGCAGTTTGTTTGTGCTTTGCTCGCTCTTTCCACACGTCTATTTTCTAACTTACCTCTTTTTTTTATGTGCAACTTTTTTCTTATTCGTTCTGCGTGATACGAGTTGAGAGGCCGAGTTTGGAATTTTCACTGTCTTCAAATATCCGTGCTTTCCTTTCCGGATTTGTCCTCTGCATTTGAAAGGGTGCAAATTGGACCATTGGCGAGCGTCAAACGACCTGATGCTTGCACGGGGTGTTGCTAAGCCTCATTTCCCCCTTAATATCAACTAGAATATCAGCTACCCGCGTTTACTCCTTAACCGATACAGCTATTTCTCTATCTCTTAACGCTACGCCTATCGTTTTTCGTTTCATCTTCGGTTATATGGTTATATGGATCTGCTTTTGTCTAGAGGCCATGGGTTAGCGGTGTGCCCGCCAAAAGGGGCTCGAAGGTGCACTGACTGACCGTCAACATTAAATGCTTGTCATTGCAGACAGTTCGGACATCGTGGACTGCAAACTTAAGCTGATCCTGGGCCTGATATGGACGCTCATTCTGCACTACTCCATCTCGCTGCCCATGTGGGAGGGCGACGACGACTCCGCCTTCGACAAGAGCGGCCCGTCACCCAAGCAGCGCCTGCTCCGGTGGATCCAGAGCAAGCTGCCGGACAAGCCCATCAACAACTTCACCTCCGACTGGAACGACGGACAGGTCCGTGACGTCATGTGTATCGGTCAGAGGGTACCGCGCATTCGCGCGTGACATACGAGCTTTCCAAGGACTTAGCCTAAAGAGGAACGTCTCTTTAGGCTAGCCGAAGTTTTTTTGACAGGTATTCATGTTGCTAATGAAGAGACAAGTCCTCATCCTATATCTACTCGGGGCGTACGTTTTAGACACTTGCGGCGCTAAGGGACATGAATGTTCATCAACGGTGTTCAGACATAGTTCGCGTATAGCGAGAAATGGTGGCGCGCCTCGTTCCATTGATGCCTGGTGCGTTCTTATTGCAGTATTGTTGGGATGTTTATAGTTATAAACAACCCCAAATATCATTACGATACGTAAAGGAGTATCATCAAAATATGGGCACAATCAGAAAACTAAAGTAAACTTTAACTCAGATGTCTTATGTGAAAATGTGGCATTCGTGTGTCTTTAACGCCAGTTGAGAAACTTGCGGTAATCTTCCAGCGCTCTTCCTGGTGTTTCTATGGCCCCCAGGAGGTTAAGAGGACAAATTGCTTTTGAGCAGAAGCACATTTTACACGTTAGGTATCATACCCAAGTCATATACAAAGCAGCAGGCGAAAATTCAACAAGTACAGGTTACGAGTACACATCAGTTTGTCATTTTGCATTATGTGATACAAATGTTTTTCTTCATTTCACCTTATGTACAAGCCTGTGTTAACTTAGTTGTGTGAATGTTGACAATGTACCATGACTTGTGACACAGTTTGTTTGTTTTCTCTCTCTCTCTTGTTTCTTCTGCTGTGGAAGATGATGTTTTCTCGACATGATTAGAGGGGCAATATTGTGTCATGTTCATTGACCTGCGTGCCGTACTGTAATAGCAGCAAATGCATTTTGACAGGCTATGTAGCCTTTAGCCTCTGCTCCCGTTCCTGTAAGCAGTCAGGGCAAATAAACTTCAAACTTCAGACTTAATGACATGGGTAATGCTGGCGACGAAAAAGACGATGCGCGTTTAGGCCGTGATCTAGGCTAATACTTCTTACGGAACCAAGCATCGTATCCCATTCTCTGTGTTGGATTCGTTTGACGAGTAGTCATAAGAATTAGTTTATGAACGACAATAGTGCATGCTTATCAACGAATATCGAGTTTTGTATGCCAAATTGTCCGTTGTTTACGGTATTTCGAGTTCAACATTCAACATAAATGTTAATCCTATATGACTTCTTAAGGGTTAAATCGAACGTTCCCTGTCACGTTGCTCACAGATGCACACAATGTGTCAATACAAAGTGGAACACCGGATTTTCGTTTAAAGAGGGTAACTTTCTTGTTCCCTGCGCTAAAATGAGGTTCCATGACAGGAATCGTCGGCACGAAAATTGTACAAAAAAAAAAAAAAAAACAGCCGCGAGAGGTTAGTGAGGTTATGGCTTACACATTTGAAAGAATCGCTGTCAGAACGCAAGTGAGTGAGTGATTAAACAATTTTGTTTCGACACTAATTGAACGAAGATAACTTTTAATTACTACGAAAACAAAAGAGAGATAGAAAGAAAAGGCAGGGAGGTTAACCAGATGGCTGCTTAGGGTATAAATGAATTCACAAGGAAGACTGCTCCTCCCAAAGCCGAAGGCGCCTCAACTAAGTTTTCAATTTCATATTAGCGCAGACCATAATACAGGTATACAAGCTCATACTTTATGTGCACTAGTCTGCCGTCGCCGCACTGTATTTTGTAAAAGACACGAAGTGCTTGTGTTGCTCTAAAAAAATTGCAGCTGGTCCTGAACTAGTCTTATTCTAGATTCAGGAGTGTTGTTGTGATTGAACACAAATTCAAACACCCGCTAAGGTGTCATTCATGCCCATCGATTTGCAGGCCGTGGGTGCCCTCGTGGACGCTCTCGCGCCGGGCCTGTGTCCGGACTGGGCCACCTGGGACCCCAAGAACGCCCAGCGCAACGCCAAGGAAGCCATGGACCTGGCATCCGAATGGCTGGGCGTGCCCCAGCTCGTCACGCCTGAGGAAATGGTCAACCCCAAGGTGGACGAGCTGTCCATGATGACCTACCTATCGCAGGTACGCGTCTCCCTGTTCCACCTTCCCGTTCGTCCGCTAGAAACGTGATCGACAGCGACATCTTGCGCGCTGGAAGACAAGTTCTGGCATAACTTGTCCCTCGCATAACGTAATAAGAGCTTACACAATGAACTGTGTAAGGGTTAACAAGTAAGGAAATTGATTCTGGCCGCACTGTAAATGTCTATCCAGAGCATCTGACAACTGAATGGCTACCAGCAGAGGGAGAATGGATATGGGGCTACAGGACAGGAAGATAAGTTAACTGAAAGGATGTAGGAGATGAAAAATTACTGTTTACATTCCATATACAAGGTTCGCGACTACAGGTTAGATTGTTCATCATAGTTCCAGTGTTGAAATGCGTGCGGTGCACCGCTGCAGCGAAGGATGTTCTTTCGCGACGCGCTCGAAGTTTCAGCGGTAAACGCTCGATAACTACGGGACACGAATGTAACGGCTGTGGAAAGTGTTCCATGCCGACGGTTTTTCGTTCATCATTTCCAGACAAGAGAATCGGAACACGTGCCTCCATCGTGATATATCGAAGTCAATGTTTCACATTACAGTCGCTGATCTACACGTGTCTCGGTAGGGTTTGGAGACTCAGGCTCAAACCCGTTCCAACGTTTTGACAACCGCAACGGTTTTCAGTCGACTGAACGAAGACAGTCCACTATACAAGCGTATATCCCCTTGTAGAAATGTTTGCACAGTGCGAAGGCAAGTTACCCACTTCTCTAAGCGTTGGCTCTATACTGATTTTCTATCGTCGGCCCTCACTCGCACTTTCAAATCTCTGCTCTCTCGCTTTGTGCTCGGTATATGCTATGGATCATCAGTTGCTACTCCAAACGTTCGAAAAAAAATGTAGGAAATGCTAATTGCTCCAACACATGTGTCTGGAATGGTTAATCCTTAAAGCATAACACAAACTATGGCGCAACACATGCCAAGAATTTTAGGACCCCAAAAACCAGTAATTTATTTATAATCTGGCTTTTCTAGTTGCAATGACTCCAGTAACTCAAAAACTTGTCTTGTATTATAATGAAGGAAGCGACCAGTTGTTCCTGGTGTTCTGTTTATTATTTCATATCAAATTTTCAAGATGTAAAATTTGATTAAAATATTTCGTTGTGTCGGGCATCGTGTCACACGCTTTTTCGTTGCATATACGCTGTAACGTTTAGTTAAACACGTGTTCCTACTTTGCTTTCCGGTAAAAGATTTGCCTTTCGTCAGCAAAAGCCTGTAGGGGCAATTTTTCTCAGCGTTACATTAATTTCACAATGAAAACAGTTCAGTACCGAGCACTCGGCGTAGTACTGTCCCTCTAAAGAAAGCAGAGCGGTGCCAGCACAAATTTATCTCCCCAGAGGCAAAAGTTAGGTAACACATTCCGCGTAAGATTATCGTCGAAAGCTGTGTGATATCGTAACCTAGCTGGTCGCTAGCTGTACTGCGCTCCGCGAAACTCCGCGTACAAGTCTGGACCCACCTCGAATCTTCTGTACATTCTCTTTTCCTGTATCAAGAAAATTCAAGACACAGATGCATGGTCTTGCGGAAATACAAAGACGCTTTTCCTGTGTCTTGACTTGCTACACATTCCGTTTTATGCCGACAGTACGGTGCCATCCTGTGGACTACCATTTCGGATATTCCGTGTGGTGTTCTGAAGATGCAAAAGGCAACGCAGGCATTGCTGACATTGCTCGAGTGAACTGACATAAGTGATCGTGAAGAAGTACTCACAAAATGAGTATAGCAAGAGCAGATGACAGTGTGGCTGACCTCAACAAGTGGACGAAAAGAAAAACAAGAGAGGCTCGTGCAGCGGATGGAAAAGGGCTCGCGCAGAGGAATCGTTCGAACTCCGGCACAACTAGGGTCACAGAGCCTACGGAACCCGCATCTACGTGTGAGGTTCACTTTACCTGGCGCCCGTCTTCGGGACAGAGAACGCCTTGGGTCGTAGCCCGGCACGAGACCTCGGTGCGGCCTGCTGCCGTCTCGGAACCTGCATCTAGGAGCGAGGTTCAGGAGACCGGACGTCCGTCATCGAGACGAAGAGCATCTTGGGCCATCGCTTTGCACGAGATATAACCAGACAGGCAACATCAAGCTCGCATCTGCTACCAGTACCAGTTATAAACCCCCTGGACATCAGCCCAGTCGACTTGGTAACAAGATAAAGGGATGAAGGCAGTTTACGGAAATGATTCGAAGCAGTTGACAGAGATGAAGACTTGGTTCGCCGACATCCAATTCTTTGTAAAGAAGGGAATTCTTTATCGAAGATACACACTGTGGTCGAATAAACAAATGGGACAGCTTGTCGTGTCCAGAAACCTCCGTCATTTTGTGATGAAAATGGGTCACAAAGGAATTCCCGCAGGACACCAAGGAAATAAAGCGAACCACAGACCAGTGTGCTCGAAGAGTTCTGCTGGCCTGGAGTCCAATCAACATCACACGATTTGTTAAATCGTGCGATACATGCCAGAGGACTTCTCCCAAACATTTAGTTGGTCGAGTACCACTGGGAAACACTCCCGTCATTGATACTTCGTTTAAGAGAGTTGCCATTGACATTGTGGGACTATATCTCCCATGTCCGGGAAAGGAATAAGTACGTTCTGACAATGGTCGATGTGGCAACGCGGTATCCTGATGCTGTGGCACTGCCTAGTATTGAAACAGAACAACATCGCTGAGGCGCTTCTGGAGATGTTCTCTCGTGTAGGAGTCCCACATGAGATAATCAGTGACAGAGGCACATCATTCTCGTCACGCCTAATGAATGAGTTAAGCCGGCTTCTCTCTTTTACGCAGTTGCCAATAACGCCATGTCATCCCATGGCAAATGGCATTGTGGAGAGGTTCAACGGCACACTTAAATAAATTATAAGACGAGTGTGTCAAGAGAGCCCGAAAAGATGGGAGCGGTACTTGGCACCATTGCTTTTCGCTTATCGGGAAGTTCCTCAGTCAAGCTTGGGCTTTGCACCCTTTGACTTGCTGTATGGTCGTTATGTCAGAGGGCCCATGGCGATGTTGAAAGAATTATGGGCTGGTGATCATCTTGATGATGCCGCAAACAACTTCATACGGATATGTAGTTGAGCTGCGGAAGCGTCTTGAAGACACTTGCCGTTTAGCCAAGGAGGAGCTTCAGAAAGCAAAACTTGTGCAGAAGCACTACGACCGGAAGACCAAACCATGTCGTTTATCTGTTGGAGACAAAGTTCTGCTACTGCTCCCTTCGGACACCAACAAATTGGTTCTTAGGTGGAAAGGGACCTTTCACTGTACTTGAGAGGAGGAATGACATCGATTACGTTATTGACCTCGGGACACCAACGATGCTATTCATATAAATCTACTCAAAAAGTATGAGGAACAGCCACCTATATCACCGCCATTGCAGGAAGCGTCAGCTGCTTGTCAGACTGATGACGCAAAATGACGATCTGCCATGCGTACCGTTTCAAAGAGAAGAGCCGGCGGCCGACGTGAGTATATCGGAATCGCTCTCTCCTGACCAGCGCGTGCAAGTCACCAGTCTACTGAGCATATACGAGGACGTATTCACCGGTGTTCCGACTTCAACAGCAACCTCGCGAGACTGCATAGCTTTTTCCTTGTTTTCGAACAACCATGCATGCGTGGATCTAGTTGAAGATGTTTTTCGCGTCTCTATGCCGTCTAATATAATTGTCGTGTGCTTCATAATCACGCACCGTCTCCTCCATCTTCCTCGCGTCACATGCCTTGCAACGTGACGATCCTAACCATCACAGTGATCGTTAGCAGACGTGATATGTAGTAGCCAATTTCCGCGCACATCTCCTTTACTTCTGCCTTTCCATTCCTTCATCCCCTTGCCCAATGTGTAAAGTAGCCCTGCCTTCTTTTTTCCTTTTTCTTTCTTTGTCACTCTCTTTGTTTAAAGTTGCCTTGACCATAAAAATTGCCTGCACAACAAAAGCTTTAAGAATGGGCTGTATAGCGACTCATTCACAGGATACATATCAGCATCTATAGTTTCTCACCTGCAGCCGATAACGTTGAAGCACTGCCACAGTGTTGCCACAGCTACTAATTTATCAGGAGGTCTACTGATTATTTAAAAATTTTAGTGATTGAGTTATAAAGCATTAGAATACACTTATTTTTGATGTCTTGCAGAAATAATAATAGCCAAATTTACAATTTTTTTACAATTTTGTACTTTTTCTACTACTTTCTAAGAACTCTACAACTAATTCAATAGATAACTGTTAAAGCGCGACCAACATTTACAGCGTACGAGCAATGAGGCACATGCGCCTTTTTTTTTATTTTTTTTTTTTATTATTTTTTTTTTTTTGGGGGGGGGGGGGGGACATAGTCCAACACACACACACTGATCGCTTCTATACTTCAAGTGCCAGATGTCATCCTAGGTTCTTCCAAAACTGGTTTGAAGGTTGGAACAAGGCATACTTTTATAGCCTTGGTGTTCCAGGTTCGCTATGTAGTTTTTCAAACCACGCACCACGCCAAGAATTTTGGAGGTCACTGTATTGTGCTAATTGCTTCGCAGGTGACCCAGTGTAGAGCAAACAATAAGCACTGTTTCCGTTCCAGCAAAAGCTTCGTTTAAAACACCTCTTTTGCCAGCCCATAAAGCATCTCTCAATGTCTACTAATTTTTCAAGCAACAATCTACTACTATATTTACTAAATGTGTCAACACTGCACCAACATCGTAATTCGAGCTTTCGTTTTACCGAACTCTAAAGAACTTTACGTCCAACCTTGTACATTTCACCGGCCGTATAGACTACTCCGCCGGCTTCGCCCAAACGGCTGAGCAGTGAGAGCAATCACGTCGCGCGACTTCACAGAGAGTCGTTGCTGATGACGAACCGAGTGCCGCGCGTTTGGTTCCTCGCAGTTCCCCAACGCCAAGCTGAAGGACAAGGCGCCCCTGAGGCTGCAGACGAACCCTGCTCGCGTTCGCTGCTACGGTCCCGGTATCGAGCCCAAGGGAGTGGTCGTCGGCGCGCCGACCACCTTCACCGTGGAGACCTTCAGTGCCGGCCAGGGAGACGTCAAGTCCTACGTCGAGGCACCGGGAGGGCAGCAGCTTCCCGTGAGCATCCGTGTTCGCTCTTCTCTTTTTGTTGGTCGACAGGGAAGCAGGTGCTCCTCTGCAGGACGAGCTGGGCTCGTCTATAGCGTTTCTGGTAAAAACGGCCACGGACGAGCTCAGTTCGTCCACGACAATTTCAAGTTTACTGCGATTTCCACTTTCACACTTCTAATTTTCACGAACTTAAGTTAAAAAGTCAGCGCTCTGTCTTGTCATTTTGTCCGGATGTGTGTTTCCTTGCTCTGATTAGCCGCGATGAAGTCTTACAGACTCACTCAACTTGTAATGCTTTCTTGAAATAGCGCGCAGTGGGACGGCACAACAGAAAGGAAGACGAACACAGGAGCAATGTTGGTCATGGCTGCGTTGCGCTGCGTTCGTCTTCGCTTCGTTGCTCCTGTGTTCGTCTTCCTTTCTGTTGTGCCGTCCCGTTGCCCGCTATTTCAAGATGGCTCTCAGGTGAGAATACCAACTAGTCCAACATTCAACTGTTTTAATGTTTCTAGAGTGTCATGTTTTCATCGACGGCATTTTTCTTTTTCTTGCAATTTCCTTGTATGCTGCTCTTAAGCTTCGCTGCTGCAAGAAATGTTTGAGATTTTGTAAACTAAACGTTTAAATTTTTGTCCGTTTTGTATTCCTCTTAAGAACTTGCCAGTAAGAAAACTTGGCCATTTTTCGTAATAAACCATGATGATAGCGGGCGCGCACGGAAGAGAAACAGTAAAAAGCGTTATAAGTCGACTAAAGAAAGCAAAAGCACGAGGAAACCTGAAACGAGCACATGAAGTGCCCATGTGTCGAGATACACAGGTGCACACAGTGAGAACAGGCGTTTATTTTTGTGGCTGTGTCTGTGTTTTTTTAGTCGCTTATGACTCATACGTGACAGGTGCCATATACAGGCTAAAAGAAAGATTAAGGAGATGTATACAAAAATGCTAGCTAAAAAACATACGTAGCATACCTGATTAAATCAAGCAGGCTAGGTGACTATTTGACACCGCCCCGTTTCATAGGGGATGTCATTAAATCATCATCATCCTCTTTACCATTTTCATTTTTTGTGCGTCACACTGAAGCCCATGTACGTCATCTCCACAAAGCAGTTGACACTTCACACCAGGGAGGAAATTGCTTGTACGGAAGCCCAATGTATGTAAAGAAATAAAGAAGTAACTGCGGGCGTCGTACATATAAACACTGTCGATAGGTGTAAAGCTAGAAAATTTTTATATTTGGGAGCTTCGGCGTATTTTTTCTTGTACAGGCCACCTTCTCTTCTGTCACTGTCATTTGTTGCGCTGTTCTAAATTCAAGATGTTCAACCAACAAGCCCACACACGGATGAAACAGGAATGGTTCGTTCTCGACTAAAAGCTGTTACAAAAAAAAAAAAATAGAAAAAAAACACTTTTTTATTTTCATTTGAAACAGCACAACAAGAAACAGAGAAGAGGACGCACACAACGCTGTCTTACAACAATCATTTATTTCTGAAGAGAAACGTATATGAACAGACCAAACAAATATAGCACGAAAATAAAAAAAGTGATGTGAAAATATGTCTTGTCACTACCGCCATTGACGTCCAGATACCGTAACTCTTTACTGGGCAGTGCCAATGACGTCAGTGGAGGTAATGACATGGCATAATTTCACCTCAGTTTTGCTGCTTTTACTTTGGTCAGTTTATATACAACTGCTCTTTCGGAATAAAGTGCGAGAAGTCAGCGCTGGGTGCATTCTCTTCTGTCACTGTCCATTCGTTGCGCTGTTCTAAATTCAAGATGTTCAACCAACTAGCCCAAATTCTGACGTTGGGCTTGTTGGTTTAAATGTTGACTAGTGAATTAGTTGGTCGTAGTCACGTGCTCTCTGAAGTATGGAGTGCTGCGTCGCAGGTGGAGATCCGGTACAACGACGACAAGGCGAAGACGTACACCGCCACGTACACCGCCCTCAAGGAGGGACCGCACAAGGTCCACGTCCAGTTCGCCGGCAAGCCGGTGCCCAAGAGTCCGTTCCCCGTCAAAGTCGAGGGCTTCGCCGGCGACCCGACAAAGGTCAAGGCCGTCGGTCCGGGCCTGCAGCCCACGGGCGTCAGCGCTGGGGTTCCCACCTACTTTGACGTCTTCAGCAAAGGTACGCGAACCATTCGAGCAGCGCTAATTTCTTTATTGAAGGTGTGCGAACGAGCGAAGCCTGTCTTCCATTAGAATGGAGCCAACGTTTCGACAAGGGCAGCTGTCTTCGTCATGGCGAAAACCAGCCTCGTCAAAACGTTGGCTCCGCGCTTACCGAAAATAGCGCTTACCGAAATTTTTAAGCGTGCATTTTGTCAAATGAGTGATCCGTTTTCTGATGACCTGAGTCGTGCCTTGAAAGATTATATCCGAATAGAAAGCAGAACAAGCGTAATGAACACGAGACACATTTCCGTGGTTCGTCTTTGTTCTGCAGGTTCCGCTTTCAAAACAACCATCCACCAACTTTCCCAAGTCGCAATTGTGCCCCCCCCCCCCCTCTCCTTTGCAATTAATTAGGATCCTTGGTATATAAATTGCTTCCTACTTTCACCGCGTCAACCCTTCCTAGTGAAAGCCTCCCGGTCACTCTAATACAATTACTCTCCATCGTCTCCATTTTAACCCCGATAGCGTTTAGGGCCCCGTGTCGCAGAAAATCCGGCGTCGGCGTTGGTGTCGGCGTCGGTTTCGGCGTAAGCATCGGCGTCATGGCGGAAATAATCATGCCAAACCACATCATCCCGAACCACCCCAACCGGGCAGGCCCTTCGCGTGGCGCAAGGCGTTAGTGAACAAAAATCAAGTTTCTCAAAGTAAAATCCGTCATAAAAATCGTAAAGTACGACTTCACCACAACCTACAGACATGATAGCGTCGGATTGTAATCTGAATATACGAGAAAAAAAGTCTGATAAGCAGACAGGGATCTTTGAATGCTATCGCGTTCCACTCTTAAAGGCGAAGCTTAACCGTCCTCCAAATATTTTTACTTACTACCTACCCCAATCCCGCGATCCCCACTGACCCTTTGTAGCGTTAGAAATTGAGATTATTAGTTGACATGTTTTGATCTGAACAGCACTAAGAAGGACATGGACGACAAGACGCGCAGAGCTATGCGTGCGTCTTCTTCATTTCGTCATCATCGTATACTTGGCAGCCTTCAAATCGAACGAACTTTTTTTTTACTTTTTTTCCACGCCGGAGGCATGATGCATGCCTCATGCCTCCGGCGCTGATAAAACATTTTTTAGCTACAGTCCTTCATGAACTCTTTATTGTTTAAAAAACCCTAATACGGTCTATATATATGATACCTGAAACAAGATTTACTAATGCACGGTGCAGAGGCTTCGAAGGAGTACTGACGCGACATTTTCTGACTTGCCACTCCTTTGCGTTGAATGACCCACTAAACCCTAAAAACTCTACGCTCGATCCTACGAGCTAAGCTACGGGGTCGGGGCTTTTCGTACTTTGCCACACTGGCTGTGCAATATTTGACGATACCAGGGATGTGTGACTGATTTACTATCGAACGCAGCTGCCGGCAAAGGCCAGGTGGAGGTGGAGATCGTGGACCCGAAGGGCGGGCGCAACGCGTTCCCCTGCCGCGTGAAGAAGACAAACGAGGACGAGCACCACTGCGAGTACGTGCCAGTCCATGGAAGGGCCGCACCAGGTCAACTGTCCTGTTCGCAGGACAACCCGTGCCTGGAAGCCCCTTCAAGGTCAACGTCGGACCACGTGCGTTTCTTTTTTGTCATTATTAGCCCCCTTTTCTTGTGCTTGACTGCCTGAGAAGGCACTGCCATATACCTGGAGCTTAATCCGTTTCACCGGGTCGTCTTTTTAATTCGCATTGTCGTTCGCATCCGCGATATTTGTGTGCATTGACTTCTCCTCAAAGCCAGAGCTTTGTCTAACGTTATTTATCGCATAATATAATGAACACTCGTTAGCAGTAAGAAACAGTAACGCACGAATTTTAATGGCTCAAAGGCCAGTTATGGCCAAAGAGCGACAAGACAGTGTTTTAAAGCTTGTCAATGGTAATTGTAATTATTGATAACAAGAATATGTGTATTCAACTTACTGGCAGTTAGGTAGCGTTGGTTCATCGTAAAATAAATAAACTGTTCAGGACTGTCCGAAGATCTCCAGACAGTACATGCGGATCCATCTGTATCCCGGCTGGAATACTAGAGCTGAGTCAACGACAGGACAGACAATTTCCATGAAGGTGCAACATTCGATTTTCATATAAGCCTACTAAAATCGTTTGTCGTCATGTTTCGCAGGTTAGGGAGCAGGCAAGGCAAATCAATCATCGTTTGTTGACGACCCTGACAGATAATCTAAAATTTGAACGATTAAGTGTGCGTTCTGAAAACCATTCGCCTCGAAAGTCGTTATTAATCATCGTTCAGGGCCCTCTGTTTTCTATCTCAGGATCTAAAATAGATCTAAGCTGCACACTTTACCTTTGCTATTGCATACATGTTCGCTAACCTCCACGGCCGAGCAAAAGGTCACTAAAAGTCTGCTTTTATTTTAGGAAGCTTCGAAGATCAATGTCGATTTGAGGTCTAGGTAGTATACATGTCTGCAAAATAACTTTAACGGGTTAAATCTTACCCATTTGGAGATGTGAAATAATGAAGCATAATGAGACACTTACTTTTTAAGGACCTATAAAAGAAACCAAAGATTACTGAAGGCGATTAAATCATAGAAAAACTAAAGTGTTTCTTTCTTTCTTTTTTTTTTTTTTTGAGCACGTCAGTTCGCCAGCGCATTTGTCGGCTTTTGTGACTGCAGGATTCTTCGCTATGCGCATGAAAATGTATTTGTGAAAACCCCGCCTGCAAAGCTAA
Source organism: Dermacentor silvarum (assembly GCF_013339745.2). NCBI lineage: Eukaryota > Metazoa > Arthropoda > Arachnida > Ixodida > Ixodidae > Dermacentor > Dermacentor silvarum. The sequence continues at coordinate 25,346,399 of NC_051161.1, forward strand.
AAAACAAACTATAATAAACAAAATAAATACGAGCTCGTTAATTACAACGTTTTCTGAATGCAGCTGGCAATTACTTCCTGTCACTCTGCACAAATCTGAAACGTACGAGCAAAACTTTGCTCAACAGAGGCCGCTTTTTTAAACCCTAAAGAGCGAGCTTGCCTTGACTGGCAACCATCTTGAGTGATCAAGAAGCTTAC